>NC_091471.1:257160290-257463751 GCF_036971445.1 Narcine bancroftii | reverse complement strand
GGGAGGAGCTGTTCACAGCAGACAGGCTGAAACTGGCACATCTGGACCTCAGCCAGCAGATCGTACCAGCACAGCTCAAACATTGGGAGCATGGCCCAGCACTCAAGGGCAACAGGACACTACACTAGAGCCAGTTCTTTGGGGGGGGGGGGGGTGTTGTGTGGCGGCACACATCGGGACGCAGGCAAACCGGCTCCGTATTTGTCACGGCCACGGCAGCGGAGCAGCCACGTCAAGATGGCGCCGCTGGGTTTTGCTTCCCTCATGGGCAGAGGGGCCACGCACGCGCACTCGGCTGCATCCTTACGCCACTGCCAATGCAGAGGCGGAACTTGACAGTTGCCTTTTAAGGCGCAGCGCGGGGGTTTCGAATTAAACCGTTGGAAGCAAAACTGATTCACAGCATGTAATCTCATCCTTTTGTTTCCTCCTTGTAGCTACCGCTACAGTAGATAAGATTATGAGGGGCTAAGATAGAGTGGACAGCCAATATCTTTCCCCTGGGGTGAATACCAGAGGGCATCTCTTTAAAGTGAGTGGAGGATAGTTTAGGGAAGACATCAGAGGCAAGCTTTTTTTTTTACTCAGAGTGGTGGGTGCCTGGAGTACATTGCTGGGGGTGCTGGTGGAGGCTGGTTCAATTGTGACAGGCACGTGGATGCAAGTAAAATAGAGGGTTATGGGTGAGGTCGGGAAGGATTAGATTGTTGTGGAGTAAGCTTCCCCATTAGTCAGCAGAATATCATGGCTGAAGGGAGTTGGAATGCAGTGACCCAGTGTTAGAATGGGTCCTTGTTCCAAATTTGGCCTCGGTGAACTTTTTACATTGGTGTTAGAGTGAGCAGTGCTGAAGATTGAGTTAGGTTACAAGAGGTTAGAGATCATCTGGGAAAGGCAGATGGAATTCAACTCCAACACATATAGAGTGATGGATTTTGGGAAGTTAAACCAGGCTAGAGTGGCTGGGTTGAGGGGATTGTTTCCCAACAGAGAGACACCTTAGGATACATACGTCCCTGAAAGTGGAAACAAGCCAGAGTGGTGAGAGGGTATACGGCATTCTTGCCTTCATCATCGTTGGTTAGGCTGCACTCAATAAATCGTGTGCAGTTCTAGTCTCCGCACTACAGAAGGATATGGTTAAACTGCAGAAAAGATTCACGAAGATTGGATGGTTTAAATTATGAGAGACTGAATAGGCAGGAATTAGTGCCCACAAGATGCATGGAAATGAGGAACAAATCTAACATATTTTAAGTTTGCTGTTAACACTACATTTAGATAGGTTAAGCAGGAGGGAAAAGGTCAGGAAGATGGTGTAATGTTGGTACTTGTGAGGTCATTCCTCTTGGTAAGCAGGTTATTGTCACGTGATACTACATTTAGAACGTAACATACATGAAATTCTTTAACTGTTTGTCTACCCTAAGACCGACAGAGACGCCACTTTGTCCAGCGCCCCTCACAGAAACCTACAGCACCTGGTGTTCCTGGGCGGTCTCCCCTCCAAGTACTGACCAGTCCTGAGCCTGCTTAGCTTCCGAGATCACACAATGTCATGCATATTCAGGCTATTAGGCTTCAGAGTAGATCAGACTATTTAGACTGGCTGCATGGTAATAACTCCTTCCAGCCCTCGAGCCCGTGCTACCCAATTAAGCTATAATCCCCATACATTTTGGATGGGAGAAAACTGGAGCATCCAGGGGAAACCCACAAGGAGAATGTACAAACCCTTTACTAACAGTGGCTGATTCGAACATGGGTGACTGGTGCTGTAAGAGCGTTAGGTTAACTGTGGCGTCCAAATTTTAAATTGTGAAAAATTTCAGCAAGCTGTTCAGTGGAGAAACCTGAGAATGCTTGTACATGAATTATAAATAAGTTCGCAAATGCAGCAGGTAATCAAGAAAGCAAATGAGATGTAGGCCTCCATTGTTGGAAGGATTAAATTTAAGAGCAGGGAGGTTATGCCACAGCTGTACAGGGGACTGGCGAGGCCGCGTACGGAGTACAGCACACAGTTCTGGGGCCTCCTTACTTACAGAAGGATGTACTGGGTTTGGAATGGTGTGGAGGAGGTTCAGAGAGACGAATGGATCATCTCACGAGGAGAGATTGAGTAGCTTCATTGAAGTTTAGGAGGGAGAGGAGGAAATCTTATGGAGCCATCCAGAAATGAGAAATGAATAGAATATAGAAACAGAAATATTCAGATTCAAGGGAGACAGAGAGGAGGAACTGCTTCCCCAGAGAGGAGTGAATTAGTAGAATTCTCTGCCCAAGGAAGCAATCAAGGCTTGAATGTATTTAAGACACAGATGGATAATGTTTTTGAAGAAATGGGGGAATTAAGGATTAGGGGGAACAGACAGGTAAGTGGAGCAAAATCCAGGGCCAGATCAGCTGTAATCTTATTGAATGGCTAAACAGGCCCAACAGGGTAAATGCCAACTTCTGCTTTTATTTCTTCTATTGTCTCGAAAATCTGTTACCTGGGTGGATGCCAGGCTTTTGGGTGCATTCATCTTCGCAGCCCTCTTCCACCGGTACAGGTTCACCAGAAGAGCGAGCTTCCCCTGTGATATCCGGGCAGGTGCGCACTTGAATTCCCCCGTGCTCCATGGCCTCTCGTTTCAGCTCCGCCTCAGTGATGTCCTTGGGCTCGTCTCCTGGGCAAAGTCGAGGGCTCTGCTCCACTGCTGAAGATACTTCAAACTGCTCTTCAGTGGACAGGCCCTCACCAACATCTTCAACAGGGGGATCTTCAGAGGCAGGTGACATGGTGGGTCTCTCCTTGGCAGCCCCATCCTCGATCCTGCAATCAGTGACTGGTTCCACCTCATTCTTTACCCCACTGAGCATTTGCCCTATTGACTCCCGATCTTTCAGTGGGACCACCTTTTCTTCACTTTCCTCACTGTCGGACGCTTCCGCTTCTCTTGCTCTCCTGGTCTTCTGCAGGAAAAAGTGACAGTATTTAGGTCAGAGGGAATATGTAGTATCCCATTCCCAACTTCCTGCACAGCCACACGAACCCCAATGACAATGAGCAAAAAGCTCAACTGAAGTTTAAAGGATGATATGCTGGAGAATAAGATGGCTCTTGTACAAGAATTTCCACTTACAATATACGTTTTGAGCTATACTCGCTGTATAAGACTACCCCAAGTCTAGGAATACCGCTGAGCTGTGGAGTGATGCTATCACAATAGTACGAAAGCAAATTACCCAGTAAAGATTTAAATTATATTCACATATTTTAAAATAAACCACCGCTGGCTCCTTTAACAGGCCCCTAAAGCCTGTACAAAGCCAACAGCAGTTAGACTGGGCGAATGGAACCCGCAGGGGAGCACTGAAACTTCGTTGTAAAGTTTTGGATTTTATACTTTCCGCGGGGAGTGCTGAAACTTCGCTCTCAAGTTTTGGATTTTATTCTTGGCATACAAGGTTTTGGGATGACTTTAAATTTCAAGTCTCATCTTATATGCAGGCATATACGGTATTTGAGGGGAGCAAGGTGATTAGAGAATGATGAGAAGTTGCTTCTTTCAGTGAGTGAACCCAGAATGGGTGTCCTTGGGAGGAAGAACAATTGTAAAATTAAATCTAGGCATTCAAGAGCATACAGAATTTTGGGAACTCCAACTCTCAAAAAGTTGGTGAATGGTTAAGATTATTGGGGACTGAACTAAAACAGGTAGGAGGAGTTGAAATACAAGAGGGATGGGGGTGGGGGGTGGGGGGAGAAACAACTGCTGCCTCATAGCTCGTGTGGAGTTTGCATGATTTCCTCAAGGTGCTCCAGTTTCTTCCCATATGGGCTGGTCAGTTAACAGTCTGGTGTTGCCCATGGTAAACGCGAGTGGTAGGATCTCCACTTGTTTATACCCATCACTCTGCTCACAACCTCTGCTCACTGCTCCCTTCAGGCAGAAGGTTCAGAAGACTGAAGACCTGCACCTCTAGGTTCAAAAACAGCTTTTGTCCTACAGTTATCAGGCTCTTGAACCTCCCTGAACTCCTTAAACTAAGCCAGTTTCACCAGAAGATCAGTCTGCAATACTGAAATGCCACTTTTTTCTTGCCCTAACTGCAACTGTGAATATTTTTACATTTATCTGTCCTGGCATTATGATTGTAATTTCACTACTACAGAAAAAAACCATGGTATCTAGAATTCAGGCAACTGGCAGCCTCAAGCAACCAGCAAAAAAAAGCGCAGAAAATAAATAGGTTAAAAAATACGGGTTTATAATTGGCGTACCTCACCGTTTGTTCGTCAATCAAGCAACATGCATTTTGAAGCAACTTAAAAATTCACTTATCTGGCATCTACCAATCCCAATAGGTGCCGCACACCAGGGTTTTCACTCTATTTGTTGTTGATGGATCTGTGTGATTGTAACAAGGAAGCACGTTGGTCTACCTGTATGTAGTATGTATGGATATGACATTAAACTTTCATCGTTATCATTCGGGTGAGTTGATGGGAGGACGGGTTATAGAGTAAAACTAGTGGGAGAACAGGAATGCTGTGCAAGCTGGCATGGCCTCAGTGGTTAAATTCCCCACCCACCCCTCCAGCCCAACCTCCCTACCACGCTCAACACTTATGGTATGCTATTAGTCAAAAACACAGTCATGGCAATAAGGACCCACCAGTGAACACCAACAAAGAACTGTTGTACACATTTCACATAGATATTGTATATATTTCAGGAGGTCCGCCTCTCCTGTCATAGTTCTATTACCAAATCATTTGCACAATTCAATTGGACATTTTGCGAGTTTCATCTTTTCAAACAGAGGACATGAGTTAAGGGTGAAAGGGGAAAGGTTTGGGGGGGGGGGGGGAACTTCTTCATAGAGAGCAGGGGGAGTATGGAACGAGCCGCCAGCTGAGTCGTGAATTTTAAGAAAAATGTGGACAGATACATGGATGAGAGAGATATGAAGGGCTAAGGTCCGGGTACAGGTCAATTGGACTAGGCAGAATAATAGTTTGGCACAGATGAGAAGGGAATTTTTCTGTGCATAATGTTCCATGTTTCAGCATGAATTGTCGAATGTGCAGACAGTGGTCCTGATAGATCTGGACAACTGCTCACCTCTCTGGCTCACTGGTAACACACTTGGCTCCAAATCAAAGGGTTAATATCCAGCTGTGGGGGGGGTGGGGGGGGGGTAAGTGGCGTCACAGTTGCAGTCAGAACAGTCTGGTTCGGTCTCAGTCAGTATCGAGGGGCGTCTTGAGCTTGTGCTTCAAGGAAACCCATTTTGTGGTCATCCCAACTCTCAAACTGATACACTGTGTTAAACTAAAACCACAACACTGAAGAAACTCAGCAGGTCAAGCAATGTACTTGCAATAGCAAAGATAAAGATTACATAATCAACATTTCAGGCTTGAGCAAAATGTAGACAGGTGCCGGAACACAAAAATCACTCAAGCTCCAAGCGCTGGTTATGTATCTTTATCTTAGCTATATAAAGTACATGCACTTTATCTATGCCCCATGATTTTACATAGACTCCTATATTCCAGGGAATAAAGACCCAGCCTCTCCCTGTAACACAGGCCTTCCAGATCTGACAATATCCTGGTGAATTCCATCTGCACCCCTTCCAATTTGCTGACATCTTTCCCATGGCTGAGTCATGAGAAACAGCACATTATTCCGTGTGGTCTGACCAACACCTTGCACAGCTGTATCAAGTATCCTACTTAAGGTAGAGAGAGAGGATCTAAGGAGCAGGATGTTGAATGTATTTGGGTAATGATTGAGGAACGGGAAATAGGGACAAAAAAAAGTCTATAGGTCTCTAAATTATTACTTTATAGTGGCAGATTTCAGATTGATTGTCAGAGTACACACATGATGTCACATAAAACCCTGAGATTCTTTTCTGTGGATGAGGCAGAATTGCCATTTATTTGGTAATGCAAAGAGAACTGCACACAAACAAATAAAGAAATGTAAACAACTGACTGCAATACAGAGAGGAGAAAAAAAACAAAGTGCAAGAGCAAGAGTCCTTAAATGGGTCTCTGGCTGAGTTTGTTGTTGAAGAGTCTGATGGTGGAGGGTTGTTCAGCTGTTCCTGAACCTGGTGGTGGGAGTCTGGTGGCACCTTTCCAGATGGCAGCAGCGAGAACAGAGCGTGTGTTGGTTGGTGTGGATCCTTGATGATTGTCGCTGCCTTCCAACAGCAGTGTTCCCTGTGTAAATGCCTAAACAAGCGAAGCTACAACGAGATGAGGGAGGAGTTGGCTAGCGTAAACTGGGAGAATATATGGTGGGACAGTTGAAGAACAGAGGAAGACTTTCTGAGATTTTTCATAGTCCTCAACAAAAGCATATCCCAACTTAAACCAAGGTCAGTAAGGGTGGGGAGAGCCAGCCTTGGATAACTGAGGAAATAAAGGATGGCATCAAATTAAAAGCTCATGCATGCAGGGTTGTCAAGAAGAGTGGGAAACTGAAAAATTGGGAAAACTTCAAAAAGCAATCAATGAAGAAAGGAAAGAGATTGTAAACTAGCACAAAATTTAAAAGTAGATAAATATTTATAAATATAAAAAGCGGGTAAAGGTGGAAAAAGTGAACACATCCCTTGGAAGACGAGAAGGGCAGCCCAGTTAGCAGAGTGGTTAGAGCACCAGCGACCTTGTTTTTAAATCCGGCGCTGTCCGTAAAGAGTTTGTACGTTCTCCCCCGTTTCCGTGGATTTACTCCCACCATTCAAAACGTACTAGGAGTTGTAAGTTAATTGTGTGTAATTGGGCAGCATGGGTTCGTAGGCCGGAATGGTCTGCATTTTAAAAATGTTGAAATTTAAAATGGCAGAGGCTTTAAACAACCATTTTGCGTCAGTCTTCATAGGGGAAAACACACCCACACGCCTTAGAGTTAAACAAGAAAGTCTGCCGACATTATCATTGTACTTCAATACACAAAAGTACTGGAGAAACTCAGCATTCTTTATGTAGCAAAGGTGCAGAACCAATGTTTCGGGCTTGAGCCCTTCATCAAGGTATGAGCAAAAAGCAGGCAGGCACCAGAATAAAATGGTGAAGTGAGGGGCTGGGGGAGGAGCACAGTCCCACGGACAAGAGATCTTTGGTGGATCTGGGTGGAATGGCAGAAGGGAAAAAAGCTGGGAAGTGATAAGGGGAGGGGATAGCTCTCTGAATGGAGAGGGAAGGGGGTGCAGAGCACTGATGCCCCATGAAGTAGAAATTAACATATGGAGTTCTTCACAATAGCATCTGTTTCACAAAACACATTTGATTGGGAAACCTGTGACACCAATTGTCAACTAGACAAGGATCACGGTCAGTAAAGTTTGGAAAGAGAGCTCCACACTAATTATTCACCAATAAAGTGGGTCGAAAACAACACATGAACACGAGTAGCATCAATCGTTAACAAGACAAAATCGGTTAGAGATTTTCTAAAGGACCGCAGCCCAGGATAAATTATTAATCTCAGCCCAATGCTGATCATGTGGTCCAGTGGTAAACACATTGTGGCGGCTCTATGGCTGCACAACTCCCAGAAGGCATTGAGCTATGTGACGTGATGACGTCAGTGTGAGTCAAGCACGTGATTCCCCCTCCCTTCTGAGCCAGAGATGTAACCACCTTGACTTGTCCCTGGTAGGTCGTTTCTCCCCCCCAGCCCTCCCCAACAATGTCTAAAACAGTGGTATGAGTCATTGTGGGAGGCTCCAGCGTCTTCAACTGCAGGTCGGTGGACTGGTTCAGCACTGGAGTCGGCAGTCAAAGCATCAGGAGCTCCGGTGCATGGGGGGGCGTTGGGCCCTGTGATGGATTGGGAGGCCTGCAGCCAGGGTCCACATTGGAGTAGCCGGCCATGGCGTTGGGAGCTCTAGTAAGTTGGTGGCTGGGGTCAGGGTTCAGGGTCAGCGGCTGTAGCGTTGGGAGTTCCATCAGGTGAGTTCTCTCCCTTCCCTTCCTCCTTCATCCACCTAGTCAGCCTTCCTCCTGATCGCTGCTGTCCCCTCACTCCCTCCTCCACCTATCACCTCCTGCCTTTCCTGTCCACCCCCCATCCTCTTGTTCGGATGCCTGCCAACATTCTTTCAGACCTTGAAGGGCTCAAGCCCGAAATGTTGGTTATGTATTTTTACTTTTGCTACGTAAAGGACACTGTTTGACCAGCTGAGTTTCTGCAGCATTTTGTGTTTTTACTTCAATCACGGTGTTTACAGAGTTACATAATAGATGGGAACTGGTTGACAGAGTCTGACACCAACCATTCATTACAGTTAGCTCCACACCAATGAGACAGCATTCAGTAACAGTCATTCGCTACAGAGGACATTAATGATCAGAAAGAGAGTAACACTGGTTAGACAATCCAGTGATAACTGTAGGGAAGTCCCAAAACATTTCTGGGCAGAGATCAGCACAAACCATTGTTCAGACCCAATCAAGAATAATTAGTGGGCTCAGAGTCTGTCGCAAACAAACAGACCAACACCAGGTGCAGTCAGAATCACCCTGTCCACAGCTGTTCCTGCACTGCCATCTGTACCCTCCCCATGTGCCTTCCCCCAGGTGCCCGCACTGACACCCGCACCACTGTAAGGGTTAAAATGAATCGCAAGTTGCAAGCAGCTAGAAATGTTTTTGAATTCTAGGAGTATGCCTCCACAGTAAGTTTCTAGCCAAGGTCCTTTTTCTGCATGTTTAATATAAACAAGTTTAGTTTTGAATGTGCATTCGTACTGTTCATAACCAAGGAAAATAGTCCAGCTAATTTCTTTGACTGTTCTTTTGAATATATAAACATATTAATATTTTATTGTCAATTTTGTTAAGTTTTGAGTTTTAATAGTTCTCATCACATAAAGTTCAAATAAAAAGTGAAAACTTTAAAACGTACTTTTCATTTTAACGTTAGAGTCAAACGACAACATCTGCATGCTGTCCAAGTGATTACAAAGGAAAATAGTCACAACACGTATCCCAGATGCCCACGCTGCCGCCTGTACCCTCCCCAGGGGCCCACGCTGCCGCCTGTACCCTCCCCAGGGGCCCACACTGCCGCCTGTATCCTCCCCAGGGGCCCACACTGCCGCCTGTACCCTTCCCATGGGCCCCACGCTGCCGCCTGTACCCTCCCCAGGGGCCCACGCTGCCGTTTGTACCCTCCCCAGGGGCCCAAGCTGCCATCTGTACCCTCCCCAGGGGCCCACGCTGCCGTTTGTACCCTCCCCAGGGGCCCAAGCTGCCATATGTACCCTCCCCAGGGGCCCACGCTGCCACCTATACCCTGTCCAGGGGTCCACGCTGTCGTCTGTACCCATGCCCACTCCAAAGTCTCTTGCTCTATCTGCTCTCTCAAAATTGAAATATATTGTCAAACTACATACATGATCTCACATACAATCCTGAGATTCTTTTTCTTGCGGGCAAGACTGAATGTCTACTTATTGGTAGTGCAAATAAAAAACTCAAGATACTTGAACAAAAGCGAGAAGTGTAAACAAGAAGGAAGTGCAAACAAACTGGGCAATATATTCCGAACTTGTTCACAGCAGGCACACTCATCCTCACCCACGCCCCAGGATACTCACCCCTACGACTGACAGAAGGTCTCTGAACGACTTCCATCATTTAAATATGGAGACCAATACACAACGCTCTGCAAGTGAACTCCTCACCCTCTATAACAGAGGCATCACCTCCTTACCACTGTGATTAATTCCCCCATTAAGAAGCAGTAATTTATTGCCCCAGATTGGGAAGATACTGGGATATCTGTCCTCCACCTTCATTTTGGTGTGACTTTTTGCAAAATCATCTGACATCAGCAGGGAGGGTGCAAAACCCTCGTAGAGTATAACCCCGATTATCCGAAATCGGATTCTCCAAAATCCTCGGTTATCCCAAATGTTTTAAAAACCGGAAAAATGAGGATATCCAAAACAAATCAGAAATCCTCATTTATCCTGGAGGGACCTCGGGCTCCCGCGGGGACCCCGGGCAGCTGTGGGGACCTCAGTGGGGAGCTGTCGGTGATCGGCCATGGCCAGCATTTATTTTTGGTGAGAATTAAACATTATTTATTTAAATGTTTAAAAAGCCTTCCCTTGTTGTTGTTTAAACATTGTTACAAGTGATTTGCTGTTGATATTGGGCTGTTTTAAAAAAAAAAATGACCAGTTCCCCAAAAAAAACCATTTATCTGACATAGGCCCAGTCCCAACTATTTGGATAATCGGAATTGTACTGTAAAATATTCCAATACAGTACAGCCCTTCAGCCCATGATGTTGTGTCGACCAACATAAACCTTCTCAACTAACTAAACTTTCCTGATCTCAACTTTTTTTTTGCAGCCATGTGCCTAAGAGTTTCTGAAATGCCACTATTGTTTGAGCCTCCACCACCATCCCTGGCAATGCATTCCAGGCTCCCACAACTCTCTGTGTAAAACGTTTACCCCTGATGTCATCCCTAAACTTTCCTCCCCTCACCTTGTACAGATGTCCTCTGAAGTTTGCTACCCTCGTCCTGCCCCTCTTGCAATCTTGCAGACCTACTTTTTTAAAATTTTGCCTGCCAAAAGATTATCACTTCACTTTTCCGCACTTTATGCTCCATTTGGCAAATCTCTGCCCACTCTTTCCATCTCTTTGTTGTCCTCATCTAACTTATTTTCTTATGGTGAGTACAGGTAAAGTAAATGCAAGCAGGCTTTTTGCCCTGAGGTGCGGAGAAATTAAAAACATGGGTTAAGGGTGAAAGGAGAAAAGTTGAAGGGAATATTAGGAACTTCTCGCAGAGAGCAGTGGGAGTGTGGAACGACTGCCAGCTGAAGTGGTGAATGCAGGTTCAATTTTGACATTTGGGAAGAATTTGGACAGGTCCATGGATGGGAGATATGGTCTGGCTACAGGACAGCAACACTAGGCAGGTTAAGAGTTCAGCATAGAGTAAAGGGGACTGTTTTTGTGCTGTATGGTTCTATCCTTGCAAGTTTATCCCAGTTATCGATGTAGAGTTGTGGCCCCAGGATACTTGCCACAGGAAAGCTACTTATACCAACTCTTGTACCCGTTCGCCAATCCTCTAGCCTTGCCAATGGGCTCTTCCAGCTTTTATTTTCTGCATTAACCTTGAGCATGAGGCACAAGTTCTCTACAATGTCCTTGCCAGGTGATCCGGTGCCCAGATAGTCCCACCTGGCAGCCTGCCCCTTGTACATCCATGGCTATGCTGGGTGCATCTGCACCCCCACTCTTCATCTCCTCTGGGCACACCTGCTCCCATATGAGGGTGTTCCCTCATGTAATGCCACCCTCAGTGGGGGTACTCAGCACCCAGGCACATGGGTTGCATGCACCCACCCGCATTCCCAGGGACCCAGGCTGAGCCATTCACTTCTGAACAAGCCCTATCCTTTCACCCCTGCTTTGTTCATGCCTGGCACTCTAACACCTGTGTTGAGTAACAACCAACCAACCCCTCCCAACCTTAGTACCCAGTTCCCCTGAAACCCAGCTCAGGCACCCACATGCCCCAGACCTGTCACCCCAGCCCAAGGCTCCTGTAACAACCAAGACCTAACCTGTCTGTCACTCTCACCCGGGGGCCACTCCATTACCTCCCACTCCTGGGGAACCTTCCAATCCCAAGGCCCCCACCCCTCGCCCAGGTGCACCCAACACCCCGGGGAGGCCCCTAACTCCATCAAGGTCGCCCCTTCACCCTCTACCTCCCCAGGGGCACCCCTTCACCCTCTACCTCCCCAGGGGCACCCCTTCACCCCCTACCTCCCCAGGGGCACCCCTTCACCCCCTACCTCCCGAGGGGCACCCCTTCACCCCCTACCTCCCCAGGGGCACCCCTTCACTCCCTACCTCCCCAGGGGCACCCCAACCCTCGAGGGGCACCCCTTCACCCCCTCGAGGGGCACCCCTTCACCCCCTCGAGGGGCACCCCTTCACCCCCCCCCCCCACAAGGGACTCCCCCTTCACTCCCCCGGGACTCACCTTACTGTCGGGCCCGGTGTCAGCGCCCGGCAGCCGCCGCCTCCTGTCGGCCGCCTCCCCCTGGGCCGGGGCCGGCCTCCTGCTCCGGGCCCGTCCCTCTTGCTGCTCCTTGTGCCGGGCCCGGGTCACCACCACGCCGGGCTGCAGGCGGACCGGGGCGCGCTCCCGCGGCGGGGGACGCGCCGGCTCGGGCTCCCTCGGCCCCGCGTTGCGGTACGAGTGCGCGCCCTTGGTGCTGACGCGCAGCACGGCGCGGGCCCGCAGCAGCCGCTCGAGCTGGCGCCGGGTTCGGCTCGGGGATACGCCGTGGCGCCGCTGCAGCGCCTGGCAGATGCGCTCCTGGTCCGGCCGCGCCTTCCGCGCCCGCAGCCACTCGATGGTCTCGGCGATCCAGCGCCTGCACTCGGCCTCCGACATGGCGCCGCTGCGCCCGCCGGCCGGCCCTCCCGCTCCGGGTCCACCCCCGCCCGCTGCTCCCGGTTCCCTCCGCTCCGGGTCCACCCCCGCCCGCCCGCTGCTCCCGGTTCCTCCCGCTCCGGGTCCACCCCCGCCCGCCCGCTGCTCCCGGTTCCTCCCGCTCCGGGTCCACCCCCGCCCGCTGCTCCCGGTTCCTCCCGCTCCGGGTCCACCCCCGCCCGCTGCTCCCGCCTCCTCCACGCTCCGGGTCCACCCGCCCGCTGCTCCCGCCTCCTCCCTGCTCCGGGTCCACCCGCCCGCTGCTCCCGGTTCCTCCTGCTCCGGGTCCACCCGCCCGCTGCTCCAGGTTCCTCCTGCTCCGGGTCCACCCGCCCGCTGCTCCCGGTTCCTCCTGCTCCGGGTCCACCCGCCCGCTGCTCCCGGTTCCTCCTGCTCCGGGTCCACCCGCCCGCTGCTCCCGGTTCCTCCTGCTCCGTGTCCACCCGCCCTCTGTTCACGGCACCTCCCGTTGAGGGTCCACCCGCCAGCTTTCCCACCCGCCATCCGTTCCGGCTCCTCCCCCGGGGTCGACCCACCTACTTTTCAGAAATGGTTTCAGGCTCTGACCCTCCCCCCTCCTCCCTTCCTCTCTTACCCTTCACCTCCCTCCATCCCTCTTCCTCTCCCTCCCTCCCCCCTCCCTGGTTTCAACAGCCGCTCCTCTCAGGACCAACACCTTACATCTCATGGGCTTCAACAGCCCAATTCTGCCACCCGGGGTCCAACAGCCTACTCCTGACCCCTGGGGACCAACCGCCCACCCACGGCTGTTGCGCCGACTGCAGGCAGGGGAGAAGATGCTCTCTCTCCCTCCTCCCACCCCCACCAAGAAAGGTTGGAGGCAGAGCTACTCCAACACAGGGGTATGGAGGTGGGGCAGATTTCCCAGACCACTACCCCCAAACTGGGCAATACCCCAAACACCCTAAACTAAGACAATATCGTGGACCACCCAAACTGAGGTAATATTCCGGCACCCATCAAACTAGGATAATATCCCAGACCACCCAAACTGGGGCAATATCATGGGACCACCCAAACTGGGGCAGTATCCCAGGGCCCCCAAAACTGGGGCAATATCATGGGACCTCCCAAACTGGGATAGTATCCCAGGAGCCCCAAAATGCAGTGATATCCTGGGACCTCCCCCAAACTGGGTTAATATCCCGGGACCCATCAAACTAAGATGGACCCCCCAAACTGGACTGATATCCTGGGACCACCCCAAACTGGGCCGATATCCCTAGACCACCCCAAAACTGGGGTAAAATTCCTCCAAAACCCCCTCCCCACCCTGAATGCCTGTTTCTATGCTGTAGTATTCTCCGGTTCTATGTTGGAAAACTAGGGACCATACAGAGTGCTGGAGAAACCCAGCAGGTCAGGCAGCATCCATGGAAAGCAACAGTTGATGTTTGGGGCCGAAACCTTTCATCAGGAGTGCTTTTGGTCCAAATCATAGAACACTACAGCACAGTAAAGGGCCTTCAGCCATCGATGTTGTGCTGACCCATATATTCTTACAAAAAAACTAAACCCATCCATGTGTCTGAGTCTCTCAAGTGCTCCAAATGTTTCAGCCTCCACCTCTATCCCTGGCAAGGCATTCCAGGCACCCACAACTCTGTGTAAAAATCTTACCCCTGACAACTTCCCTAAACTTCTCACCTTGTATAGATTTCAACTGTCAACAATCTATTGTTTTCCATGGCTACTGTGGAACTAGAGGTTTGAACTAGTGCTTTCTACCCTATTATCATTATTTTGTATGCATCAACAGGTTCCCCCTCAGCCTCCTCTGCGACACTACTGGAAAGTACCATAATGAACTCATCCACAGAGCAATAAGACACGGGCAGGGACCAAGCAAGGTTAAAATAGTCTGTCAAACCTCTGTTGATGTATCAAAATTAAAAACAGTGGCAGTCTCTACCCCCAAAGGGCCCCCCACCACCCAGGGCATGCCCTCTTCACTCTGCTACCATTGGGATAAAGGTACAGGAACCTAAAGATGAGCACTCAGCGGCACGAGGACAGCTTCTTCCCCGCTGCCATCAGATTCCTGAATAATAAATGAACCACAGAAACTGCCTTTGTCTTTTTCCTTTTCTTGCACTATTTTTATTTGTTTGGTAAGAGGGTTTACATAAATGTTTGCACTATGATACTGTTGCAAAACAATGAGCTTTGTAACGTGTTCGTGACATTAAATTCTGAATCTGAACAATTGGTAAAGTTATCCATGTTCTGCATTGATATCAATTAGTTGGTCGGCTGGACGGGACAATAGCAGATGGAATTTAAACCTGATCAGTGTGAGATAATACACTTTGGGGTTGGGGGAGGTTTATAGGGGTTGGAGGTTGAAGAAAATCAGCATTCATTTTAAAATAATGTCCTAAAAATCAACTGGATTGAAAGGAATCTATGACCTACAACCCCCTCCATTCTTGGAGGTGCCTTGGGAGATCGAACATAGGATGTTACAGCACATTACAGGCCCTTTAGCTCATGATATTATACTGTCCTATGTAAACTAACCCTTCCCTACCTTACAATCATAACACTCTTTTTCTTGCATTCACAGGCCTGTCTAATGTTACGAGCTCAGAGGACCCCAAAACCCAGCAGCAATAGATATTCACCACGACAAATGGTTACTTAAACAAAAGTTGCTTTTAATTATCTTTAAACATGAAAACAGAATCACACTTTAACTTATCACTAACTTACTTAACCCCATTCTAATTCTAAGCGCACGTGTATGTAATGTGTGTGTAAGTTTAGAAAAGTTCTTTGGTTCACAGTCCAATCACTTCTCATTCTTCCAGGTTCACTGGTTGCAGGCAATTTTTATATATGCACAGAATTTAACATTTATAAAGAATTTAACATTTATAAAGTTCACCAGGATTTGGTGCTTGAAAGGTAAATGGTTACCACTCAGGAAGGTTCTTGTTGATTTTCAGAGAGAGATTTGTTGTTCCTTTATAATCAGCCACTTCAGTGTCTTGCTGATGAAACTTGCCCCTTCAGGTCACCACAGAGTTCCTTTCTGTTTCACTTATTCCAAATGAAACATTAGACAGCCAGTCCTCTCCTCTTGCATGAACCACAAGGGCTTTGACCAGGCCGTCTTACAACTGGGTTTTCCATAAGCTTGCCAGCTTGCCCTGTTCCAGTCCCAGCTGCTGTCTGCTGGCTGTAACACTGTACAAGTGATCTCTGTCACTGTCTCTCTGTCTCTCTCTCTCTCTCTCTCTCTCTCTCTCTCTCTCTCTCTCTTTCTCTCTCTCTGACTCTCTGAGAGAAAGCCTGTTTTTCTCTCTCTGCTTGCAAAACCACATGATCCTCTCAAAACAGCAAATTCTCTTCCAGACATAGTGGCTCTGACATGCTCTTTCCTTGCCTTTTGCAAACAACAATCCATTAGTAAAGTCTCTTGATTACTCTTCAAAAGCTCTTGCAAAAGCTCTGGAGCCGATACGTCTATCATGGGGCAGAGCTCCAGTATTGTAAATAAGATCTGTTTTAAAGTGTTTGTATGTGACCTACTCTAACAAACCTTTCCCAATTTATCTCCCAAAAACTTATCTATATAAATCTATATACTCTATCACACTAAGAACATGTCATTACAACACAGTACAGGTCCTTCAGCTCATGATGTTGTGCTGACCTATATATAAATAAAAAAACCTAAACCCTTCTTCCTCATAAATCTCTATTTTTCTTTCATCCATGTGCCTGTCACAAGAGATTCTTAAATGCCCCTGTCATTCCAGCCTCCACCACCACTCCTCGGCAATGCATTCCAGGCTCCCACAATTCTCTGTGTAAAAAAATTACCTTGATGTCCCTCCACTAAACCTTTCACCCTTCACTTTGTACAGATGTCCCCTTGTATTTGCTACTCCCTCCCTGGGAAAGGGTGCTGGATTTCCACCTTTTCTATGCCTCTTATAATCTTGTAGACTTCTATTAAGTCTCCTCTCATCCTTTTATACTCCAAAGAGAAAATCCTCAGCTCTGCTAACCTTGCCACATGAGACATATTTTCCATTCCAGGCAACATCCTGGTAAATCTCCTCTGCACTCTCTCTATAGCTTCCCCATCTGTCCTAATAATGAGGTGACCAGAACTGAACACATTAAGTGTGGTCTCACCAGAGATCTTTAGAGCTGCAACATTACCTCATAACTCTTGAACTCAATCCCCCCGACTAATGAAGCCCGGCATCCCATAAGCCTTCTTAATTATCGTATCAACCTGCTCAGCAACCTTGAAACATGCAAGGGTCCCTATGTTCCACCACACTGTTAATCATCCAACCCTAACCCTGCACTCTGTCTTCAAGTTTGATCTTGCAAAATGCATCACCTCACACATCCTGATTGAACTCCATCTGCCAGTTTTCTGCCCCAATCTGCATCCTGTTTACATCCTGTTGTAACCTACAACACTGTCCACAACACCTCCAACCATGGTATCATCTGCAAACTTACTGATCCATCCCTTGACTTCTTCATTCAGGTCATTTATAAAAGTCATAAAGATCAGGGGTCCCAGAACAGACCCCTTCAGCACTCCACTAGTCACCGACCTCCAGGCAGAGTACTTTCCTTCCACTACTACTCTCTGCTTTCTACAGGCAAGCCAACTCTGAATCTACACAGCCAAGGCCCCATGGATCGCATGCCTCATGACTCTCTGAACAAGTCTCCCATGTGAGACCATGCCTTACAAAAATCCATATACTCCACATATACTGCCCTACCTTCATCAATTTCTTTTGTTACCTGCTCAAAAAATTCAATTAGGCTCATGAGGCTCAATCTTCCCCTCACAACAACATGCTGACTATCCCCGAGAAGGCTCATAAATCCTGTCCTTGAGAATCCTCTCCATTAGTTTGCCCAGTAAAACTCACTGGTCTATAATTCTCAGGATTTTCCCTATATCTTTTTTTTAAACAAGGGGACCACATTTGCAATTTTCCTGCCCTGTGGCCAAGTCCTCAGAATACCAGCCACTACCATCACCCCTGGCAATGCATTCCAGTCACTACTCCCTGTGTAAAAAATACTTAGCTCTGACATCTCCCCTAAACTTTCCTCCCTTCATTTTGGGCAGATGCCTCTGGTATTCGCTGTTCCCACCCCAGGAGAAAGACATGCTGGATGTCCACCCTGTTGTAGCCCCTCATAATCTTATATAGCTTGATTGAGTCACCCTCACTCTCCATCACTCCAGAGAAAAGCCCCAGCTCTGTCAACCTTGCTTCATCTGTCGTCCTGCCTGATACTTTTTCCCAAGACCCTTGGATGAAAATAGTCCATACGAGGACGTGAAAGAAGTGCAGGTCTACTCTGCCATCATGCGTTAAGATGAAGGCATCAAGTGCTCCGTTAACTGCACACCAAAGATATCCTGAGTTGAATAAAACAATGGTGGGAGAACCTGCCACATAACCCTGTTCTGACAGGCCCATCCAATGACCCGGAGCTGCACCTTCACACCTCAGAAGAGAAATTCTTGGTTCATTATTGTTAAAAACTCTCCTTTACATAAAGTTGGAGACTTCCTTTCAACCAACTGTTTACACGGATTGGTGCCACTATTGATAGAAAATAACCCCATCAAAGGTCAGGTGGCAGCAAACGTTACTTCATGTGGCAAATGGCTTCATAGAGTTTGGCATTTGACAATTTGGGGAATTATTGAAAACAGTAGAAGTTGTAAATTTTCACCAGGTCAGGCAGAATCGGTGGGAAGAGAAGCAGGTCCATAATATTTCCACAGGAATCTGACTAGCTACAACTTCAGCTGCAACTTTTAGTAATTACTCTTGTGACAGAATATATAGGAGATAAATTGGGGAAAGTTAGAGTAGGTTACATACAAACACTTTAAAACAGATCTTATTTGAAATGCTAGAAATTTCATGTCCAGAGTGACTTTACAGAGAAACTTTGAAGAAGGCCTATGGAGACTTCACAAGTGTTAATTGCACTGATATTGTGGAATGGATGGACTATTGTCTTTAAAAGCAACAGCAAAGACATGGTGGCTTTTGACAAGAGTGCTCAGAGAGGTCACTGATAGGTTCTTGTTTACGTAAAAACAACAGATGAACCAAAAGACTGACACCTATTGTTTGATGAAGAAGGTCAGGTGGTTTTTGCAAGCAGAGGGAGAAAGCTGTCTCTGACTGAGGGTCAGAGTGTGTGTGAGAGAGAGAGAAAGCTGTGACAAGTAGCAGAAGCTTGTTTGAACTGAAACAGAAGCTCCAGTGTGGCGGATGGCTGAAAGTACTGGCTGTCTAATGTTTCACTTGGAATAAGTGAAACAGAAAGGAACTCTGTGGTGACCTGAAAGAAAGAGGTTATTACCTGGAGAACCCTGATGGGGCAAGTTTCATCATCATGACACTGAAGTGACTGAGGGAAGCACCTCAGTTATGGAAATCCTGGAACAACACATCTTTCTCTACAAAACCTACAAAAACCTTCCTGAGCGGTAAACATTTGCCTTTCGAGCACCAAAGCCTGGTGAACTTTATACATGTTAAATTCTGTGCACAGTATAAGAATGGCCTGCAACCAGTGAACTTGGAGGAATGAGAAGTGAGAATGGACTGTGAACCAAAGAACTTTTCTAAACTTACCACACACATTACACACACGTGCGCTTAGAATTAGAAGGGGGTTAGGTTAGGTTAAGTTAAGTAGGTTAATAATAATAATATATAAGTTAAAGTTTGTTTCTATTTTCATGTTTAAAGATAATTAAAAGCAACTTTTGTTTAAGTAACCATTTTGAAGTGCCAGTTGATGAAGTAGACAAAGACAATGTGGTCGAACAATAATCATGGCTTTTATTAGCAGAAACTTGTGGTACAATAATGAAAGACAATAGGGTGCATACACAGTTATACCCAAGGGTAGTGTCCTTAATAGTAGAGATAATGCACAGCCAATGTTAGTACTGCAAGGCTCGCCAGAGGGGAGACAGGCAGCTTGGCAGACATTCACCACACATTTATCTTGGTGAATATCCTTTGCTGCTGGGTTTTGGGGACCTTTGGGCTCATAACACTCTGTAGACATGATCTTTGGAGTCCATACACATATATTGCACACCTCTCCTTTAATCCTTTTTAAGATGCACTCTTGTATTTCCAATGACTATGATGAGGCTTACAAACCATTGTGGAATTCTCTGCTTTTCTTTGTTGCCTCTCACCCATCTCACCTTTGCAGGTATTCTATCACCATCCTGATGCAAGGGTTCGTAGCTCTGCTTGGAGGGGCGCTCATCTCACATGTGGCCCCATTCTGCCTGGCCAACAGCAGAAAACCCCCTTGGAAAAACAGGAGTGAGATCCAGCATCAGCGAGCTGGGCTCGAATCCACTGCTGTCCGTAAAGAGTTTATACATTCTTCCAGCATCTGCGTGTGTTTCCTCTTGAGTATTCTGGTTTCCTCCCACATTTCAAAAGCATGAAGGGTTCAGATTCAGTGGGGGTGTGGCAAGATGGCGTAGAAGACAGACGTGTATTCCACCTTACCCCAGCTGGATTACTAAATATCCGGTTTTAAAAAAACATAAAAGTGGTTAAAAATAATATTTACAGTTGTTTAAATAGCAGTGATTTATTATGGCATCTAACGTGAAAAAATTTAAACCTCAACTTCAGAAAAAACTACCATACAAAAATGGGGAAGAATTGAGGCCTACCTGCATAGCTGAATCCACGGAATCATCGTTGGGAGTCTCCAAGCCTCAGAGGACTTCAGCCCATTTGAGTTTGACCTCGGCGCCAATCCTGCCTCCCCAAGATGGCGCCGACACTTTGGTGAGTTCGGCCATTGCTGACCCACGTTCACGTGAAGCCATACGTGCGGGCGACACAGCTGACAAGGGGACCCGTGAACCCGTGACCTCCCTGGGCAGCCCGGGGGAGCACAGTGTAGCGCCGGAGGTTGCTCCTGTTCATCCGGCGTCTTTTCCTGGCTTGCGTGGGGCATCCAGGGTCCGAGAATTGCTGGACAAAGTATGGGCTGTGGGGGAGTCCGAACACCGACGTCCCAAAGAGGTCAGGATGCCAGCGTCGGGTGTCCAGACCAGCAACCGTTCAGCTAAAGGATCTATGATGACTGACGAAGAAGAGGAACTTACCTTATTGGAATTTGTCCAGGAGGAGGAGCCTGTTGTTAAAGGAGGCAGACCTTAAAAAGTGGAGGTGGAATCTGGAATGGATTCAGTGTTTACTATTTTGGAAGGGATTGCTTGTCAAATGCACAATATGTCAAAACAAATATCAACTCAGGTGAATCAAGGATTTATGGAGATGAAAATAAAAACGAATTCCCTGTGTGATGAAATGTCAACTATGAAACAGGAAATTACTGTAGTTAAGAGTGATATCAACAGCATCGAGTCCACGCTGCTGAAGATCCAGCTGCGCTGGATGGGTCACGTCTCCAGAATGGAGGACCATCGCCTTCCCAAGATCGTGTTATATGGCGTGCTCTCCACTGGCCACCGTGACAGAGGTGCACCAAAGAAAAGGTACAAGGACTGCCTAAAGAAATCTCTTGGTGCCTGCCACATTGACCACCGCCAGTGGGCTGATAACGCCTCAAACCGTGCATCTTGGCGCATCACAGTTTGGCGGGCAGCAACCTCCTTTGAAGAAGACCGCAGAGCCCACCTCACTGACAAAAGGCAAAGGAGTAAAAACCCAACACCCAACCCCAACCAACCAATTTTCCCCTGCAACCGCTGCAACCGTGTCTGCCTGTCCCGCATCGGACTTGTCAGCCACAAACGAGCCTGCAGCTGTCGTGGACTTTTTACCCCCTCCATAAATCTTCGTCCGCGAAGCCAAGCCAAAGAGAGAATAGATGTATAAAATCAGTTGATACTGTGCAAGATAATTTTAAGAAAATTGAAACAGCCTTTTCTGAATGTCAAAATCAGGTGGAATGTAATAGAGAAAAAATGCAAAAAGTGGAAGGTTCTTTTGTAGATTGGGGGATTCAAAAAGGAGATTTTTTGAAGAAGATTGATTCGTTGGAAAATCATTATTATGTGAAAATAGTTGGTCTTCCAGAGGACATTGAAGGTTCAGATCCTATAAAATTTTTTAAGGATTGGATCCCAGAAGTGCTGGGTAAAGAGCTTTTTCCTGAAGGCTTGGAACTGGATCGGGCTCATAAAGCTCTGAGAAGAAAACCACTTCCAGGACAAACACTGAGAGCAGTCTTGGTTTGTTGTTTAAAATGCCAAGACAGAGAAATGATTCTATGTAGGGCAGTGCAGAAAGCACAGCAGAATCTGTCTCCATTAATGGTTCAAAATAACAGAGTGTTTTTTTATACCGATTTGAGCCAAGAGGTTATTGGAAGATGATGAGAATTTAATACGGCCAAATATGTTTTGTGGCGAAAAGGCTATAAGTTTGCTTTTCATTATCCTGCAATTTTGAAGGTTTTTTTTGTGGAAATTTTCAATCTCAATTTTTTGAGAATGATCATGATGCTTTGGTTTTTGCTAATTCTTTGCCAGAACTGTGAAGAAATGGGTGTTCTCCTCCATTGTCTCCTAAGAGGAGGGTAAATGGAAATGGAAATGGACATTGGTATGGAAAGAATGGAAAATATGGAAAGAATGGAAAGAAAGAAGAGTTGACACAAAGTCTTCTTGATGTTTAAGATCCGGAGCAGTCGTTGGGCTTGGAATCATTGGGCTGAATATATGGACTATATTTGATTGTGTTTAATTAAATAATAAAAATGTATCTGGATGGGGGGGGGGGGTGGGTGGATGACACTGAAATCTTTGATAGTCATCTGCCGCTAGTGGGTTTACCCACCCAGACTTTAAGGGTACTACTACCTTTGGGTGGTTTTTTTCTGTGTTTTTGTGTTAATTTTAAAATTTATTTTGAGGGTTTTTTTTGAAGAATTATAGAGGGGAGCATTATTTTATAGTGTGTAAATATATTAGTAGTTAAAAAGATGTCTAAATTAAATTTTGCAACTTTTAATGTTCAGGGATTAAATAATCCAATTAAGAGAATATTGGCTTATATATATAAGATCAAACTGCGGTGGGTAGGTCACATCTCCAGAATGGAGGACCATCACCTTCCCAAGATTGTGTTATATGGCAAGCTCTCCACTGGCCACCGAGACAGAGGTGCACCAAAGAAGAGGTACAAGGATTGCTAAAGAAAGCTCTTGGTGCCTGCCACATTGACCACTGCCAGTGGGCTGATATCGCCTCAAACCGTGCCTTGGCATCTTAGCGCCTCACAGTTCGGTGGGCAGCAGCCTCCTTTGAAAAAGACCGCAGAGTCCACCTCCCTGTCAAAAGACAAAGGAGGAAAAACCCAACACCCAACCCCAACCAACCAATTTTCCCTTGCAACCGCTGCAATCGTGTCTGCCTGTCCCGCATCGGACTTGTCAGCCACAAACGAGCCTGCAGCTGACGTGGACTTTACCCCTCCATAAATCTTCGTCCGCGAAGCCAAGCCAAAGAAAAGAAAGAAATATATATGACTGAAAAAGAACACTTGAAATTGAAAAGAGATTGGGTTGGTCATGTTTCTTCTTCTTCTTTTAATTCTAAGGCAAGAGGAGTAGCGATTTTGATTCATAAAAATTTACCATTTGAATTGGAATCTTCAGAGGGGTATGCTGGCAGAGTATTAAGAGTGAACTGTAAAATTTTTGCTGAATCTTGGACCTTGTTGAATCTTTATGCCCCTAATATAGTTGATGAGTGGTTTATTTCAGAACCTTTTTTACTGTTAACTCAAGCTAATGAAAATGTCTTAGTTGATGGTGATTTTAATTGTGTTTTGGACCCTTTATTGGACAGAAATCAAAAAAGTATAAGGAAATCAAAGATGGTAACACAAATTAATGCGTTAATTAAAGATTTAAATTTGGTGGATATTTTGAGAAAAGTTAATCCTACAGAGAAAGATTTTTCTTATTACTCTTCATGACATGATTCGTTTTTTAGAATTGATTTATTTTTGGTAGCAGCACATTTACAAACTGAATATAAAAGTAGAGTTATATCAGATAATTCATTATTACTTTTTTTTGTGAAAGTTCGGAGGTAGTACATCTGTCATTTAGATGGAGGTTTAACGCAATGTTACTGAAAAAACCAGAGTTTGTTACTTTTGTTAAAGAGCATATCTCTTTATTTTTGACTGACTATGTTAATTCTGTGGATAGTCATTTTGTAATATGGGACAGTTTGAAAGCTTATTTGAGGGGGAAAATTATTAGTTATTCTACAAAAGTTAAGAAACAATATATGGCAAAAAGTTTACAGTTAGAAAATAAGATTGCTGAGTTAGAGAAAGATTTTCAGAAACGTGTGACAGATTAAAAAAAGGCCGCATTAATGAGGTTGAAATGATGTTATAATACTTTACAAACTTATCAGTTTGAGAGCTTAATTGATCGATCTAAACAGTGTTATTATGAGTTGAGGGAAAGAGCTCATAAGGTACTTGCTTGGCAACTGAAAGTCGAACAGACATCTCAGACTATTAATGCTGTTAAGAAGAATTCAAAAGTTACTTATAAACCTCAGGAAATTAATGACCAGTTTTATTCATGTTATCTAAAATTATATACTTCTGAGGGGAAATAGGATAATGGTTCTATTGACTCTTATTTACCTAAATTAAAGTTACCAGTATTAGATGGAAATGATGTTCAGGAATTGGAATCTCCATTTACAGATTTTGAAATTAAGGAAGCTATTCAGGAAATGCCTAATGGAAAGTCCCAGGGGATGATGGATTCCCTGTGGAATTTTATAAACTTTTTATGATGATTTTGCTAATGTATTTGGAGAAGTGTTGAATCAAGTTACTGAAGATCATAAGTTACCAGAATCATGTTCAAGTGCTTTAATAACTGTTATTCCAAAAAAAGATAGAGATCCAATAAAAGTATCTTCAAATAGACCTATTTCTTTATTAAATGTAGATTATAAAATTATAGCGAAAGTATTAGCTAATAGACTTGCTAATTATTTACCCAAATTGGTACATATTGATCAAACAGGTTGTATTAAGAATAGAAATGCATCAGGCAATATATTTTGATTAATTACTTTGGTCAACGCATATCAAAAGCAACCTAACCAACCTAATTAGATGCAGGAAAAGCTTTTGAGTGGGATATTTTATTTAAAATCTTAGAGAAATTTAAATTTGGCCCTTTTTTTACTGGTTGGGTCAAGGCTTTATACACGAACCCGATTGCTAGGGTGGTGACAAATGGACAGATTTTTTTTACCATTTAAATTGATTCGTTCAACTCGACAGGGATGCCCATTGTCACCAGCCTTATTTGCGTTGGTTATTGAACTGTTAGCTCAGGCCATTAGACAAAATGAAGAAATTAGAGGGATGAGGGTTAAGAATGAAGAATATAAAATTAACTTATTTGAGGACGATGTGTTGGTATACTTGATGGAACCAAAACGATAGTTGAAACAATTGCAACAGTGTTTGTTGAAATTTGGAGAATTATCGGGATATAAAGTTAATTGAGATAAGTGAAATTTTACCAGTTGGAGTGGGAGATTATTCTGAATTTAAAACTATTACAAAATTAAGGTAGACAAGTAAAATTAAATATTTAGGTGTTTTTATGGATACTAATTATCAATTATTATATCAATTAAATTATGTATCTATATTAAGATGGATTAAAGCAGATTTGATTAAGTGGAAAGATCTTCCATTAATTTTGATTGGTCGGGTTAATTGCATTAAAATTAATATTTTTCCTCGAATTCAATATTTATTTCATTCAATACCTTGTTTACTTTCTAAGGGCTTTTTTCAAGATTTAAATAAAGCAGTGTGAGAGTTTTTATGGAAAGGTAAATTTGCTCAAGTGGCATTGCTTAGACTTACATGGAAGTATGCATTGGGTGGACTACATTTACCAATTTTCAAAATTATTATGAAGCGGCCCAGTTGAAGTTTGTTAGTAGATTGATGGATTTAGATCAGCCTCCTAGCTGGGCTAAAATGGAGATGGGGTACATTTCTAGGGTTGTTATACATGAATTTATATTTCATTGGAATTTGATTTTATTACAGCAATATGATATGCTGATATTGAAACATTTGTTAAAGATCTGGATTTAAAAAACAGGGTGTTAGGGTCGAAAGATAAATTATCAATTTTAACTCCATTGTATAACAATCAGCTCATTCCTTTTTCAATGTTTAATAATCATTTAAAGATTTGCGATTCTAAAGGTATAAAGACAATACAAGATTGTTTTGAAGAGGGGCAATTCCTTTCTTTTAATCAATTGAGAGAAAGATTTGAGATACCTGTAAATTCTTTGTTTGCGTATTATCAACTTAGAGCTTTGATAAAAGATAATTATGGTAGAGAGATGATTTTACCTACTTTGTCGAGATTTGAATCTTTGATTTCCTCTATACTGATAAAGGGTTATATTTCAGTTATGTATAATTTGTTACAAGATAGTATGGATAAACCAGATTGGGAGAAATCTAAACTTAAATGGGAAAGTGATTTAATATTTATTTTTCCCGAAGATGATTGGGCGAATATGTATCAGGACAATGTAATTAAATTGACTAATGTACGATATGGAATGGTTAATTATAATTTTTTACATCCAGAATCCAGAAAAGTTAAAAAAATATGAGTTTAGTAATTCGGATTCTTGTTTTAGATGCGGCTCATGTATTGGAATTTTTCTACATGCTGTTTGGAATTGTGTTAAAGTTCAATTATTTTGGCAAGAAATTAAAGTAGTTTTGGAAAAATTATATAATTTTATATTACTGTTAGATCCAACAATTTTTTTTTGCTGGGAAATTTGTATTCATTAAGGGGAATGGGATTGGACAAAATACAAATTGCTTTTGTACGTTTGGTGTTATCAGTGGTGCATAAGTGTGTTGCCCGTACCTGGGAAGATGATACTGAGATTAATATATCATTCTGGCACAATGAATTGAAAGTATGTACTGTCATGGAAAAAATTACTTAGAATTTACATGATAATTCTTCTTCTTTTGTTAGTAAGTGGTCTCCATATTTGAAATATATGCATTTAGATATACTTTGAAATGTTATTAACATTTATAATTTTTTTATATATATAACTTTATTTTGCTCCCCTTAAGGGAGTTGGCTGAAGGGGTGGGTGTTAATATCTTTGTAAAATCTTTTATTGATTATTTCTATACTGCATGTTGTTTTCTATCTTTTAAATAAAGTTTGAAAAAAAAGGGTTCAGATTCAGGTTTATTGTCAGAGTATATAAAACCCTGAGATGTTTTTTTTTCCTGCCAGGCAGATTTACCACTCATTGAGAGTGTAAAAAGAAAACTGTACTCAACGTACACACATAAATAAAAAAAATAAATGTTAACAAACTGACTGAGAAATACAGAGAGAAAAAAAATCAATAAAGTGCAAGTAAGAGTCCTTAAATGGGTCCCTGATATTTTTGTTGAGGAGTCTGATGGTGGAGGGGTAGCAGCTTTCTCAACCTGGTGGTGCGAGTCTTGTGGCACCGATACCTCTTTCCTTATGGCAGCAGTGAGAACAGAGTGTGTGCTGGGTGGTGTGAATCCTTGATAATAGCTGCTGCTCTCTGACGGCAGCATTCCCTGTAGATGTTCTTGATGGTGGAGAGGGTTTTGCCTGGGCTGTGTCCACAATCTTTTGCAGGGCTTTTGCAGACTGTGGCGCAGCTGGTCAGCACAGTTTCCACCACACATCTGTAGAAATTTACCAGTGTTTCCAATGTCATACCAAACCTCCACAAACCTCCTCAAGAGGTAGAAACACTGACATCCTTTCTTCACGATGTCAATAGTGTGATGGGTCCAGGAAAAATCCTCTGATATAGTGACTCCCAAGAACTTAAATTTGATGGTAGGTTGGAAAGTTAATTGGTCACACGGGTGTATTTGAGCAGTGTGGGCTCTTGGCCCTGTTACCGTGCTGTACCTCTAAATGAAAAATTAAAGTGAAACTTTAACCAAATAACGATCCAGGTTATGTCAAAATCCCCGAATATATTTAGCCTTCATAGTTGACATGGAAGCAATACATTATATCCAAGGGACAGATCGCTGGAGCTAATGTCACTTGAAGTCCTACCCCTTGCCTCAACCTGATTACTGGGCATTTACACATTTGGAATATTCTCCCCTGCAGCTGGTAGGAAACACCTATAAACTAACAAGACGCCGTCTTTGTGAACATTCAGTCACAGCAGGTGAATGAGTTTCGGAAGAGGAAGAACGCAGCCTCTGGGTATCCCGCTCATTCCACTTGTGATGAGGTCTCCCAACGGTCCACATTTTCTAGTATTCACACTGTCAGAAATAAAACTTCTCACACATGAGTCTCTTTAAAACTGATGACACGACAAGCTTTATTTACAAGTCTGCAGAGTTGGACTCAACTGGTTTCTCACCAGTTAAGCCCCGATACATACAGTGCATTGATTTTTATACCTTTATTATTTGTCCTTCCCCTTCTTATTAATACTGTTTTAATTGGTTAGTATTACAAAAACATTCTAAGTATAACTGCATTATTAATTATCACGTTCGTTACGTACGCTGTGAACTCTACATTCACTGAATTCTGTTTCTCACACTTCTTATCAATCCTTTGTCTCCTGCATGTCTCTCACTATGACCATGAAAAGATAGGTTTAAAAAAACATATTCAGCAGCTCCTTCTGTCCTTGACTGCTAGTAAACTCCCTGTCCGTTCTGGCTTCCCTGTTTATGATTAATCATCACATTTTAACTTAAGTCTTTTTAACCTAAATTCTCTATATCACAATCCACCCCTTTCTCTCTTTAAAATGTGTTGAATATATGTATAGATATGAATGGGGATTCTAAGCTAGGGAAGAGAAATGTTTTATGATACATTAATCTCACGCTGAAATAAAAGTCTTACAGGGTCTCCCATCCCCCCTGGTTGCATAGCTTGTTCGACCATGGAAATCACCAGGCTGCGTAGACAGGGAATAATACAGGGCAAAATAAGTAGGAGGAATAAAATACCTCCGATGACCCACAAGAAGGTACGCCACCAGGTTCCTCCAAACCATTTGTCCATCCAATTAAATTGTGGGAAAGGATGCCAGGTTTGAATTGGTACATGGGACAATGTACGAATATTATCAGCGATTTTACGAATGGCTTTTCCATTATCATCAATCTGTAAGCAGCAGTTAGTCAAATTAAGTTTGCCACATACACCTCCTTCCGTGGCTAGGAGATAGTCTAGGGCTAGACGGTTCTGATATATAGCAGAGCGCATTTGACCTTGCTGGGATGCAAGTAATTGCAGGGCTATAGCTGTTTGATTTGTAACAATTTCAAGCACTGCTTGTAAGCGAATTATGCGATTTAACATATATATAGGAGTACGATAACCCCAAGATCCATCTTGAGCCCATGTAGCGGGACCATAATATTGAATTATGCGCTCTGGAGGCCAATCATCTCTCCATTCTCCCAAATGTACCGTGGTAGAGCGGGGTTCACGATGTAATGTATCAAAGACCTTCACGCCTAATTTATGACCGTGATCGTGGGGTAGAAGGAAAAATTCTGGGCGGATTATTCCTAGGAAACAAGTTCCACTCCACTGTGAGGGAAGACGAGTATAAGCTTTATTACCACATACCCAGAATAATCCATTTGGGGATACTCCATACCCCCTTTCCCAAACTCTTTTAAGAACAGGATTTGATTGGTATGGTCCTGTGATGGTGGAAGTGGTACAATTCCAAAACTGAATACTGCTATTAGATAGGGGTAGGCAATTAGTTTTAAAAACAGTGGATAAGAACCAAGTCTGAGGTTTAGGAAACCAAGTGAAAACACCAGGTGAAATGCGAATCCATACAGCCTTGCAGGGACTTTCTCCTACTGGGTATTTGCCGGCTCGTGAGAGACAATAAAAACCAGAGGGGACATTAGAGAGAGACCAGGTTTCTCTTGATCTCGTTCGGTTAGTTGTCCAAATGCGGGAAATCATGGTCATTGAATTGAGAGGTTCTCCCCACCAAGGCCATTGTTCTGACATCCGTGGACCCCCGCAGACCCAACAATTAGTTACATTAAAAGTTCCTGCAATTTTAGTTGCCAGATCTACAAAAAGGTTATCTCCCCCAATTGCATTACCGAAACTTACATGGTTATTTGGATGGACTCGAACTAAGTCCGGCTGTCTTAAAGGGACAGGCAATTTCAAGTGTGGAGTGTAACTTTTCATTGGAACAGTACGTTGGTGTATGCAAAACCAGAGTCCATCAGGGCATGGTGGGCTTGAGTCACCTTTCCAACCGTTAAGAGGGAAAGGAGTGGTATTAGGAATCTGTATATAATGACCCATATTATTTCCTTCTTTTTCCACACAAGGGGTATATGGATGTTGGGTGGTATTTTCTGCCCAACATTTCTCAGGAACTGAGGTATGGGAAATGAAATTACCTTCCTTTCTTCCCCAAATGTGGTCCTGAAACAGGACCACTGTATCTCTGCATTTCTTACATTTCACACCTGATAAAGACATAGGCAAACTAAGAAAAATCAAAGAACATAACAATAACATTGTGAATTAAGTCTTTTTGCGAAATCGTAAGGTAAGAGGTTTTTCTCCAGGAATACAAGTCCAATCTGAGTTCGTATCAGGGTCCTGTGGCGCCTCTACAGGTCCCTTAAATCTGGATGCGTGTGTCCACCCCTTCTCTCTTGTTCGTGCTGCAGCTTCTGTAGTTAAGAGAACTTGGTATGGACCTTCCCACTGGGGCTGGAGTTTTTCAGTCTTCCAGGTCTTGATAAGAATCCAGTCTCCTGGTTCCACTTTGTGTAAAGAAAAGTCTAGAGGCGGTGTTTGTGCCAATAGTCCTCTCTTTCGTAAATCTGTAAGAGAGCGTGACAGTGCCTGTAAATAGTTCCTAACAAATATATCCCCTTCCCCCAAGGTGGGACACCCCTCAACTGTACTCCAGAAGGGAAGCCCAAACATCATTTCATAAGGGGACAGCCCTACATCTTTTCGTGGGGCAGTACGAATTCTCAATAAGGCTAGGGGCAGACACTTTATCCAAGGCATTTTAGTTTCCACCATTAACTTTGTCAATTGGATTTTTAGTGTTCCATTCATACGTTTGACCTTCCCTGAGCTTTGTGGATGCCAAGGGGTATGTAATTTCCAAGAGACCTGTAATGCATCACAAATCAATTGCTGGATTTTTGAAGAAAAATGTGGACCCCTGTCTGAGTCTATAGAATCCATTATACCATATCTGGGGATTATCTGCTCTAGGAGGAGGCGAGCTACTGTAGAGGCTGTAGTATTTATTGTTGGGAAGGCTTCTACCCATCGGGTAAAGTGATCTATTATCACCAACAGATATTTCCATCTTTGAACTTGAGGTAACTCTGTGAAGTCAATCTGGATACGTTGAAAAGGGCGTATGGCTAATGGTTGACCTCCCATGGTCCCTGTCCTCATTATCTTCTTATTAATTTTTGTGCATAGGTAACAATTTTGCACCTCTTGTTGGGCCAAGGTGTAGATTCCCTTACACACATATTCTCGAAGCACTGTGTCACATAAGGCTTGAGTGCCCCAGTGGCTCTGTTGATGCAGGTGTTTTAAAATGTTGCGAGTTATTTCTTTATTTAGAACAGTTCTTCCATCTGGTGTTTTCCATGTTCCATCAGGTAATTGGCTTGCGCCCAGCTGATCCATGTTCTTTTCTTCCTTAGCAGTGAAAATGGGAGCTGTCTTTATGCCTTGCCTTATTGGGATTAAAGTCAGCAAACGGACTTCTTGTTGCATGGCTGCTCTTTTGGCTTCTTCATCAGCCAGTCTGTTTCCAATTGCTGTCGGGTTATCTCCCCTTTGATGGCTTGGTATGTAGACCACTGCTATTTCTTGGGGTAATGTTAAGGCTTCTAAAGTCAGAGTAATCATCTGTTCGTGTGCCAATTCCTTTCCTCTTGATGTAATTAGACCACGCTCCTTCCAGATCTTACCAAAGGTATGCACTACCCCGTATGCGTATTTGGAATCTGTGTAAATCGTTCCAATTTTCTTTGCCAGTATTCTGAGGGCTCTCTGCAAGGCATATAGTTCACAGGATTGTGCTGACCAGCTTCCGGGTAGTCTCGTGGATTCTACTACTTTCCAAGTATTTCCTTCTATTATAGCATACCCATTTCTTCTTATTCCGTCAACACATCTGGCGGAGCCGTCAATGTAGAATTCATATCCTTCTCCCAGCGGAGTATCGCAAAGGTCTTCTCGGGTCTTGGTCTGAAGATCTGTCAACTCGACACAGTCATGCTCCACCTCTTTCTCTGTTTCACTGCCGTATAAAAACTGAGCTGGGTTGCAGCTATTAATTTTTGCAAACTGTAAATCTTCTCCAACCATTAAAATGGTTTCATACTTTAATATACGAGAATCAGTCAGCCATCGATGGGCAGTTTGTGTTAATAAAACACTCACAGAATGGGAGGTGTACACAGTCATCTTTCCTCCAAAAGTAAGTTTACGTGCTTCCTCTACCAACAGAGCAGCAGCCGCTACTCCCTGGATACACGTCGGCCATCCGCGAGACACTGGGTCCATCATTTTGGAAAGGAAAGCCACTGGGTGTCGCTGACCACCTTTTTCCTGTGTTAAAACTCCCACAGCTGTTCCTTGGTTATGAGTGACAAATAGCTGGAAGGGCTGTTTTAAAGAGGGCAGAGTGAGCACTGGGGCTCGTGTTAGGCGATGTTTCAAGTCCTCGAACCATCCCTCCTCCTCCTGGGTCCATTTCAATGGATAGTCATTTTCATTTGTCAGTTTATCATACATAAACTTCACCAAAGCTGAGTAGTCCTCTATCCATAACCTACAGTATCCTAAGAGTCCCAGGAATTGTCTTATTTCCTTCTTATTACGGGGTAAAGGCATTCTAGTGATTCCCGCAATTCGTTCAGGGGTAATTCGTTTCTGTCCTTTACTTATCTGGTGTCCCAGATATATCACAGTTTTCTCAACAAACTGTAACTTGTTTCTGGACACTCGTAGACCCTTTTTCCCCAGATAATTCAAGAGTCTAATGGTCTCTCTCCTCATTTCTTGTTCCTTGGGTCCTGATAATAGTAAATCATCCACATACTGCATTAGTTGGGAATCATCAGATTGTGGATAGTCCATCAGGATTTGTTCTAGCATTTGTCCAAACAGGTTTGGAGATTCAGTGAACCCTTGGGGCAATACAGTCCATCGAAACTGTCTCCGTCTACCCATTCAAACGCAAACATATCTCTACTTTCCTCTTCTAACGGACAAGTCCAGAAGGCATCCTTCAAGTCGATAACACTAAACCACTCATGGTCTGGGGGAATCCGACTCATAATAGTATAGGGATTAGGCACCACTGGGTGGCGGGTCTGAACAATAGCATTCAAACTTCTTAGATCCTGAACTAGGCAATAGGATCCATCTGACTTTTTTACTGGGTGTATAGGGGTGTTATAAGGTGACATGCATTCTTCTAATAGTCCGTCTCGTATTAAAGTCTCAATTACCGGCTGTAGCCCTTTTCTCCCTTCCAAAGAAATAGGATACTGACGTTTCCTTACCGGCTGATGACCTGGTATTAATGTGACATGTAAAGGTGGGATGTCCAGACCTCCTCGATTTCCCTCCTTATACCAGACTCTCTCGTCAATCTGCCGTTCATCCTCTTCCTTTAAAGCGCAGAGGTGGACTCGCACTTCTCCGTCCACAGGGAGAGCACCCAAACCTAGGAGAGCCTGTAAGTCCCTTCCTAGGAGGTTAAATCCAGCCGAAGGTAATAACAAGAGGTCTTGTACCCCTTCTCTTTCTTCCAGTTTCACTGTTACTTGGGGAATTATTGATACCATTCTGGGAGCTCCTTCTATCCCAGAAATTGTCAAATTACTTTTTATAGGCTCAGTTCCGATTGGCACAGTTATTACACTACTTCGTTCCGCTCCTGTGTCCACCATAAACACCACCTCTTCTCCCTTGGGACCAATTTTTAGTTTTACCAGGGGTTCCCTCTTATATTTGGTCCCTAACATTTGGAACCCCTGACACCCCTAATCTTCTTCCATAAGTTCGAGGGCACGCAATTCCCTCTTGTATCGGGGGCATTCCCTCTTAAAGTGTCCTTCCTCATTGCAGTAATAGCATTTAACAAATCTCCGGGGTCTTCCCTCTCTTGGATATTTTGGATTGTTTAGAGGAAGGTTTTGTTTTCTTTCCCCTCTGGATTCAGCATTCATCTGTCGGATAGTCTGTACCATAACCTTTGTCGCCTTCTTTTGATCTTCTTCTTCTCTCTGCACATATACTTTTTGTGCCTTTTTTAACAGTTCACTTAGGGGTTTTTCACTCCAGTCCTCCTCCTTTTCTAGTTTCTTTCTAATGTCTTGCCATGATTTGGAAACAAATTCAATTCGAATAAGCTGTTCACCCATTGGTGTACTAGGGTCCACACCAGCATACTGTTGGACATTCTTTCTCACCCTCTCCAAAAAATCAGTAGGGGACTCGTCTTTCCCCTGGTGGTTCCCAAATGCCTTGGTAAAATTGTGACCCTTTGGCACAGCCTCCCGTATCCCTTTAATTGTCCACTCTCTATATTGTCTCATACTTGCCAATCCCTCGGGTGTTCGTTTGTCCCACCTGGGTTCATTTAAGGGATATTTTTGTTCATGGGGTCTAGGGTCCCCAGGTTGTTCATATTCCCACATGAGGAGGGCAGCCCGTCGAATCATCTGCCTCTCCTGGGGTGAAAATAATGTTCCCATTATTGCCTGCATCTCTTCCCACGTATATGTGTTTGGTCCCAAGAATTGGTCAAGCTGTTCAGCCAGTCCTATAGGATCTTCCAATAACTTTTTCATTTCTTTCTTAAATCCCCGCACCTCTGTACTAGTTAGGGGAACATTCACATATCCCGTTCCCCCTCCCGGTCCTCCCATAGGAACTTCTCTCAGGGGATTTAGGTTTATTGAAAACTTTGATGGTCCTGGACCAGTCTGGGATCTTGTCCAGGGTCGGTTTACCGGTGGAAGTTTAGGGTCCGACTCCCTTAATTCATCCTTTTTATCCCGGCCCCCTTCGGGGCAATCAGATTCATCACCTTTCCCCTCCGGTAATAAGCTTTCCTCGGGCGCAGTAGGCACCGGGGGAATATAAGGAGGGGGAAGGTTGTCCAGAGGTTCCCATTTCTTTTCTCCTGCCACTCTCAATTTAAAACATTCTGTTAAGGATCCTGGCCAGGGAACCCAACAAAATGCATATGCTGACTCTTCTTGATTCACCTTTGGTCTCGAATTTACATATATGTTTAATGCTTGTCTAACCCAATCCTCATCAGATCCAAATTTCGGCCACCAGATCGAGGAACCTTTAATAGGTTGTTTTGACCAAAGGAGACAATATTGGACCATCTTTTTCTTGTTTTTGTCCCGATATCTTTTACTATCCCAATTTTCAAACATTCTCCCCAAAGGGCTGTCAAGGGGTACTCCCAGGAATTGTCCTGAATTTTCAGACGAGCCCTTAGATTTTGATCCTCCCATTTTCCCACCTAGATCTGTTTATCGTTGCTGAGGACCCTCTCGCTCTGGACCCTACTCCCTTCCTCTCAGACGCCTCGTCGGAGGTGCTGTCCCTCCTTCGGTTACCGCTGAGGTTTTCCTGGGGTTGACCCCTCTCTTCTCGGCACTTCGTCGGAGGTGCTGTCCCTCCTTCGGTTACCGCCGAGGTTTCCCTGGGGTCTATCCTAGAGTCCCGCGACAGGGTTCTCACACAACGACAAAAGATCTATACTTAATCTATTCCGTTAGGTTTTATCCAAACAGGTGTATCCCGTTACACCTGTTACCCAATCCCCACACCACAATCGTAAGTCGTCACTTACCGGTGTCTTCCCGGGGATTGAACCGTCACCCTTCTCCTCTCCGTCTTGTCGTGTCACCCTGTCCGGATACCACTCGCTCAAGCCGCCCGAAGCGACGAGCAAGGGACTAGGAGCCGCTGAACTCAGCGGGGTGCACCGCCTCCGATGTCCCTCTTCTCGCCTCCCCTCACGGCCGGAGTGTAGATCCCGGACGAGCCCCCATTTGTCAGAAATAAAACTTCTCACACATGAGTCTCTTTAAAACTGATGACACGACAAGCTTTATTTACAAGTCTGCAGAGTTGGACTCAACTGGTTTCTCACCAGTTAAGCCCCGATACATACAGTGCATTGATTTTTATACCTTTATTATTTGTCCTTCCCCTTCTTATTAATACTGTTTTAATTGGTTAGTATTACAAAAACATTCTAAGTATAACTGCATTATTAATTATCACGTTCGTTACGTACGCTGTGAACTCTACATTCACTGAATTCTGTTTCTCACACTTCTTATCAATCCTTTGTCTCCTGCATGTCTCTCACTATGACCATGAAAAGATAGGTTTAAAAAAACATATTCAGCAGCTCCTTCTGTCCTTGACTGCTAGTAAACTCTCTGTCCATTCTGGCTTCCCTGTTTATGATTAATCATCACATTTTAACTTAAGTCTTTTTAACCTAAATTCTCTATATCACACACACGGTGAAAAAAACCCAACAATGTTTGAGTTGGAAAATCTCCTTTCAGCAGCTGCCGATCCAGGAAAAACACAGGTTGTGCTGTGGGTTTAATGGGGCGAAACACCAAAGTCTGCTGAGATTGTGGTAAAAACACACAAAATACTGGAAGAACTCACAGTGTCCAGAGGAGGTAACGATATATTACCAACGTTTCAGGCCTGAGCCCTTCCTCAAGTTATATCCAAAAAACAGACAGGAATTTGAATAAATACTGGGAGAGAAGTGGTGGGGGGGGGGGGGGGGTGGGGTGGGGAGGGAGGAGTCCAGACCAACAAAGAAAAGGGGTTAATTGGATATGATGAGAGGAAAGGTGACAATTGACATTGGCTCCATGAAAGGAGACAGAGAGAAAAGGAGAGAGAGAGAGAGAGAGAGTCAGAGACAGAGAACTAGAGGAAAGGCAGTAGGGGATGATGGTGGGGTTTAACAGAAACCAGAGAAGTCGATATAATGTCATCTGGATGGACGATGCCCACGCAGAAGATGAGGTGTTGTTCCTCTAATTTGCAGGTGGTCTCAGTCTGCCAGTGCATGAGATCATGGACAGACATGTCAGCAAGGGAATGGGCCAAGGAATTAAAAGGGGTGCCGACTGGAGATCCACACAATTGCAGCTGACAGAACTGAAGTGATTTCCCAGTCTGGGCCAGTACAATGGGTCAGATGACCCACATGGTTTTAAACCCAATTATCTGTCTGTAACACAACTGATTGCTCTCAGAGACAAGTGAGGAGTACAAACATGCTTTTAATAGGTTACAATCAATGGCCATAGACAAAATAGTCCTCAGGTGAATCTGAGGTAAGGTAGGAAAACCAGGGTTTGTAATGGGGTAGGTGAGGGTGGAGCCAAGGGGGGAACTGGCCATCAGAACAACACATAGACAGTGAATTCTAGTTCACTGCATTCACCCCTTCCTTCAGAATTGAGCCTGTGGGTGTAAAACAGAGACCATTCATTAATAAAAAACTAATAGTTTACAAATATTTACAAGTTAATTCTGTCAGGGTGGTGCAGAATTGGAAGACTTTGGGCTTCCTGAACCCCCTGTGCTACAGGGTCATTGGGTCTCGAGGGCTCCAGCTCTGGTCACAGAGGGGATGGACCCACTTCCCGAGGACTTCCCAAGTACCCCTGGGTGGGGTACTTGTTCCTGGCTTGTTTGAGGCATCTGATCCTCCGTTCCGGCGGGTGCCAGGTCTCTGATCGAGGCGATGTCCTCTCTGCCATCAGGGTTTGCCACGTAGACATACATTGGGTTGGTGTGCAGATCAGGGGGTCTGTCTTGCTCCTCCTCACGTGCTTTCTCAGCAGGACTGGCCCTGGTGCCATTAGCCAAGCTGGGAGAGCAGTCCCGGACATGAATTTCCTCGGGAAAGTGAACATGAGCTCATGAGGAGTTGCGTTGGTCGCAATGCAGAGGAGTGACCTTATGGAGTGGAGTGCTGTGGGTAGGACTTCTTACCAGTCTGGAAGGCCAATTTCACAGCCTTCCATACAGTCACATTCTCTTTTCAACTTCCCCAATCCCCCAGGGATTGTAGTTATTCATCCTGCTTGAGGCAGTGCCTGTTATGAGCAGGTACTGCATAGTTCTTCGCTCATAAATGATGAGCCCCGATCACTATGGATATAGCTGGGATACCCGAAAAGAGAGAAAATAGAGTGCAAGGCCCTGATGACCGTGGTGGTGGTCATGTCTGGGCAGGAGATGGCGAATGGAAAACGTGAGTACTTGTTGATGACGTTGAGAACGTACACATTTCCGTTGGTAGAAGAGAGGGGACCCTTGAAATCGACACTGAGTCATTTGAAGGGGCAGGATGCCTTTATCAGGTGTGTTTTGTCGGGGTGTGTTTTGTAGAAGTGCGGCTTCTACTCAGCACAGGCCTAGTCATTTCTCTGATATCCTCAGTGGTGTAGGGCAAGTTGTATGCCTTGGTGAAATGAGCCATGCGAGTAGTGCCCGGGAGGCAAAGCTCATTGTGCAGTGACCACAACTGGCTGGTGTGTGCAGAGGCACAGCTTCTCTTGACAGGGCATCTGGAGGTTCATTGAGAGTACCTGGCCTGTAATGATATGTCATAATTATAGGTGAGAGTTCGATCCTCCACCTAGCGATCTTATCATTCTTTATTTTACCCCCTTTTGCATTATTAAACATAAATGCCACCAATCGCTGTCGGAGAACAGTGTAAATTTTCCGCCAGCTAGGTAATGCCTTCTATTGATGGCTTGAGTCTCTTTCTCCACTGATGGGTTCTGAAGCTCGTGGCCTTGTAGGGTGTGTGAGAAAAGGCAACCGGCCTGCCCGCCTAGTTAAGAGCAGCAGCCAGAGCTGTGTTAGAGGCATCGCTCTCCACCTGGAAGGGTGCATTCTTGTCCACCGCATGCATGATGGCCTTTATGATGTAGCTCCGAATGTAGTCGAAACCCACCTGGGCTTCAGCTGATAATGGTGGATTTTAAGAGGGGATGGACGTAATAAGAAAAGAATCCCAGGTGCCTTCATAAGGCTTTCATGATCTTCGGGATCAGGAGATCTAACAGGGGGCACATTCAATTGGGATCAGAGCCAATGACGCCATTCTCCACCACATAGCCCATAATTGCCAGATGTTCAATCCGGAACATGCATTTATTGGAGTTGTACGCGAGATCCAGGGCATTGGCCATGTGGAGAAATTTCTGGAGGTTGGTGTTGTGGTCTTCTAGAGAATGTCCACAAATGATGGTGTTGCCAATATAAGGGAAGGTGGCATTCAACAGATATTTGTCAACCATTTTGTCCATCTGTCATTGGTGATACCTAAAGGGACCTTCTGGAACTGTTAGAGCCATCCATCTGCCTCAAATGCTGTGTAGGGGCTGTGAAAGGGATCAGTAACTGATTATATGTAGCTTTCAGGTCAATGGTCGAATAGACCCGGTACTGTGCAATTTCATTTACCATGTCCAAGATTCGAGCGAGGGGTTATGCATCCAAGAGTGTGAAGTGATTAATTGTTTGGCTGTAGTCAATCACTTGCCTGGACATTTTTTCCCCTTTTACGACTCCCACCTGGTCTCTCCATGAGCTGTTGCTGGGCTCAATTATATTTTCTTTGAGCAGCTGCTGTGTCTCGGCCATAATAATTTCCTGATTCCCCACACTGTATTGCCTTCTCTTTGTAGCTATTGATTTGCAAGCGGGAGTTAGGTTTGGAAACAGTGTGGGTGGGGGGAAATCAATATTTAGGGTGGAGAGACCACATGTGGATTCCGGCTATTGGGACCTTTCATTCCGCTCCGTGATTGGAGGAAGTGGAACAGAGGTCTCCATGGTAACACTTTTAAGATGACACAGGAAGTTCAGGCCCAGTAACATGGGAGCACATGGATCCTTCAGTATGTATACTTAGTACATACATTTTCCAAGTTCTAATATTTCCCAACTTCAAAATGTGTCAACTTCAAGGAAACGCCAGGACGATGTTCCGAATTACTATCTTATTAATCCAATAAACCACTGAGATTTTCATAATGATGAAAAAACAAAGCATTCTGTATAATGATGTAACAATATTCAACTTTAAACAGATATAAGAAGAAATAGACAAAATTAAAACAAAATAAAACAAATGAAGACAAATTCAAAGAAAAGTATCTTGAACTTATGTCCCCTTCATAATTCTTCGAAGAATGAGATGCAAGCTCTCGCTCCGTTTGGATATTACAACATATGAGGTCATAGTCACTATGGTAACACTACAAACAACAAATTTTATTAAAGGGATAGGCACAAAATTAACTATGAATCAAAAACACAAGGTTTTAACCTTTACATTCTGGCACCTAATTATTATAAGAGATATTAATGACTAATATATAATAATTACTATTATAAATACAAAAGTATGTATGGTAAGTATAAGATTAGAAATCAAAACTTTCTTCTTGTTGTAAAAATATTACGAGCCCAAAGGACCCTAAAACCCAGCAGCAGTAGATATTCACCACAACAAATGGTTAAACTAAAGTTGTTTTTTATTATCTTTAAACATGAAAACAGAATCAAACTTTAACTTATCACTATTAACTTAACCCCCTTCTAATTCTAAGCGCACGTGTATGTAATGTGTGTCTAAATTTAAGAAAAGTTCTTTGGCTCATAGTTCAATCTCACTTCTCATTCTTCCAAGTTCACTGGTTGCAGGCAATTCTTATACTGTGCATAGAATTTAACATGTATAAAGTTCACCAGGCTTTGGTGCTTGAAAGGTAAATGTTTACTGCTCAGGAAGGTTCTTGTAGGTTTGCAGAGAGAGATGTGTTGATCCACTACTGAGGTACCACCATTAGTCACCTCAATGACTGGCTGATGAAAATTGCCCCATCAGGATTCTCCAGATGATATCCTCTTTCTTTCAGGCTACTACAGAATTCCTTTCTGTTCCACTTATTTCAAGAGAAACATCAGACAGATAGCACTTCCAGCCATCCGCAACTCTGAAGCTTCTGTTTCATTTCCAACAAGCTTCTCCTGCATGTTTCAGCTATCTCTCTCTCTCTATCTGAGATTCCAACTGCCAGCCACATGTCCTTCTCTCTCTCACTTGCAAAAACCCCTCCTTCTCCAACAAACAATAGGAGTTAGTCTTCAGCTCCCTTCTGTTGTTTTTAGTAAACAAACCTCTCAATGACCTTTCTGTGAAGAGGTATTAGGAGACATCCTGTCTCTTGTTGTGACTTTAAAGACAATCCATTCATTTACTTCAATTAACGGGCACTTATGAAATGTGCATAGCATTCTCCATAACTTCTGTAAAGTCACTCAATATGAATTCTTCAGTATTTCAAATAAGATCTGTTTTAAAGTATATATATATATATGCCTGTAACCCTCTCTAATTTTACCAGTTTATCTCCCAAAAATATCTCCAAGTTTTCCATCACAAAAGACAGATTTTAGTAATATGTTGATTTAAGTAACCAGTCTTGGCTTTAATCTGCACTTGCCAAACAAAACCTTTTTTGTCCGGAAATGTATCCTTGATTTTCCCCAGCAACCAAGAATTTCTTAGTGCAGAATCATCCATGATAATTACAATGGCTCTGCATACAAAATTGCATTTAGCTTTCAACCATTTTTATCTTTCTTGTAATAATGAAAGATATTTTTTATCCATTTTTTCCAAAATAAATCTGCAGTAAATTGCACTTGTTTCCATCTGGGTCTCACAGAAATATCATCTTTCTGAAATTGACCCTGAGGCATTAAAGGTTTAGTATTTGCACATTGACAATTAACACATTTTGATATAAATCTTTTGATCAATGTTGAAGCTCCAAGTATCCAATATCTCTGGCGTAATCTGATAACGTGATTACAACCACCATGACCTGTTCTCTCATGCATATGTTGAAAAATCAATTCAGAAATATGAAATTCCTTCGCTAATATAATTGGATGTTTCACTTATTCTGGCATTATTGCTTTTTCCAATCTTCCTCCTACTCTCAATACTTCATTTCCGAGAATAGGATTTAGCTTGTAAACATGACTTGCTTTGGTAACATTCAGATTCTTCTTCAATTTTGATATGATGCAAAAACATAGTTTTTAATCTAACAATCCATGCTACTGCCCTTTTCAAATGAAACCATGAAGAATGATAGTAAATTAATTGAATAATCCAATCATTCTCATTAGATATTTGAATAGCATTCACATTAGTGTTTTAGATTTGATCTCCATTGAAACTTCTTTTAATTCTTCTGGATTTTGAGGCCATTCTTCTTGCGATTGAAAAGGAAATTGAGGACTGAACACCCAAGTGTTGGCTTATTTCAGAAACGATTGAACTTTTGATCCTCATGAACCCATGTTGGCTGGATTATCCACTGTTTTAACATATCTCCGATGATTAGCATGCAAAATCTTCTCGATCTCATTAATTCTGTTTGTCACAAAGGTACAAAAACTCATGGTTTGTTATTAATGTATTTAAGCACTGATTTACCAAAACATAGAATTTGTTAACTCCACCTGTAATTCATTTCTTAACACAGTGTTCATTTTGCTCGCCATAGTAGTGGCAGTCAGTTCCATTCGAAGTATGGTGACTGGCTTTAATGGAGCCACTCTGGCTTTTCCCATTACAAATCCACAATGTACTCGCTCTTGGTTATTTCGCAGTACTAAATAACTGACAGGACCAAAACCATCTTTGCTTGCGTCAACAAAATGGTGTAACTGAGCAAATGTGGCAATTCCAAAGTCTGTTAGTTTAAAACATCTGTTGACTTCAAAACTTTCTAACATTTCAAGACTCTCAATCCAATTCATCCAATCTTGTGCGATGGATTCTGGTATAGCTTCATCCCATCCAAATTTTCTTCTGCACAATTCTTGCAGAATTTTCTTGGCTATTAATACTACCAATGCCAATAATCCCAAAGGATCGTATATTGAGTTTACGATCGAAAGAATACCTCTTCTTATTAAAGGTCATTCTTTCAAAACAATTTGAATTTGAAAACGTCAGATTGAGCACACCAAGGCACCCCTAGAATTCTTTTGACAGGTAGAATGTCACAATCCAAGACAAGATGTTTTATCTCCTTTGCTCTTTCTGCCTCAGGAATAACAGCCAACACATCTCAACTGTTGCTAATCCATTTTGTAAGGAAGAAACCTCCTTTAACTCATGATAAAGATCTATTGCTTCTTTTTCTGAAACCACTGAAGTCAGACAATCATCAACATTATTCCTGATGATGTTTATAGCTGGAGACGAAATTGCTCTTCATTATCTTCAGCACATTTCCTGAGAGCAAAATTTGCATAACTTGGTGATGAAGTTGCTCCAAATAAATGAACTGTTATTCTGTATTGAATCATATCTTTACTGTAATCGCCATTAGGCCACCATAACAAATGTAGAAAATCACGATCTTCTGATGGTACTTTCACTTGATGAAACATTACTTCAATATCTGCAGCAGTTACAATAGGCTCTTTACAAAATCTTATCAGACACCCATTAAAGTACTGGTTAAGTCTGGACCTTGTAAAAGTTGAGAATTCAATGAAACTCCTTGAAGTGATGCTCCACAATGAAATATTATGTGTAGTTTATCCTTTTGTGGATGCATAATTCAATTTTCTACCATCTTTACTTTCCAAGATATCTTTAGATACCTTTTCAACATAACCCTTGGTTATCATGTCCAACATGACAGTGGTACATTCCAAATGAAGGAAGGATTTCTCTTGAATTTTCTCTGCAAATTCAGCATATGCTGCTCTGCAATTATTTTATTATCTGGCCTACAAATTTCTCTTTTCCTCAAAGGTAATGCTGTACAGTAATGATCATCAACATGTTTAACAGAATTTGAAACTAACTCCAGAAACTGTTTATCCTCCTTTGAAGGTTCTTGAAAATCTGTGAGACATTCAGGAAAATCAATTTTAAACTGTTGGTCCTATTGGTCATTAAGTTTGACAACTGAAATTCTGTTGACATTTACATTCAATGACTCCTAATCATTATTCATTTTTCCTCCTAATGGTTCGTTAATTGCCAACCAAGCAATGTTCTCACGGCATAGGTCATCATTTTGACTCTAGAGGTTTGAGAGCCTTTGGTACATCTAATCCAATTAATATCTCAATCTTAGCAACAATCTTGGGTAAGCAAACATCTTTTAGATGATCCCACTGGTTGATATCATTCTGATAGAGAAGATTCTCCATATTCACAGGCATAGTCTTCTGAGTATATACACTTGGAAGATCGCAAAATTCATTGCTATTCAATCTAGCAATCTGTAAACCTGAAACTATATTAGTTTCAATGTTCACCATTCATTGGCTTCAACAAGATCTGTGATCTTTTACCATGAAGATTAAGTTTATTCATTAATTCAACAGTACAAAATGATGCAGTACTTCCTGGATCAAGAAATGCGTAGGTTTTCAGTATGAAGCTTCCCTTTTTAGCTTTAACCTGTACAGGAACTATAGAGAGAGCTTTATGTCACTTCATTGAAAAAAATGGATAAATGTTTTGCATAACTTTGCATTGAGATTTGTATAGTGATAATAAACAAAGCATTCTGTATAATGATGTAACAATATTCAACTTTAAACCGATATTAAAAATAGACAAAATTAAAACAAAATAAGACAAATTATGTCCCATTCAAAATTCTTCGAAGAATGAGATGCAAGCTCTCACACCATTCAGATAATATGACATATGATGTCATAGTCACTATGGTAACACTACAAATAATAATTTTTCTTAAAGGGATAGGTACAAAATTAACTACGGATAAAAAACACAAGGTTTTAACCTTCACAGAGCCATCCATCTGCATCAAAAGCTGTGTTGGGGCAGTCCTTCGAGCGGATCGGTAACTGATGGTATGCAGCTTTCAGGTCAATGGTCGAATAGACCCGGTACTGCGCAATTTTGTTTACCATGTCCAAAATTTGAGGGGGACGGTATGTGTGAAATGATTGTTTGGCTATAATCAATCACGAGCCTAGACTTTTCTTCCCCTTTTATGACTCCCACCTGGGCTCTACATGGGCTGTTGCTGGGTTCAATTATCATTTCTTTGAGCAGCCGCTGCATCTCGGCTCTAATAAATTTCTGATCTCCCTGCACTCTATCGCCTGCTCTTTGTAGCTATTGGTTTGCAATTGGGAGTTAGGTTCGGAAATAGTGTGGGTGCGGGAAATCAATATTTAGGATGGAGAGACCACATTTGGCGTCCGGCTTTTGGGCCCTTCAGTTCCGCACCATGATTGGAGGAAGTGAGCTAGAGGTCTCCATGGTAACATGTTTAAGATGACACAGGAAGTCCAGGCCCATCAACACAGGAGCACACAAATCCTTTAGTACACAATTAGATAGTAAAATACGATAGTCCATCTGGTACATTCTTAAGTTGTACTGCAGAGCCATTGCAGAGTTTATAAACTCTCAGTGGAGCCAGTGTCTACCAATCAATCAGTCAATTGTCCGTTTACCCTCACTTCCTTCATCGAATTATTCAGTTGGTGAGGTATTGCCCGATCCAGAACAACTGATGCCAGTGCTCTAGAAAGCCCATCACTCTCCTCTTGGTACGCTCACCGATAAGATGGCGTCGGCCACGAGGCACGGCAATATGGCCACATCAAACTTGATCTGAAGAAGGACTAGGTGGTGTTGACCATGAGGCATGGTTTCCTGCGATGCTTTACTTCCAGTAGCGGGTCTCGCCACAAAGCATAGCAAGACGCTGGCAGTGAGCAGCACGGAGAGGCTGAGGCCTGCATTTCAGGATTTGGGCACAGGTCTAACACCTGTTCAGGGGTCACACACAAAGTCGCCCTCTTTGGGTTCCCTTTAGCCCAGCAGACATTCACCCAGTGGCCTCGCTTACCACATCCTGAGTACACGGAATCCTTCATGGGGCATCGGGCGCGGGGGTGCTGTGCCTGTCCACAGAAGTAGCATCCCTGGTTACAGCAGTCGATGCTGTGGCTGCGAGGGCCACCAGCGCCCTAATGACCTGGTCCTCCAAAAAGGCGCCACTTTGTCTGTGAGGTCATCAGCTCCCAGTTGGTCCTGTTCGAGGGCAGGATGCTGGCCAAGTCATTCTTCCCCAACTTTTGCAGTTGCTGCCTCACTCCAGCCACGAGGGTATCCCCTATTTGTTCCTCCTCTCTCACCTGGGCTGTGGCTGCTTTGAGGAGTCATTTTCTGGTTAGGGCCCAGAGTTCAAGAACATAACCATCCAGAGACTCATCCGGATGCTGCCGTTGTTGAGAGACTTGATGCCTTGACAGCACGTCGTTCTGGAGCCCCGTGTAGAGGGCCTTCTATGGCAGACTCGTATGTAGCACAGTCTCAGATGACACCGAGCGCCTTGGACCAGATTCGAGCGATGAGTGCAGATCTCCGGAGACTATCAGAGTTGAAGATGTCTTTTGTGGCTGTCAGGAAGGACTGGAAGCTCTCCAGACAGTAGGTGAATTCCTCCAAGGCCTCAAGGGACAGAGGGTCAACCTGGAGCATGCGTGGCTTCAACAGGGCTTCCATCCTACTTCAAAGTTGAGCTATTAAAATTGTAACACGTCTGATTGCTCTCAGAGACAAGTGAGGAGTACAAACACGCTTTTAAATAGCTTACAATCAGGCCGGTAGAGACAATAGTCCTCAGGTGAATCTGAAGTAAGGCAGGATATTTAGAGTTTATATTGGGGTAGGTGAGGGTGGAGCCAAGGGAGGAGTCAGCCATCTGAACAACACACAGACAGTGAATTCCAGTTCAATGTACTGTCCACTTGAGCAAGGCTGGTCAAAGAGTTATTGTCCATGGAAACAAAGCAGCAAAAACGTGTAGTGTAGATAAAAGGGAAAACTAATGCATTTATTAGCTTACAACACAGGTGGGGTTCATGAACAGGCTTCAGAGGGGTTCTGGGTTTAGGCGGGAAACCAGGGTTATATACAGGCCTCAGGGGGAGGGGTTTGGAGGCGGGACCAGTCATCAGTTCAGGACACTTCAAGTGAACCCCAGTTCACGACATTCACCCCTTCCTTCAGAATTAAGGGTCTGTGGATGAAGAGAACAAGGATCAGAAGCTGGTAATAGATGCAGAAGAGAAATATTTACAATACTATTTACAGATTCAGGTGATCTGGGGGTCTGCAGATCTTGGTGGAGCGCCTTAGCACTAGGGGCTTTGGACTCCTTGAGTCTCTTGGTCCACCTGTGATGGAAAGGTAGTGGGCTGGGGCACCGGCTTGACATTAGAGGGGGGTTCACTCTCCTCCTGAACTGAGTACCCTGAGGCCCTGAGTGGAGGTGAGGGGAAAACGTGGGGCACCTGAGGCAATAGGTCCTCCGTTCCGTTGGGTGCCAAGACCCTGATGGAGATGGTGTCCTCCTTGCCAACCAGGTACTCCACATAGGCATACATGGGGTTAGCATGGAGCAATTTCACCCTTTCCAACAGGGGTCGGTCTTACTTCTCCTCATGTGATTCATGAGAAGGACTGGACCAGGACGTGAGCCTGGGCGTGTAGTCCCCGATGCCGACCTTCTGTCAAATGTAAACACAACCTCATGAGGAGTAACATTGGTCGCAGTGCAGAGTAGCGACCGAATTGAGTGGAGCACGATGGTGAGGACATCCTGCCAGCACGAGACAGGAAGGTCTTTTTGCTTCTGGGTAAGTTTGACAGCATTCCAGATCTTGGCATTCTCTTTTTCAACCTGCCCATTCCCCCGGGGTTGTAGATGGTGGTCCTGCTGAACGCGATGCCCCTCACCAGCAGGTACTGACGCAGCTCGTCACTCATAAAGGCTGAGCCCTGGTCACTATGAACATAGCTGGGATACCCGAACAGGGTTAAAATGGAGTCTAGGGCCTTCATAATGAATGAGGTGGATGTGTCTGGGCACAGGATGGCAACTGGGAAGTGGGAGTACTCATCGATGACTGAGAGAAAGTAAAAGTTCCCATTCATTGAGGGGAGAGGTTCCATAAAATCGATGCTGGGCCATTAGAAGGGGCTGGATAATATAATCAGGTGTGCTTTCACGGGGAGAAAAATGTGTGGCTTGCCCTCAGCGCAGACCTGACATGACTTGGTCATTTCCCTGACGTCTTCTGTTGAGTAGGGCAAGTTGCAGGACTTGAAAAAATGAGCCATGCGGGTGACCCCTGGATGGCAGAGCTCATTGTGTATGGTCCGCAGTAGACCAGTGTGTGCGGAAACACAGTATCCCCTGGACAAGGCATCTGTAGGGGCACTAAGGTGCTCTGGCCGATAGGCGATGTCAAAATTGCTGGTAGAGAGTTCGATCCTCCACGTAGCAATTTTGTCATTTTTGATTTTTCCCCTCTTGGCGATGCTGAACATGAATGCGACAAAGCAATGATCCGAGAGGAGCGTAAATCTTCTACCAGCCAGGTAGAACTTCCAGTGCCTTACGGCTTCTACAATGGCCTGAGCCTCCTTTTCCACAGATAGGTTCTGAAGCTCGTGACCTTGAAGCATCCGTGAGAAAACGGCAGACTGATTGAGAGTAGCGGCCAGGGCTATGTCAGAAGTGTCACTTTCCACTTGGAAAAGTACATTCTCGTCCACCACATGCATGGCGGCTTTTGCAATGTAACTTTGGAGGTAATTAAATGTCATTTGGGCTTCAGCCGAAAGGGGGAAAGTGGTGGCCTTTAAGAGGGGACGAACCTTGTCAGTGTATTGAGGGACCCACTGGGCGTAATATGAGAAAAACCCCAGGCATCTCCTCAAAGGCTTTGTGGTCCCGGGGAGGGGAATCTCTAACAGGAGGTGCATCCAATCAGGGTCAGGGCCAATGATGCCATTCTCCTCCACATAGCTAAGAATAGCCAGTCATGTAGTCACGAATACACATTTGTCGAAATTGTGAGATTCAGGGCTCCCGCTGCGTGGAGAAGGCTCTGAAGATTGGCATCATGGTCTTCCCCGGTGTGACCACAGATGGTGACATTGTCGAGGTAGGGGAAGGTAGCCTTCAACCACACGTCCACCATCCTGTTCATCTGCTGCTGGAAAATAACACCACATTGGTAATACCAAAAGGGACCCTCCAGAACTGATAAGAGTCAATCGTTACCCTCAAATGCCATGTACAGGCGGTCCTCGGAATGGATTGGCAGCTTGTGATAGGCACCTTTCAGGTCGATGGTTGAATAGACTACGTAACTGTGTGATATCGTCCACCATGTCCGAAATACGAGCGAGGAAGGATGTGTCCTGGAGTGTGTATCTGTTAATTGTTTGGCTATAGTCAATCACTAACCTGGACTTGTTTTCCCCCTTTTCTATAACCACTTGCCCTCTCCACGGGCTGGTGCTGGGTTCGATGATCCCCCTCCTCCAGCAGGTGCTGGGTTTCCATCTTTATAAACTCCCTCTCTGCCGCACTGTACCTCCTGCTCTTGGTGACGATGGGCTTACAGTCGGGAGACAGGTTTGGGAACAGAGGCAGGGGTGGGGGGGGGGGTTGATGTTCAGCATGGAGAGGCTGCAAGTGGGTCCTGGTTTTGAGGGCCCACCATTCCAGGGGAAGGGGACCAGAAAACTAAGGTCACACTTTTAAGGTGACACGAAAAGTCCAGACCCAACAATACTGGAGTACACAATTCATCCAAAATGTACATGCAAAATTTACAAAATTTCCCCCCTTCAAATGACAGATGAACTATGTCACTTTCCCCCTTTCGGCTGAAGCCCATATGATTTTGAATTATCTCTGAGGTTATATTGTGAAAGCCACCATGCATGCGGTGGACGAGAATCTACTTTTTCAAGTGGAAAGTGACGCTTCGGACCTAGCCCTGGCAGCTACTCTCACTCAGTCTGCCGTTTTCTCACGGATGCTTCAAGGTCACGAGCTTCAGAACCTATCTGTGGAAAAGGAGGCTCAGGCCATTGTAGAAGCCGTAAGGCACTGGAGACTCTACCTGACTGGTAGAAGATTTACGCTCCTCACAGACCAGCGCTCATGTTCAGCAAAGCCAAGAGGGGCAAAATCAAAAATGACAAAATTGCTACGTGGAGGATCGAACTCTCCACCTATAATTTTGACATCACCTATCGGCCAGGGGCCCTTAATGCCCCTTCAGATGCCTTGTCCAGGGGATACTGTGTCTCCGCACACACCGGTTAACTGCAGACCACACACAATGTGCTCTGCCATCCAAGGGTCACCCGCATGGCTCATTTTGTCAAGTCCTGCAATTTTCCCTACTCAATAGATGTCAGGGAAATGATCAAGTCATGCCAGGTCTGCGCTGAGGGCAAGCCACATTTTTTCTCCACATGAAAGCACACCTGATTTAAGAGGAGGTTGGATGAGTGCATGAATGTGAGGGGGTTGGAGGGTTACGGGCAGGGAGCAGGTAGGTGGAACTGGTGGAGTTTCACTTAAATCAGTGGAAACTAGAAGGGCCAATATGGCCTGTTTCCGTTCTGTAATTCTTCAATGGTGATATGGTGATTCAGAAACAAGAGTAATCTTGCTTTGGGTCCGTTACAAGTGGGTATTTAAAATGCCATCACTCCATTGCTCTCTCTCTTGACCATGAGGAGCAGCAAAGTGACCATCCCCCTTGAGCCACTGTCAGTCTGTGTTACTCACAAAATGTTGCAGCATTTCAATCCTGTGTGATTTACAGGATGGTCAAACACCTTCTTCTGGTTTCAAATGTCTCTGTTTTCAGTCATATGTTCTCTGAAAATGTCTTTAATCATGAAACATGACATCACTGCTGTTTTTGAAATTGATCTCTTCCAATATTTTAAGAGCTAATGCCACCAATCTGTTGGCGGACCACAAGCAGAAGCCTATTTTTGTTTAAACGGATGCCACCTGAGTCTCCATTCGAACAATATAGGTGAACAAGCAAAGAGCCTTTTGTTTTCGAAGATGTCCTCGTTGAGCAACCCCATTGTTCTAGATATTTCAATGAACAAATATCTAGCTTTATTGGGGTTGCTTACCAGATTATGCAACTCTGAAAATGGCTTTTCTCTGAGTGTAATCGTGTGATCCTGTGTCCAAACCCACAAAATAACTTCATTAAAAATATATATCAGATTTTATATACCTAAAGAATAATATTACAATTCCATCACACTCGACACAGCATTACATTCTTCAACTCGCCAAACACCACTCAAAATTGTCTGCCCTTCTCATCGGTGATCCTGACACTCTCACTCTCCTCCTCCTGCATCTGAGATCCATCAGCCATATTTGCTTATGTCATCAACAGTGGCCACCACTGCTTACGGCGAAGGTAAGTGTGTGACTGTAACCAATTACAAGGACACCCAGGTTCCTCTTTCAACCCCTCTCATATGGATCAAAGGTCAATCCACAGGACCATAAGAGTGGCAGAGAGGATCAGGGAGACTCTCTTTGCCCTCCCCTCTCCTACCATCAATGTGATCTACCAGAATTGTTGTATGTAGAGGGCATGCAAAGTCATTGAGGACCCCTTCCATCCTGCACATGGCATCTTTCAGCTGTTCATGTTGGGAAAAAAATCCAGGAGGATCAGAGCCAGCACCACCAGACTGAGGAACAGTTTCTTCCCACGGTTCGTGAGAACACTGAATGACCAAAGGAACTGCTCACACTAACCATCTAATACTCTCATATACATGAAAAGATATTTATTTATTTGTGTATTGGAATACTTGTCCTGCAGATGTATTGTTTGCCTGTACGTGTGTTATGTCTGGTGTTTGGTACCAAGGACTGGGGAATGCTGTTTCGTCAGTTTGTATTTGGTAATAAACGACTTAAAAACATTGAGGTTTCTATGGTTTTTCTCCTTTTCCATTCACTTCCTCTGTGCATAACCTGATGCTTCTCACCAACCTCCTCTGAGCTCCCTGCAGCAGCCAGAACTTGGGTATATTACACTGGGCCCCTCATCCATCTCACTGAGAATAGCTGGGGACCCAGCACTGATCACCATCCTGATCCAAAAATGGTTAATCTTTCCCACTCTCTGCCAACCAATCCTCAAACCCCCCCCTCCCCCATGAAAATTAAAATAAATCAGAGACGCTGGAAATTTAAAATAAAACCGAGAATGCGGGAAATATTCAACAGGCGATGCTGCATCTGTAGGGGGACAAACAGTGTTGGTGCTTCATCAAGCACCTGTCACCAGAACTGGGAAATAGCTTTTCAAAGTGCAGAGAGGGTGGGGGACCTGCTAGGGTAAAAACTGGATAAATCATTGGATAAACACGTTTTCTGGACAATGAGTGAAGGTTTAGTGAATGAATGGGAGCAGTTAGAGTGAGAACACAGGCAAAACAAGGTAGGAGTTGTGAAATGCAGAAAGACTTACCCACATGCAGAGAAATCAAGTTACCTGAAGCTGTAGGATTCACCGTTAGTGAAACAGGGGAAGTCGGCAGACACTGTGATTGGAGTAAAACACACAGTAAATGTTGGAGGAACTCGGCCGGCCTCACAGCATCCACAGGAAGTAAAGATGTTTTGGGCCTGAGCCCTTCTTCAAGGTAGGCAGGCACCTGAATTAAAGACTAGGGAGAGAAAGGGGAAGGAGGGGAGGGGGAGTCCAGATCAACAGACAAAAGGTGTTAACTGGATATGATAAGAAGAAAGGTGAAAATTCATTTCGACTCTGTGAAGGTTGGCAGAGGGAAAAGGGGAGAGAGAAAGAGAGAGAGAGAGAGAGAGAGAGAGAGAGAAAACTAGAGGAAAGGAGACAGAGGGAAGGGTGAGGGGGAGGGGTGGTTAATGGAAACCACTGAAGTTGATGTTAATGTCATCTGGTTGGAGGGTGCCCAGATGGAAGATGAGGCATTGTGTCTCCAATGTGTGGGTGATTTCAGTCTGGCAGTGCATGGGATCATGGATAAATGTCAGCAAGGGAATGGGACAGGGAAATGGGTGGCCACTGGGAGATCCACGCTATTGCAGCGGACTGAAGGAGGCAAGTTGTATGTTGTCCTTTGTTGCAAGAGAATTTCAGTATAAAAGTGGAGGTGACTTGCTCCAATTATGCAAGAGCTGAGGTGCTTAACAAAGTGAACTCCCATTCTCTCTGATAGGGAGGAGACCACAATGGAAGCACCAGATTCAATGTTAGGTCCAGAAGACTGCAAAAGCAGTGCTATTGCTGAAGGGTGTGTCTGGCCTCACTGTAGCGAGACTCCACAGATCAATAGGACAGAGCTGCAGTGGGCTGGAGAATTAATGTGGCAGTAGTAGGAAACCTGGACTGAATGCAGGCTTCTGCAATCAGCCAATCTGCACTTGGATTCTCCAATACAGAGACCCCATAGTGAACAATGCATTGGGAAAAGTGCAGGAGAATCTCTGCTTCACTCACTCCCCGTGGTGTGGTAGGAAGGGAAGAGGCATTGCATCAACTGCAGTTGAGGATAAGTTCCATAAGACTTCAAAAAAGACTATTAGGTTAATTGATGTACAGTATTTTGGCGGCACAGGCTCGTGGGCCAAAAGGGCCTGCTGTATGTCCAAATGAAAAATTAAATGGGCTGGGGTGGGGTGGGTAGGTACAGAAGAGGGGGTGTGTGAAGATTTTTTATACTTGTCTCAGTGGTCTGTGTACTAATTGTTTCATAATTTCTTCTGCGGCACCTTATTGAAGGAAGTTTTGAATTCCAAGTGCAAAGAAACCAATTCTTTATTCTGCTCACAGCACACCTACCCCAAACACACTCTTGGTCTGGGTCTCAGGGGAGGGGTGGAGGGTTGTGGTCAGATCTAACAATGCCTTTTCCTTTCTACCTGTCAGCTCTTTCATTCCTTGGATTGCTTCACTGCTTGCTTTTTCCCCGCGGATAACCGAACATCCCGTTTGGTTTGACTGGTTTTTCGGATAACCGAACTTCCCGTTCTGTTTGATGGGTTTCTCCACACACTACCAAGCAACGTAAAGATGTAACAAACAGAAAACAGGTTTCAGCTGGACCCACCTTTCCCTCACATTTCTGAGGAACATCAGACAAACTCCTTTTAAGTGAGAGTGAAACACCAGCATCTGCAGATGCTGAGATTATAGCAAGCACACACAGGAATGTTGGAGGACCTCGGTTGGTCTCAGACCAGTCTGTAGGAGATAAAGATACATTGAAGAAGGGCTCAGGAGCGAAACGTCAGAAATATCTTTACTTCCCATGAATGCTGCGAGATCGGCTGAGTCCTCCAGCATTGCTGTGTGCTTTTCCTTTAAGTGAGACTCGCTGACCATGATTTCTCTCAGGGTGGTGACTAGAATCATACCGCGTGAATCAGGTCCTGTAGCCCAATTTGCTGGCTCCGACCAAAATGTTCAAGATTCCATTTATTGTCATGTAATAAAAACAGTGTCACACTGCATGAAATTGCTTTTACCTGCAATGTGACACTGGAAGGAGGGCAGATTTGCCATCAGCAGAAATTGCCTGAAGCGCCTCTTACAGTCAGAGAGAGAAGCAAAAGGGTGTCTCCCCAGAGTCTCCGAGCGTTCGTAGATTCACCTCCAGCTCTTCCGCAGACTCCGCAGCCACACAGAGTCCAGTCCAAACCATTGATGACCTGAACTTCTGATCTGAACTTCCGACATGGTCAGGGACCCTACTGCACCCACTCGCATCCCGGTTCCAATATCTGGTACCCCTTCAGCCCGTTTCGAGCCAGTCTCCAGCAGCCCGCAGCCTCCATGGGTTCTTCTCCTTGAGTCACCAGCAGCCACCACCTGTGTGATCCCTTCAGCTGCAGAACCCTGTTCTGCCGCTGTGGTCACTGCCACATGGGACATCTCCTCTGTCTCTCCTTCTCAGACGAGGGGTGTTCTCCACATTGTCTGGTGCCCTGCGCCAATCTCCTGCTTTCCCAGAGTCTGCAACTCCTCATGGCTGCTGTCGATCGTAGGCACTGCCATAATGGACCCAGACCCCAGTGTTGCAGGATTTTACACAAACCCACCATGGGCTCCTTTCATGGGCCATTCAAAACCTGTAGAGAGCTGTCGTTAGTTGGACTGGGTGGTTGGACCCTGCGGGAGCCCTGTGTCTCTGCTCCCTGCTCTCCATTGGTCAGTGGCAGTGCTGCTGTTACAACATCTCCAGCAGTGGTGCCATATTTTGTCCAACCCACACTAGTCCCACCTCCTTGCATTCAGTCTGTATCCCTTTAAACCCATCCTATCTGTGTATCTGTCCATGTTTCTTAAAACATTGCAGTAGCACCTGCCACAACCACCTCCTCTGGCAGCCCATTCTACATATCCACCAACCCCTCAGGTTCCTATTAAAACTTCCCCCCCCCCACCCCCACCTTAACAATGTCATCAAATTTGCAGGTGAAACAGTCGTTGGCCTCAACAGCGGCAATGATGAGTTGCTCTACAGAGGAGGTGGAAAATCTCGTGACACGGTGCAAAAGTAACCTGAGTCTCAATGTGGTCAAGACGAAGGTGATGATCATTGACTTAGGAGGACCAGGAACAATCACCCTCCACTACACATCAACAACACATTAGAGAGAGAGTGGAGAGCACCAGGTTCCTTGGAGTTCACCTATTATGGACACCTCCTCACTTGACAGGAAGGCACCACAGCAACTGCACTTCCTGAGAAGACTGAAGCAGGCAAGGCTGCCGGCCACCATCATGTTAACCTTCTACAGGAGCCCCATTGAGAATGTCCTGGCCGGCTGCATCACCTGGTGGTACAGTTGCTGCAGAGAAAGGGATCGGAGATCAATCCACAGGACCAAGAGTGGCAGAGAAGATTCCCTGCATTAACGTGATCTACCAGCATCGATGTCTGAAGAGGCTGTACAAAATCCTGAGGACCCCATCCATCCCGCGCACAGTATCTTTTAGCTGGTCCCGTGGGGGAAGAGATACAGGAGGATCAGAGCCAGCACCACCAGGCTGAGGAACAGCTTATTCCCAAAGGAACTGCTCACACACACGTCCGAGACTCTCTTATGAACAAAACAATAATTATTTATTTGTATAGAAGAAATACTCGTCCTGCAGATGTATAGGTGTACGTGTGTTATGTCTGGTTGTGCGTTTTGCACCAAGGACCGGAGAATGCTGTTTCGTCGGGTTGCACTCGTTCAATCAGATCATAATAAACTTGACCACTTGGCTTAAACACATATCATTTGGGCAAAAAAAAACTGCGTTCACCCTATCTATTCCTCTTTACTACAATAGTGAAAACTAAAATCTGTGCTACCAAGGGTAATGTGAGAGTGGCCGCTGCTTAATGGTGATGGAACCTGCAATGGGCTCTGTTGATGCAAAACGTAGGATTGGGAATGATGTTATCAAGATTTTAGGAAAGACATTTTCGACCTTGAATTCTCTCTGTACACAAATATCAGAGCAAGACACTGTCTCATGAAAGTGCTGTTGATACCTTTCTCCTCCAGACACATTTCAGATCTTCTTGCCAAGAAGCACTGGTGAGACTCACTTGGAGAAAAGACGAGCTGAAGATGGAGAATGATACCAGGAATGAAAGGGTTAGCAAATGAGGAATATTTATTGCATCTTGGACTGTACAAAAGGACGAGGGGGGGAACATCATAGAGGAAACTCAAATGTTGAAAGGCCTGGACAGAGTAGATGTGGCAAGGTGTTTCCCATGGTAGCGGATTCTAGGACAAGAGGGCACAACTTTAGGATAAAAGGACGTCAATTTAAAACAGTTGTGGAAACATTTCTTCAGTCAGAGGGTCGTGGGTCTTTGGAACTTGTTGCTGCGAAGTGAGGTCATTGGGAGTATTGACAGGTATGTGATTCATCAGGGAATCAAGGGTTATGGGGAGAAGGTGGGTTGTGGGGCTGAGTGAGTGATTAGAATGGCAGGGCAGACTCAATGGGTCAATGGAGCGATTTCTACTCCTAGATCATGTGAAGATAACCTTTTTTAAAATCCGCTGAAGGGGTCATCAATGTGAGGCATCAACTCTGTTTCTCTCTCCACAGGTGCTGCCTGATCAGCAGAGTATTTCCATCATCTTGGGTTTCCCGCAACTTTGACTTTTTTTTAACATTTAGCAATCACAACTGTTTCTCTGTTGGATCATCGGACAAGTCATCTCTTTGTCAGCAGGAAGGCAGGGGCAGCAAGTGTGAGTATACTTCTGCTGAAAGCAATGCAGGCAGGAAACATTTGGGGCCCATGTCGGCGTCCAATAAACACCCCATTCCACTCTCCTCATTCCCTTGCATCTAATCTCTTTCACACACCCTCAACTCTCCTTTGATTCTTCTCACTGTTAAACTATCCTGTCAATCACAGCATCGAATCACCAGCAGGCCTTTGCTTGTGGGGGTGGGGGGGTGGACTGCAGTGCCTTGGTCAGTGCATTCACCTGGTGATCTTGCCATCACTGATATTGGGATCACGTGATGCAACAGAGCTAGGAAGAAGTGGGCCTGAGGGCTCCCCAAGAGAATTCAAATTAAAGCCCTTAAAAACACCAAAACTTACCTTTAAATTAGATGGACAGCACAATATGAGCAGGAAATGAAAAAAAAAACAGCAATGTGATTTAGTCAACCATCCCAGGAACAGGCCATCAACACCTAAAAAAGGAGACTCACTTCTCCTCTAGGAAATGAGGACTGAATGCTAAAACCACAGAAATCAACCAATGTTATCTCAGGATGGTTGGATAATTGTGTGGCTGAGGTCTGGGGTGGCAGAGAAGAGATTGGCAGAGATGGACTTTTCCTTTAACACATTAAGAAAATGACATTTTAATTGGGAAATGACAGCTGATACAATAATATACTTATCATCAATCTTTAGAAGATTGTGAGGGAAAAGACCCTGTAAACATTTTTTAACCAGTTGCATTCCAGACAGCATAGGAGATTTTAATGAGCCCCTATAATAGAATGAATGCGTTGAGCTCTTACACCCTGTCCATCTGCCGACCAGAGACCGAGACACGTCCTGATAGTTTGCTAAGTATCAGGACTGGGAAAAAAATTTACGCATCACCTCACGGCAATCCGGATAACACAAGGGCCCCGTCACGTATAATAATCAACCTGTGCTATTTTTCCTGACTTGAGTGCCAACTTTGAAGCGCAGGGGGGAGTTTGATCAAATTAAGGAGAAACTTCGATCCATTTGCCTTACCTCATCCTGCAACACTGAGGATCACACTTCCAGACGGAGGGAGAAGATTCTTTCCAATTTCCGGAGAAATAGCGCTGCTCCTGTGTGACTCACCGACAGGAGAATAAAATAACAGACGAAAGCAGGGGGAGGAAAACTGGACAGGCAGTTGTGGTCTTTACGAGCTGCCGTGGACATACATCTTAAACTGTCATATTTTCGATTCACATGTGATAGACAAGTTCCAATGGAAACCAACGAATTTCTATAGTTGCTAATTTTATAGCAACTATTTTTGAATTGGGTGTTTTCAAAAGTGAATATTTTTATATAGTAATGTTTTCAGATAAGAGCCCTGGCCGGGCAAAATCTTTACAAACCAGTCAGACATATTGTGTCTAACGAGTGCAGAGTGAATATCCCAGTTTGACGGGGAAGGCTATCCGAATATTCAGAAGTCAGCATTGGGAGGGGAGGAGGGTTTTTTTTATTGACCTTGTTAGTGCCTTATCCTATTTTGTTTATAATTTTATCACAAGAGACACATCTTTGCTTGCACAGAGATTATACAAAGAGGTCATAAAACTTTGGTATAGGTATATGACTTTCATTGCTGAATAAGGAAGTAAAATTTGCCAGGTTTAATATGAATGGGATACACAAAAAGGTTAAAAGGAAAAGAGCCTTGGCATACTTGAAAAAAAATGCAAACTGGTATCACTTTTATACAAGAAACTCACCTTACTATAAGGAAATAAGGAGAGAATGGGTAGGACATGTAATATCATCATCCTTTAATTCCAAAGCCGGGGGGGGTGGATATCCATCTTGATAAACAAAAAACACACCGGCAATGATTGGAGAAACTATCATTGACCCGACAGGCCAATATGTATTAGTTAATCATGGGCTTTATTCAGAACCATGGACACTTTTAAATTTATACACACCTAATTATGATGGTGAATCCTTTAGTCAGGATATTTTTCTTAAGGTGTCATGGGACAAGAAAATATTCTTTAATTTCTGCTTGAATCCTGGCCTGGGCAAGCCAACCCTGACAGAATCCAAAATAAAATCAGCCAAAACTACCTTAGCTTTTATGAAAAATTTAAATTAGACAAATGTCTGGAGGCACATGCACCCTCGAACCAGGGACTGCTCCTTTTATTCTTTCCCCCATAACTCTCACACTAGGATTAACCTTTTTCTGTTGTCAACACAGCTATTTCGTAGAACACTGGAGTCGGAATACTTATCTAGAACCTTTTCGAATCATTCACCCCTGACCCTCTCTATTTTGATGCCAGAAAACCCAACTAACTCATATAGACGGAGTTTGAATCCCACCCTTCTTCAAAAACCCGAATTTTGTAAATTTATTAGAGACCAGATAAAGTTATTTTGTAAGATAAACTGTCCCTTTGTTTCCAATAATTTTATTTTATGGGACACATTAAAAGCCTACCTTAGGGGGCAGATAATCTCATATTCAAAAGGTATTAAGAAGAGATACACGGCAGATATAGAAGGACTGGAAACCAAAATTCTGAAATTGGAGAAGGAGTTCCAACAGTCTGGCTCCAAGGAAATATATAAAGTGCTTGTAAACAACAAGCTCAAGTACAATACATTACACACTTATAAGATAGAAAATAAAATTTCTAAGAACTAAATAAATACATTATGAATTGGGAGAGAAGGTACACAAAGTCATGTCCTGGTGACTGAAAACAGAGGAAAGTTTGAGGACAATTAATGCATTTCAGACTGAAGTGAATTCAGTCTCATGTAATCAAATAGAAATTAATGAATCATTTAAAGTTTTAGGCAAATTTATATACATCAGAATTGCCAGAAGACCTGAGCAAGATTGATGATTTTTTTGTCCACTTTTGAACTGACCAAACTTGACCAAGAAGATCAAATGAATTTGGATCTTCCCTTTACCCAAAAATAAATTGAAAAAGCCTTAGGTTCACTACAGTCCAATAAATCACCAGGGGAGGCTGGTTTCCAGCTAGAATTTTATAGAGAATTTAAGGATTTACTTCTGCCTCACACCATGGATGTAATGAACTTAGCATCTAAAACCCAAACTCTGCCTGAATCATTTTCTACTGTCATAATTATTGTGATTCATTAAAAAAACAGAGACCCATTAAAATGCTCTTCAATTCAGCCCATTTCATTGTTAAACAGGCTTGGCCAATGTTTGCCAAACCATCCAGACTAGGGTGGCTTTATTTCAAAATGTCAGTCAACTAACAATTTGTGTAGCCTCTCCAATATGATCCACTATGCAAAATCTAAGACTGAACCCAATACTGCTGTAGCTTTAGATGCTGAAAAAACCTTTGATAAGATTTAGAGTCTTGGCCAAGTTCAGGTTTGGACAGCTGTTTATAAACTAGATAAAAATTCCCTATCATACATCCAGGGCCAAGGTTGCCACTAATGGACAGATTTCAGCAACATTTCCCTTGAGCAGGTCAAATTGACGGGGCTGTCCCTTGTCTCCAGAATGTTTTGTTTTGGCTATTGAGCCCCTAGCTGAAGCAATAAGACAAGGCCCGGATATAGAGGGTTTCAAACTGGATCAGACAAACCATAAAATTAACCTTAACGCGGATGACATAACCCTGTATTTAACATACCCTGTTAACTCACCAAGTTACTTTATTAAAAGCCTATGGTGATGTTTCATGACATAAGTTAAACTGGGAAAAAGTTGAATTATTCCACTAACAAATTTTGACTACAGCGAACAAGCCTGTTGAAGTGGCCCTCAAATTGGAATAAAATATCTTGGAATAATGATAATGACCTCCAGGATCTGTACAAACTTAATGACCTCCCATTACTCTATAGAATTGAAGAGGATTTCAGTAAGTGAGCGAGTTTGCCCATTACTCTAATTGGCAGAGTCAACTGTGTGAAAATGAACATATTGCTGAGGTTATAGTAGCTTTTCCATTCCTTGCCCATTCCACTACTCCACCCTTAATAAACATATTGGACAATTATGTGGAACTGTAAAGTACCCAGAGTATCTATGGAAACATTAACATGGGAGTATAGATTAGGAGGCATTCGGTTACTCAGTTTTAAAAGATACTACTTAACAGCCCAAATGAGAATGATCTCATCCTTTTTTGAAGGTGTTCCCTCCTGGATACAAATTGGATTGCACTTGTAATGGATCAGTGTTAATATTAATATTTAGGATAATGTTAAGCTATATTTCCTATAAATATGTCTTAGGTAATGTAGTGGATTTAGAACAGTGAAGCCAGAGTTATGAAGGTCACATGGTTTCCAAGAAACTGGAGCTGGCAACTGTTAAAGATTCCAGTAAATGGTCACATAGTTTCCAGGAATTTAGACTGAACTCACTGATGATGTAATGTCACATAGCGGCAGAGAACTATATACTGAAGGCAGAGAGACATTTTCATCGACAGAGAGACATTTTCATCTGAAGAAGACTGAACACAGGACCGAAGACAGAGAAACACTTGACCTCCTGGAAAGACAGGACTTACATTATCCTTATTATAGGAGATACACAACTTAAGTGGCTGTTAAATAAGTAAGACCACTTCCGACTGCTCTTTCAAGAAAAGAGAGGCAGCCTCATGTGCCCAGAAGATGGTCCCTCCTGTTTAAGAAATAACTTATCATGAAAATCACAGTTCTGCAACCCAAACAACTTGTGAAAATAATTGTGAAGAATATCTCTTTGAAAGACAGCTCATCTAGAGACTTGTGAATTTAATGAGATCTGAAAATATAATGTTTAAAAGTGCCTCATAATTACTTCTGAACTGCGATTTCAAAGGATCTTGAAGTCAAGAAGATATTTGAAACTGGACTTTAAAATGGACTTTTTCAGAATCAAGCTTAAATTGTAATGGTTTTGGAGTTTAACATGCATAGTGGGGTTAAATTTAGAATTTAGTTTAGAGATAAGTAAGAAATGTTATGTTATTGATAGTTTAATAAAAACTATTATTTTGAATCTTCCATTGGTGTTCTTTTGTTAGTACTAATAAGATTTTATTAGTTTGTAACACACTCCCTAAAAGAGAAGGTATGCAGTGATTTTATTTATAAATGGAACTCCAGGATTATATCCATCAGGAGAGACAACCCTATTTTAAAGCACTTAATTAAAATATGGTATGAGACTCGTGGAAGTTTTGGATTGGAAAGGGGATTTCCACCAAAAACACCTTTGAGACAAAATGAACTCATACCCATGACAAAATTCTGGAAAATTGGGATCATAAAGGGACACAACATCTGGAAGACTGCTATGAAAAATGTCTTTTTATGTTGTTTGAACAGCTGAAGAGAAAATACGACCTGCCCAACAAGACCTTCTGTTATCTTCAGTTAAAATTCTTTTTTAGGGCCAGCTTGGGCCCTGAAATGACTTTACCGGGACTCATTGAAATGGAGAAACTGATGAAGGAGAGCCCAAAGCCAAGTTTGCATAAATCTAGAGTGAGATGGGAGTCAGAATTTAACATAACAATCGATGAATAACTCTGGTCAGATCTATGTCAAGGAGGTTTGTGGGCTACTATTAATGCCAGGACTAGACTGGTTCACTTTAATCAGCTGTACCTCACTCCACAGAAACTACATAAATATAACCCTGAGCTGTCAGGGATGTGCTTCAGATGTGGATTAGAGGTTGGCTCCTTTTTGCATTCTGTGCAAAGCTGAGTCCCTTCTGGTACGACTCGGTGACACCCTGGCTAAGATCGCAGGAGTCACCTTCCCAGTGGACCCAGACCTTTGCTTACTGGGGAATTTTACGAGTATCAGTAGATCGTTAACTCATTTCTAAATTAAATTTACATAAATTGCTTTATCTGTGGCCAGGAAATGTATAGCAGTGGCATGGGAATCTAACTCCCCTCTCCTCATTGATCGATGGTCTTCGGAAATGACCAGCTGCATTCCTCTTGAAAAGATCACATATACTGGTAATCTTTGAAAGGATATAACACCTTGCTGGAAATTTGACAACCTTATCTCGAATATATAGGCACTTCACTAATGCCACTCTAGGGATGTGATCATTTCTGGCTACCCCAGAGGCCTCTGTAAAGAATATGACACTGTGGTAGTATCGAAGTGTATGCACTGACGATGGGATTTTTCTTTTTCTTTGTTTACTTGGGTTTACACAGAAAAGGTAGGGAAGTGGGGTTTCCTAGATGTTGTGTGTTTTGTATAATTGATAAATATACCTAAAAATTAAAAATAAAATAGTATTTAAAAAAATCTTGCCATCACTATGAATGAACCAGATACTGAAAATACGCTGAACTAAGACCTAAAGCATTAACTCTGATTCACCGTCCACAGATGCTGCCTGCCTGACTGAATAAACATCGAACATTCCAGCACAGAACAGGCCCTTCGGCCCACAATGTTGTGCCATCCTATATAAACCTACTCAAAAAACGAAACCTTCTCTACTCTGGGGCAGCACGATTAGCATAGCAGTTACCCCCTAACACTGTTACAGCGCCAGTGACAGGGGTTCAAATCTGGTGCTGTCTGTAAGTAGTTTGAACCTTCTCCCCGTGTCTGCAAGGGTTTCCTCTGGGTCTTCCATTTTCCTCCCACCGTTCATTACCGTCCATTAGGGTGTGATTAGGCGGCACTGTCGCATCAGCCTGTATGTCTAAATTTTTAATTCACCTCACACCCATAAACTTCTATTTTTCTTGCATCTGAGTGCCCGTCTGAGTCTTTTAAAACTCCCTATTGTTCTAGCCTCACCCCCATTGTTGGCAATGATTCCAGGCACCCACAGCTCTGTGTTAAAAAAAAAACACCTCTGATGTCTCACCTAAACATTTGTCCCTTCATCTTGTACAGATGCCCCCTACTCTCACCACTGAAAGAAGGTTCTGGCTGCTGTCCCTATCTATGTCGTTCATAAGAAGTCACCTCTCATCTTTCTTTGCACCAAAGGAAAACACCTAGAAATCTTGGTTGTCTATCTTTATCTTTGCTTTATCCACTGTTTGACCTGCTGAGTTTCTCCATTGTATTTTGACTTCGACCACGGTGTTGGCAGACTTTTGTTTTTACCTAGTTCTGCTAATCTTGCCCTCATAAAATATGTTCTTCATGTTAACCAGTGTATTGTCATTAAAGATATGCAAAAAGAACAGAACAATGGAGAAACAGCACATTGCAGAGGGCCATCAGCGTGTTTGAACATTTAAAGGGGCTGGTGGCTCTCTTCCCCATTACAAATGTTATTGCGGCTGGAATTTCAGTCGTCAGCTTTAGGTGCAGCAGTTACTTTGAAGTATTCCCGAACACTGCCTGTTTCTCCTTTACGCCTCTGCTTCGTCAGTAGGCAGCACAGCGCAGACTGCAGCCACAACACAGAAGGTGAGACTGACCTGGGAGGGTGAGTGAGCCTTCTGAAAGCAGATCTCTGGCTTCGACCCTTAAACTGGAGCAAAGCTGTGACAGAGGGAGGTGAAAATCAGCAAAATGCCAAGGCAGTGGGCCAAGTATTTGCTTGGGACATCATGTTCTTCGATGAAGCAATCCATGAGAATTGTGTTCCTTTATGCTCATTTCAATCCCCTGAGAATGAAAGAGTTTGTATTTATATGATGCCTTCTTTGATCCCACGAAATTGCAGAGGAAATGTGGTTAAAAAGGCTGGCTGCTAATTCCCCCAAACCAAGGTCTCACAAAGTGACAATACACAAACAATGTTCAGTGAATGAAAATCATTTGTGAGAGCACAGAGGGCAACCTCATTCCTCTGTGCAACAGCCTCTTCCCTCCAGCAAGAAATTATAATCGTCCAAAGGATGTACTTGAACCATACTGTTAAATAAAAAAACAAATTCTACATTATAAGCAGTTTGCACTTTGAAAAATATGATTTAACCAATTGTAAGTAGTGAGTCGTAGAGAATTAAACAGGGTATCCTTCCTTTGCCATTCCTGAGTGAATATGCAGGAAAATCAACACTGCAGCCTCATCCTTCCATGTTATGTCAGCTCTGAAGGCGCCTGCAACAAGCGAATCCAGTCTGTCGGAAGTTCAAGTTCAGCAGTTTCAGCGCAGAAAATGGAAAAGTAGTCCCTTCACTCAAGAGATATATTATTGAAAAAAAAATTAAAGGGCTTTAATGTATAAGTAAAATATCTTTTAAAACACTGAACATATATAACATTCGGACACAGAGATATAAATGGAAGTTGGCAAAAAACAAGAGAGGAGTTTAGTGTGTCATCGGTAGTAGTGACAAACTGGAGAACGTCAGGGTTTGCAGGAGGAGTCTGTTAATGGGAAATAGGGCTCAGCCGTTCCACGTCACGGAGAGATAGTATTCCACCTGGTGGAATGTACAAACTTAACTTAACTTTCAGTAAATACAACAGTTTTAGGCTCAGATCCAAACAGTGCCTCCTTTCTCTTCCAGCTGACTATTTGTTTCACAGTCACTTCGTTGCTTCATCTCATTCCATTCTCTAGAAGTCTGCAAATTCTTTAGAATATTTCTTTGTCAGGGATATGTGAATCGGTTCCTCTTCGTATTCATCAAAGTTGCTGGTGTCACCAGGGCCTTTCATCTTGGGCTTAAAGGGGGGTTCCTCCTGAAGGAAACAGAAGCTGATTAGCTGCAACTTGGTATACTTTCCCTCAGATGCTCCGTCGAACAATACCATCAAATGGAATCAGAGAAAATAGGTGCCGAAGGCCACTCAGCCCTTTGAGGCTGCACCCGCCATTCAATATGATCATGGCTGATCATGTGACTTCAGTCCCCTACTCTGCATACCCTTTTATCCCTTGAGCCAGAAGGGCCACATCCAACACCCTCTTGAATATATTTAATGAACTGACCTCAACAATGTTTCTGTAGCAGCAAGTTCCACAACTCTCTGAGTGGAGATGTTTCTCCTCATCTCGATCCTAAATGTCTTCCCCCATATCCTCAGACTGTGACTCTTGTTCTGGACTTCCCAACTGGCACTCCTTCTTCCTGCATTCCTGAAAGAATTTTGTACTTCTCAATGAGTTCCCATCTCATTCTTCTGAATTCCAGTGAATATAACCCTAGTCTATCCAGTCTTTCTTCATTCATCAGTCTGACTATCCCAGGAATCTATCTGGTGAACCTTCACTGCACTCCCCTCAAGAGCAACAATGTCCTTCCTCTGATAATGAGTCCAGGACGTGCACAGTAGTCAAGGTGTGGCTTATCAAGGCCCTGAACCACTTCCTGCTTCTGCGTTCCAAACCTTTGGCAATAAAGGCCAACGTGCTTTCTTCACTGCTGGCTGTACCTGCTTTCCAACCTTCAATGACTGATGCACAATGACCCCAGGTCTCGCTGCAACACTCTCCACCCTTTTGCGACATTCTCACCATCCAGATAATGATCAGCAGCACTGTTACCCAATAAAACATTGGTTCTTCAGTCACAAGATGCCTGAGTAACAAAACAGACTGAAGGAATAATCAGACAGTGGGAAACTGTTCATGAAACTGGATTCTATTTTTAAAGGAGTTGACATTGGGGCAGGTTTCAGTGAAGCAAACTTGGGAAATGAACCTGTCCACATGGAAGAGTTTGGAAATAGAAAAATCCCTAACTGTCAGGGAAACTCTTAAACATGGAAGTAGGTTTGCTTAGGAATTAGATGCCAGTCTAACTAGAAGAAAATAAAGAGAAAGAAGATTGAAACCACACAATGTGGGAAAAGTCTGTGTGTGTCTGAGTGAGTGAGTGTGTTTATATGAGTGTGTGTGCGTGTGGGAGTGTGAGTTTGTATATTTGTCCGTGTATGTGTATGTGTGTGTCTGTGTCCCTGTCTGTGTGCATCTGTCTGTGTCCCTGTTTGTGTGTGTGTGTGTGTGTGTGTGTGTGTGTGTGTGTGTGTGTGTGTGTGTGTGTGTGTGTGTGTGTGTGTGTCCAAATGCATACATATGTATATGTGTGTTGGGGTGGGGGTCCTGTTCATGTGTATCACTGGATTGGTTGGAGTCATGTTACCGTTCTTTTGTAGATTGAGATCCAGTCTGTATTGATGAACCATTTGTGGCTTTTGATGTCATTGACCCCATTTCTGAGATTACCAAACCGCTTGGTCAAATCCACCTGCAGCAGGTTCCGGAGCAGATCCTTTAAGTCTGGACTGAAGTGAGATGGAAATCGCACCTGAAAAGAAACATTGGTTTTGTCACAGGGGGTCAGCTGAGAGGAGAAGGAATAAGGTTTCTAATTGGGCCAATGTATTGTGATAACATAAACGGAAGTTACTGCCACGTTCATTCCTCTCCATCGTAACACACGTTAAGAGGGCTACTCAGTGGTTTTCAACAAAATGCGGTGCATTCCCCTCACTGGTACTTACCTAATTCCCATTTTAAAGTTGTTTCTGAATTTCCCTTCATCACTTTTTCAGGCCATTCTAGCTCAATTTGAGCCCTTCAGCACTTCACCAAAAAGCAAATTCTTGGCCAATTAACACATGGAATGTTGGCCTTCATGATGAGAAGATTCGTGTATAGGAGCGGGGGAGTGGGGGGGGGGGGTTGGGGGGGGGGGCTGACTGCACTTTCTGAGGAAGGATTTTCTTGCTAGGGAGGGAGTTCACCAGACTGATCTCTGGGATGTAAGGACTGATGTTAGCCCCATCAACAGCAATGATCAGTGGCTCACGGAGAGGAAGTTGGGCAGCTTGTCACAACAACCTGAGTCTCAATGTGGACAAGACAAAGGAGATGATTGTGGACTTCAGGAGGTTGAAGTTTGACCATTCTCCAGTGCACATCAATGGTTCCTTGGACGACCTACCCTGGACCCAAACCTCTTCATTAATCAGGAAGGCACAGCAGCACCTACACTTCCCAAGGAGGTTGAGGGGCCAAGGCTACAGGCCTCCATCTTGACAACTTTTTACATGAGCACAACTGAGAGTGTCTTGTCTGTCTGCATCATTGTGTGGGCCAGTAGCTGCAAAGCATCAGATTGGAAGTCAATAAAGAGGAATGGTAAAATGGCCGAGAAGATCACGGAAGGGGGGGGGTCTCCCTTTACTCTAATGACCAACATTTACAGGGAGTGATGCTTAAGTAGGGCTCAAATAATTATAGGGGATTATTTCCATCCAGCACAATGTACCTTTGAACCTCTACCATCCAAGGAGGTGGTACAGGAACATCAAAATCAGGACTGCTAGGCTTCTTCCCACAGGCTGTGAGGTTGATGAATTATATCCTGTAATCGAGTAAATCATTCCAAAATATTTATTTAAAATTATATCTTTATGCATACAGTAAAAGCCCAAAACTCCAGATGCCGGAAGTCCAGACCTCCCAAGAATCTGAACTCTCAAATGTTTGAAATTTAGCGAGTTTTTGTGTGTGTGTGTGGAAGCACCACAGATGGACAGCGGCAACAAGTGACCACGCTTAATACAGGTCATCATTGCAAAGAAATTCCTTTCTATACTGTGTTTTTCTTATACAATGTTCATTTTAAAACATATTTTCAAGCATTGCACGCTCTTTTTTGTAGTGAAAACATCTTATGTTTGCATTTTTGTCAAGTGTTGACTCTTTCTTTAAAACTACTCGATTTGAGAAATGAAGCGCGCTGTATTTGCTAATGAATAAACAATCAACATTTACATGTTCATCTCTTCTTTATTCTTCCTTAAATTTGAATTTTAAAAGTACTGCCTGGGAGTCCAGAAAACCCGAACCGATCCAATAATCCCTGAGCAGTCCAGATTTTAGGACGTTTAGGATTACGTAGTGTGTATCTGTGTGCACTGTGGTGTGGAGAAATGCTGTTTCATCAGGTCGTATGTGTACAGTCAGATGATACAGTGCACCATCACCATCAACAATTTTGTAGAGGGCAGTGTGATGATTGCCAGAGGACAATCCTGGCTTCCCGAACCAAAAACCATGTTTGAACTGTGAAGTCCACACACTACTCAAGGCCAGGGATGAGGTGTTCAATCTAGGCACCCCAGTTGGATACAAGGGATCCAGATATGACTTCCACAAGTCCCTAACAGATGCCAAGAGGGAGGAGTAAACCAGACTCAAGCCCATGATGAACCTCAAGGACACCAGGCACGTGTGGCGGTGCACGCAATAAGGAAAATCCAGGTAGGATAGGAAGTAACAGAGCACTCCTCCCGATGTGCTGGATGCACTCCACCTCTCTTCAAGCAGGAGACCACACACCCCTCCATCCTCAGGCACATCTGCACCCAGAGTCACTGTGGCAGATATCAGATTTACGTCGTGGCGAGTGAAACTGGGTAAAGCCATGGGTCCCTGGATATGTCCTTGGAAGCTTGCGTAGACCAGCTGGTGGGAGTGTTCACAGTTGCCTTCAACCTCTCCCTGATGCAGGCTGAAGTAGCCACCTGTGTGTGGGGACCTGCCAACGTACAACCTCACCCTATCCTGGAACAGAAACCCTGTCAGCCACTTCTCTTTGTGGGATCTTTCTTTGCATCAAACAGTTGCCACCTATGTTTACATATACATGACTATACTTCAAACTAATTCATGGTTGGCATGTCTGTGATATTGAACCAGGGAATACTCTACAAATTCCAAACTCCTTATTTCCATTACACAGGTGTAGAACCAGTTGCCCTTGAACATGTTGCTTACCTTCCCTGAGACTATTTTCTCATAAATCTGTATAGGCTGGTCTGCAAAGAATGGAGGGTACCCAGCAGACATCTCGTAGATTAGGACTCCTAGTGCCCACCAATCCACAGCTTTGTTATAACCCTGGAAAAAGATGTGGATAAGTTACACACATTCAATTGGAATCACTATTGAATTAGCTCACTTCAACCAAAGCAATGGCTGGGCTCTACCCTTGACCTTGAAAGGCCAGTGTGGGATGAATGGAAAGGTATATGGAGTAAATGTTAGTCAAGGATTGGATAAACTCAGCCAATGACAACTTTATAGAGGATTATTACAAATTAATGACATGCAATGCCTACAGTATTTCCCAAGGTGTTAACAATTTTGGAAATGGATGTGGAAAATTCAGTCAAGAGTATATAACTGATTTGGATTATGGAATAGATGGCTTTGAGGCTAAATTTGTACAAGATACCAAAATAGGTGGTAGGGGTGGGTGGTAAAGGCTGCAGACAGATTTGGATAGATTTGGACAATGGGCAAAGAGGTGGCAGATGAAATAAAACATTGGAAAGTGTAGGTAGACGAAATGGACAAGCAGACTTTTATTCAGGGAGAAAGTTCAAAATTCCAAGGTGCAAAGGGACTTGGGAGTCCTCGTGCAGGATACCCTAAGGTTATCCTCCAAGTTGAGTCGGTGGTTAAGAGGGCGAATGCAATGTTGGCGTTCATTTCTAGCATTCAAGAGCAGGGATGTAATGTTGAGACTCTATTAACCACTGGTAAGACCTCATTGGAGAATTATGTAGAGTTTTTGTGCCGTATTTGAGAAAAGACATGCTGGTGTTGGAGAGAGTTCAGAGATTTGCTCAAATGATACTAGATGATTGTTGGCTCTTGGACTGTACTTATTGGAGTACAGAAGGATGAGGGGGGGGGGACTTCAAAAATATATTTTAAATGTTGAAAGGCTTGGACAGAGTAGATGTGACAATGTTGTTTGCCATGGTAGAGGAGTCCAGGACAAGAGGACTCAACTTCAGGATAAAAGGGCGCCAATTTAAAATAGATGTGGAAAAATTTCTTTAGTCAGAGGGTTGTTGAGGTCATCGGGTGTATTTATGGCAGAGATTGACAGGTATTTGATTAGTCAGGACATCAAGGGTTAGGGGGAGAAAGCTGAGGAGTGGAGCTGAATGGGAGAATGGATCAACTCATGATTAGAATGGTGGAGCAGACTCGATGGGTCAATGTGCTGACTTCTGCTCCCATGTCTTGTGATCTTGTGGAAATAATAATTCTCTTTACAAAAGCAACATTATGGTTGCGGAGATACAAATTCCCATAGAAAGTTTCATTTATAAGGGTATACATAAGATTTCTTAAATGAGTTAAGAATATGACTCCAAAATGAGCAATCAGCCCAAAGTTGCATGCTTTATCCCAGTCACCGCTCACTCCAGCTCTGTAGCATCTGAAATTGGTAACCAGATTCAACCCTGATGCGCAATTCCATGGAAAATGAACAAGCATGTCATTAAAATTTCCTGCATTAGTCACATGCCTTCTGCTGCCAAATGTAATTCCTGATGGCAGAAATTTTGATTATGTGTTTTTTTCAACACTATTTAATAAAAACCATGATGCGTTAGAAATGTTCAAATACCCATTGATTCACTAATGTCTCGGAGGGAAGGGAATCTGCTGTCCTCTCCCTCTCTCACCTATATGGAACTGCAGACCTGCCAATGTTTCCACCATTATGACTGAACAAACCAAACAGTTTAGGGGCAATAAATGATGGTCTGGCTGGTAATTTCTGCAACCCAAAAATGTTTTCAACAATGTCATTGTTTTCCATTCAACTTTTCTGTGTAATTATGAAGCAACAATTAATTAACTCTAAGCACCCAACCCGTATGATTCTCCTCAAATGTGCACAGATTCTCATCAGATTCAAATCACTAACATGTGCACCATGATATAGCTCGAATCCAGAAAGTCTAAAACTGCTTTATAAGTTTATATAGTTGTACGACTGTGTATATTCCTATCTGCAGTGAAACATCAAATGTAATAGCGTTGCGCCAACTGCTATAGTACATTAACTCCACTCATTTTTGGGACTGCAATGGTGCATTTATAGTACTGAATGGTACAGAAATAAATTTATCAGAAACATTTAAAAAATAATTTTGCAGAATAATTCAGGGGAAATTTTGGATGAGCTGGAAGGAATTCAAGGATGCTGCAATTTGTTGGGAGGTGCCAGCTACTCCTTACCTTACTGAGGATGATCTCAGGAGCTAGATACTCGGGAGTCCCACACAGTGTCCAAGTTCTGCCCTTTACCCTCTTAGCAAAGCCAAAGTCCGTTACCTGGAAGTGAAACCAACCTTTGAGATTTACTTAGACCAAATATTTTCAAGAAATCGCACGTCTCTTCACATTTTATTGAAAGACTTTAATCTATTTCAAAAACCTACCTCAGCACTATTGTTCAACTATATACCACTAGAGAAAAAGTCCTCAAATCTGGACTGCTTGGGGATTGAGTCAGTCTGGATTTTCCAGATTCTTGGTTTGTACTCTTAAAATTCAAATTTAAGGAGAAATGAAGAAGAGACAATGTTGATTGTTTATTCTTTAGTAAACAAATTTATCAAAATGAGCAGTTTTAAAGAAAAAATAAACCCAAAAAAAATGTAAACAAATTATTTTCACCCCAAAAAGAGAGTGTCATGCTTGAAATTATTTAAAAAATGAACAGTGTAAAAGAAAAACACAGTGTGCAAAGGAATTTCTTTGCGATGATGACCTGTATTAAGTATGGTCACTTTTGGCCGCTGTGCATCTGTGGCGCTTCCACATGCACACAAAATCCCACTAAATTTAAAACGTTTGAGAGTTTTTGAAAAGTCCGGATTCTCAGGTGGTCCAGATCTTTAGACCCACTGTATAAAACATTTGCTGCCTGGCAGCAGAATTTGGTTGGCTTATTTGACATAGGATTCACTTATTTTACATTGACGTTCCCCATTCAGTGTTTGCTCCTTTACTTACACCACATTAGAATCCCATCAGCTGGTTTTTAGAATTATTCAATTCATTCTGTGATGGAATTTCCTTGCCTTTGGCATTTGGGACCAATTTTACTGCAAGGAACACTAACTTTGATGAATTATACAATCATCCTAACCCATATTTCCCATCCCAATTCAGTTGATGAACGGAGTGAATATTATGGATTAACCAGTTCTTCCAGCTGCAAACATTGCAGGGTGCATAAAGGAATGCCAACTTGACCATCTTAAGGCCTGTCTTCACAGCTTTGCAATACTTTTGTCTAGAACAGTTCTTAACCTTTCTTTTTCCACTCACACACCACCTTATGTAATCCCTTACTAACCACAGAGCACCTATGGCATCCTATGGGCATCCCAACAAAAGGTTGAGAACCACTGCTCTCGAAGTTCCAGAAGGCACTGGATCAGAGATGCACTGTTGCATTGGCAGTCTTCATTTGCAAGAGAGAATAGAGACAGAGTGAGATGGAGAAGAGAGAGAGAGAGAGAGAGAGAGAAAGAGAGAGAGAGAGAGAGAGAGAGAGAGAGAGAGAGTGTGTGTGTGTGCGTGAGAGAGAGAGAGAGAGAGAGAGAGAGAGAGAGTGTGTGCATGTGTGTGTGTGTGTGTGTGTGTGTGGGTGTGTATGTTGATGAGCTTTCATTGGTGCTTGTGTGTGGCAAGGAAAGGATCATGTCTTTAACAATACGGTAGAAGTCCTAAAATCTAGATCACCCAAGAATCCAGATTTTTTGAAAATTTTCAAACTTTTAAAATTTAGTGGTCTTTTGTGTGCGTGTAAGCGACCATTACTTTTCTTTAAAACTACTTTATTTTTCTATAAGTATATTAAAAGGATAGTAAGGGACAAAATTGGACCCCGAGAGGATCAGAGTGGTCAACTATGTGTGGAGTTTCATGCAATGGGGGAGATCCTAAATGTTTTTTTCGCATCAGTATTTACTCAGGAAACTGGCACAGTGTATAAGGAAGGAAGGGAAACAAACATGAACATATGGAGATTAAGGAGGAGGAGGTGCTTGCTGCCTTACAGCGAATAAAGATAGATAAATCACCTAGGCCAAATATGATATTCCCTTGGACCTTGAGGGAGATGTGTGTAGAAATTTCAGGGGCCCTGGGCGATATATTCAAAATATCCTTGTCCATGGATGAGGTGCCAGTGGATTGGGGGATCATGTTGTCTCGTTGTTTAAAAAGGGCTCTAAAAGTAAACCAGGAAATTACAGGTTGGTGAGTTTGACTTCAGTGATGGGTAAATGTTGGAGGGTGTTCTAAGAGACAGGATATATTTGGATAGTCATGGGCTGATTAAGGATAGATAGCAAGGCTTTGTGTCTGGTAGGTCATGTTTAACAAATCGTAGAGTTTTTCGAGGAGGTTACTGTCATGCAAGCACTGTAAAGCATGGCTGGAAGAATTTGAATCCTACGCCGACAGTCGTGGCCTATTTCTTCATACCGGTACAGTTGAACAAAAAGCCCAGAGAAGGGCGTTACTTCTTTTCACTGCAGGACCCTCAGTTCGGGAAACATTTAAGACACTTTTGAATACTGGAAGAAAGGATGAGTACCGGAAAGCGGTAGATGCATTAAATGCACACTCTGTAGTGACACCGAATGCTACATTTCAGCACCATTTGTTTCGGAGAATGAGACAAGAAGATGGCCAGACAATTGCTCAGTACGTGACGAGACTACGCCAGCTAGCTCTTGGATGCAATTACATGCCAGCTGATTTGGACAACCAATTATTGGATCAAGTCGTACAGCACTGCAGATCAGATAAACTCAGAAGACGTCTACTGGAAAGAGGGAGTGAGTTGGAACTCACTGATGCTTTAACCATTGCTGCTGCATTAGAGGCTGTTGAAGGGCAATTTCATACCATGACCCTGAAAGACAACTCAAGCCAGCAAATTAAGAGGCTCTCACATCGCCATAATCAGCCAAGATATACGTCGACACAGGACGTGGAATGTTATCGATGTGGAAACCGAGGTCACTTTGGAAAAGACCCATATTGCCCGTCCAAAGGCAAAGTTTGCAGAAAGTGTGGAGGTAAGGACCACTTTGCAAAGAAGTGCAAAAGCAAGTCCAATGCAGACCAGAAGAGGAGGAGTACATCTTCCAAAGGCAAAGCCTGGGGGAAAGGAAAGTATCCTGGAAAGAAAGATACCATGCGCCAGATAGACGGTGACGATGATGATACCCAGGAGGAACAGAGTTGTTACCAATTTACGTTGAATGAGATACATCATGAGAAGGTCCCAGTGATCATTGGTGGAGTGACAGTGCAGGTCATTGTAGACTCAGGCAGTGACAGTAATGTGATTGATCGACATTTATGGGAGAAGTTGAAAAGGAAAAAGATCATCTGTACCTCAAAGAAGTGTTCCAAGAAACTGTATCCATACACAGCAACCAAGCCATTGCAGACCATTGGATGTTTTATTGCAACTGTTGAAGCTGGAGATAAGTACACCGAAGCAGAGTTTATGGTCATAGAAGAGAGGGGAGAACCATTGCTGAGTAGAAGCACAGCGCAAGACCTGGCAATACTTCATATTGGAGCTTGTGTCAATTCAATTCAGTCATACGAGGATATGAAGCAAGAATTCCCTGCAGTCTTCCAAGGAGTAGGAAAGCTGAAAGGTCGACAATTGAAGCTAGCGGTAGATGAAATGGTCAAACCCAAGGCACAACCAATGCGCCGAACTCCGTTTGGACTTCGTGGGAAAGTCGAAGCCAAAATTAAAGAATTGATCGAACAAGACATTATTGAACCGGTGGAACATTCGACACAATGGGTCAGTCCCGTAGTGATTGTGCCCAAACCAAAGGGTGACATAAGACTATGTGTTGACATGAGAATGGCCAATGAAGCTATAATTAGAGAACGACACCCTATACCAACAGTGGAGGAAATACTTCAAGAACTAACTACCAGCAAGGTATTCTCAAAAATTGATCTGAAATGGGGCTATCATCAATTAGAGCTGGATCCAGGTTCCCGAGATGTAACAACATTTGTGACTCACTGTGGATTGTATCGTTACAAGAGACTATCATTTGGAATTAATGCAGCTTCGGAGATCTACCAGTATGAAATCCATCGAGTGATTCAAGGCATTCCTGGAGTTGCCAACATTTCTGACGACATCATAGTCCATGCACCAATGAAGGAAGAGCATGACAAACGGTTGAGGTGTGTACTATCTAGACTACAGGAGACAGGCCTTACCGTGAATGGAAACAAGTGCCAGTTCGGTGTATCAGAAATGGACTTCATGGGACACAGACTTACACGGAAAGGACTAAACCCTGCAGAGGCCAAGGTGAAAGCTATTGCAGAGGCACGTGCACCTCAGAACGCAACAGAGGTGAGGAGTTTCCTGGGATTAGTCAATTTTTGTGCAAAGTTCATTCCTAATTTCGCTACAGTGGCAGAACCACTAAGGAAACTAACCAGGAAAGGTGTACCATTTCATTTTGGATCTGAGCAGAAGAAAGCGTTCACAGCGCTGAAGCAAATCCTGACAGATGCAAAAACTCTTGGATATTACGATCCGGCGGCATCAACCAAAGTCATAGCGGATGCCAGCCCGGTTGGTTTAGGAGCCGTGTTGGTCCAGATGCATGTTGGAGGACCAAGAATCATTGCCTATGCCAGCAGATCGTTATCAGATGTGGAAAGAAGATACTCTCAGACAGAGAAAGAAGCACTCGGACTTGTATGGGCCTGTGAGAGGTTCCATGCATATTTATACGGCATTGAATTTGAACTCATCACAGATCATAAGCCATTAGAGGTGATCTATGCACCTAGATCCAAACCATGTGCCAGAATAGAGAGATGGGTACTCAGACTACAACCCTACAAATATAAAGTAATCCACATTGCAGGGAAAGCAAACATTGCAGATCCACTGTCCAGATTGGTGAAGGATGGAGGTCCACAATCCAAGTCAGAATTGGGAACAGAAACAGAGAGCTTTGTACGCTTCGTAGCTATTCAGTCGACACCGAAAGCTGTGACTATGAAGGAGGTCGAGAGAGAATCCGAATGTGATCCAGAACTCAGGGAAGTAAGAGAATGCATATAGAGTGGACAATGGGGCAAGTGTACTCACAAGGCTTACATTCCCATTAGAGACGAACTTTGTTGCATCGGACAGTGTGTATTAAGAGGTTGCAGATTGGTGATACCGCAAAGATTGAGACCGAAGATCGTATCCTTAGCGCATGAAGGACACCTAGGCATTGTTGGTACCAAGCAAAACCTCAGGACCAAGGTATGGTGGCCAGGTTGTGATAAAGACGCAGAGAAATTTGTTAAAACTTGTCACAGATGTCAAATCACAAGTAAGAGTAATCCGCCAGAACCGATCCGGAGTACGCAACTCCCGACAGGACCATGGATCGACGTAGCTGTTGATTTTCTTGGACCTTTACCGACGGGTGAATCAATTATGGTAGTGATAGATTACTACAGCAGATACTATGAGTACGTGGTGTTGAAGTCCACAACCACTGAAAAAACAATACAAGCATTAGCAGAGATATTCGCAAGATATGGATTACCTGTTACATTATACTCTGACAATGGTCCACAATTCATTTCAGAGACATTTGCTGAATACATGAGGACCACAGGTATCTACCATCATAAAGTAACTCCGAAATGGCCGCAAGCCAACGGGGAAGTAGAGAGACAAAATCAGTCCATTGAAAAATGATTGAGGATTGCACACGCTGAAGGACAAAATTGGCGAGAAGCATTGCTATCTTATGTGGCTGTCTATCGAGCAACACCTCATGCAACCACTGGAAAAAGTCCTGCAGAAGCATTTTTTGGGAGAAAAATCCGCACAAAAATGCCAGAAATAAAGGAAATCCGAGACGACCAGGAGATGAGGAACCACGATGCTGAAAAGAAAGGTTCAGCAAAGCTGTACACAGATTCGAAACGTGGAGCCAAGTACTCAGACATCATGCCAGGAGATAATGTTCTAGTGAGGCATGAAACTGGTGGTAAGCTAGACACACCTTATTACCATCAACCCTATACTGTCGTATCCAGAAGTGGCAGTATGGTGACAGTCAAGTCTCCGACTGGAGTCCTGTATAAGAGAAATGTATCAGGTGTAAAAAGGTACCAGTCCAGAGATACATCGAGCGAAGAGGTTGAAAGGCCAATACGAGATGCTGAAACTGAGAGACCTGATGATGTTCCAGAGGTAGTTACCAGCAATCCTGATGAAGTGACTAGAGCGCCAGAAACACCCGAAGCCGTGGCGAGCAGTATTTCCGACGCCGAGAGTGAACAACCGAGAAGCGACGACAATATCGCAGGCAGGCCGAAACGAAACCGGAAAGTGCCCAAACGATACGAAGACTTTGTGCCATAATTTTAATAAGAACTTTGGGACAGTATTTTAATCTTATATCATAAAGTGCATGTATGAGTGCTGTAGGAAGTAAATTTTATGTAGTTGAGTTATAGTATTACCATTAGTTACGATGTTTGTAGGTTTCCGAGGGATATTGGTAAGTGAAGGTAAAGTTTATTTCTGATTAAAGGAGGGATGTCATGATAATGAATATGTATGAGATGTTCCAGAAGTCACGTGGTAAGAGAGAGATAAGAACTCAAGCAGGAGAACAAAGGAAACGGGAGAATAAAGCCACTGAGAAGTTTACCTGATAAAACTTGTGTTTAATGTTTTATTAACTTCACATTTCGGGCCACAAATGTGACAGTTACTACGCAGGTAGATGGGGGAAGGGCTGTGGATGTTGTCCATGTGAACTTTAGTAAAGCCTTTGACAAAGTCCCTCATGGAGATTAGTTGAGAAGGTTCAGACACTAGGTATTCAAGGAGAGGAGGTAAACTGGATTCAAAATTGGCTGTGTGGGAGAAGACAGAGGGTGTTAGTGGATGGTTGCTTCTCAGATTGGAGACCTGTAACTAGTGGTGTGCCTCAGGGATTGGTGCTGGGACCATTGTTGTTTGTTGTATATATCAAGGATCTGGATGATAATGTGGGAAATTGGATCAGTAAGTTTTCTGCTGACACTAAGATTGGAGGCGTTGTGGATAGTGAGGAAGATTTTCAAAGCTCGTAGAGGTGTGAGGTGATGCATTTTGGAAGGGTAAACCAAGGCAGAAGATATACAGTTAATGATAGGGCTCTGAGGAGTGGGGAGGAGCAGAGAGATCTGGGAATACAGATGCATTGTTCCCTGAAGGTGGAGTCGCAGGTAATAATGCATAATACAACGGGGTTGTATAGAAAGCTTTTGGCATCTTAGCCTTTATAAATCAAAATATTGAGTATAGGAGTTGGGATGTTATGTTGAAGCTGTTTAAGACATTGGTATAGCCAAATTTGGAATATTCTGTGCCTAATTACAGGGAGGATATGAATAAGATTGAAAGAGTGCAGAGAAGATTTACTAAGATATTGCTGATCTTCAGGAGTTGAGTTACAGGGAAAGATTAAACATGTTAGGTCTTTATTCCTTGGAGCAAAGAAGAATGAGGGGAGATTTGATAGAGGTTTACAAGATTACGAGAGGTATAGACAGAGTGGATGCAAATAGACTTTTTCCACAGATTGGGGGAGGTAAATATGAGAGATCATAGTTTTAAACTGAAAGGGGAAAGGTTTAGGGGGAACATTAGGGGGAAGTTCTTCACTCAGAGAGGGGTGGGAGTGTGGAATCAGCTGCCATTGTGTGCTTTAAGAATAAATTGGATAGGTACATGGATGGGAGAGGCCTGGAGGGTTATGGAATGGGAGCAGGTCAGCAGGGAGATGATGGCCTGCACAGACTAGATGAGCTGAATGGCCTGTTTTCTGTGCTGTAGCATTCTATGGTTCTAACTGCTTGTTTTGATAAATGAAGCATTCTGCATTTGCTAATGAATAAACTTTTAAAATGTATCTGTTCATCTCTTCTTTATTCCTTTTTTAAATTTGAATTTTAAAAATACTGCCCGAGAATCTGGAAACTACGAAAATCCAAACCGACCCAATCCCTGAACAGTCCAGATTTTCTGACTTCTGCTGTATGTGCACTGGTGGGGAAGGACAGGGTTGGGTTGGCTCTGGTGTTGGGATGGGGCACTGGGAGCCTTCATTGAGCTGTGTTTTGGAACTGAGCAGGCTTTTACCAAGGTGGTCAGATTTAGGAATAGTCTCCTTTACTTTCAGGTCAGCAATGCAGCAATAAAGTGTGGTTACGTGGGGAAACCCAGCAATCGACTCCTCCAGGACCCTGAAATGGAAATCATGTCGGAATTGCAAAGGTGACTCATGTAAGGGACTATCTTTATAAAATATTCCAAGAGTTGCAAACTGATCTGGAAATTGCAAAATGCTTAAAAATGTAAATCAGGAAAATCTGTCGACACTGTGGTTGAAGTAAAAACACCCAATGCTGGAGAAACTCAGCTGGTCCAACAGTGTCCTTTATATAGCAAAGGTAATAATGTATAACCGATGTTTTGGTTTTGGGCTTGAGCCCTTCATCAAGGTAAGTAAGGAACAATGTCGGGGGGGGGGGGGCGACTCAAAGGCAGGAGGTGATAGAAGGGAGGGGACAGCAGTGATCAAGAGGAGGAGTGGAGGACGGATGGCTGGGTGAGTGGAGGGAGAACTGGAAAAACCAGAAATGGGGAAGGGAAGAGGGGGTGGGTGGAAGAGGGAAGCAGGTTGGCAGAAACCAGAGAAGTTAATGTTAATGCCATCTGGTTGGTGAGTGTACACATAGAAAATCAGGTGTTGTTCGTCCAATTTACGGGTGGTCTTGGTGGGACAGTACATAAGGCCGTGAACAGACATGTGAGTATGGGAGTGTGACATAGAACTGAAATTTTTAGCTACTGAGAGATCTCTGTCATTGGTGCGGATGGACAGGAGGTGCTTAGTGAAGGGATCTCCCAATGTGCAACTGGTCTCTCTGATGTAGAGAAGGCCACAAAGGGAGTACTGGATGCAGTAAATCGGTTCTGTGGATATACAAGTGAAGTGTTGCTTCACTTGAAAGGCCTACTTGGGGCCCCAGACCATGGTGTTTTTTGATGTAGTCCACTTCAGGCCATGGCTAGTGTGGTCCGGAGCTGTGGCAGTGCAAGGGTGAGTTGCCACTTCTATCTCTGCATTGAGTTGGGGGTGGTGCATAGGAGTCACTGGGAAAAGTGGAGAGAGCACCACTCAATCCTTGTAGTTTTTGATGAAGGAGGGTTCCCATTTAGCGTATAGGAAGTATCAGAGCTTCCCACGCTGACTCCAACCACGTGGCTACTGACATAGACTGCTACTGGAATTCTGATCTTGTTGCTGGATCCCACTCACTTATCCCCCTTACTACTCCTTCCCTATCTTTCTACTCCTCTACCTACTCCATCACCCTCTTCCCCCCCCCTCTCTACCCCCCTCTTCTCCCCAAACCTAAAACCTTCAGACCTCATCTCCCTCACTCTATGGTTACTCCCTCCCTTTCTCCCCCACTTCTAACCTCCCCTACCTTCCTCCACCTCCCCCCTCTAACCTCTCCAACCTTCCCTATCAACCCTCCAACCCTCCACCTCCTCTCTCCAACCTCCCCCACCTTCCATCTCCACCAACACCGATTCCCACTCTGACCCCAGTTGGTCTTTACTAACACCTTCCTCTCTCGGAGATGGAGCGCTCGGTTCTTATCAGAGGCTTCAACTTCATCCCCCTCCACCTTATTGAGTTCCACACATGCCACGATACCAAACTCTTCTTCCTTTGCCTCCGCCTCCAGACTCATTTCCATGACTGTGACTCTCCACCCTCCCACTCAAAATCCCTTCTCCCGCTATAAGCCTTCCTCCTTTTGGACACCTCGTCCTGGCCAGCTTTGGACCTTTTATTTTCCAATTGCCCTGGAGACATCAACCATCTCAACTTCACCATCCCCTCTCGTGTTCTAATCTTACCTCCTGAACGCTCTGCCCTCCACTGTCTCTGCAATTTCCCAACCTCATCATCAAGATAAGTGTGGTACTGTTGTGGTCTGGCACACTGACCTATACCTTGCTGAGGACAGTCAACAGCTCTCAGACACCTCCTCCTATTGTCCCCTCCCCACCACCATACATCAAGCCTCCATCTCCAACCTCATCACCTCTGGTCACCTCCCCCTCACAGCTGGCAACCTCATTGTCTTTCAGCCCCACACTGCTTGTTTCTACCTTCTACCCAAGATACACAAACCCAACCATCTGGACAGACCCATTGATTCTGCCTGCTCCTGCCCCACCCAACTAGTTTCATCTTACCTTGACTCTATCTTTTCTCCCCTGAACCTATCCCTCCCCTCACATCTGTAACACCTCACATGCCCTCCATCTCTTCAGATTCCCCAAACTGGATCATCTCATCTTCACAATGGATATCCAATCCCTTTATACCTCCATCCCCCACAAAGAAGGTCTGAAAGCACTTCGCTTTTTCCTGGACCAAGACCCAGCCAGTCTACCTCTACCACCATCTCCCACCCCCACCCCGGCTGGCAGAATGCTTTCACTTTAAGTAACTTCTCCTTTAATTCATCCCACTTCCTCCAAATCAAAGAAGTAGCCATGTGTACCTGCATGGGTCCCGGCTACGCCTGCCTGTTTATAGGCTTTATGGAGCAATCCATGCTGGAAGTCTGCGCAGGCAAGACTCCTTGAGTCTACATGGGGGCTGTCTCATGAACCTGTGATGAACTCGTGATCTTCATCCATTTCACGGCCAACTTCTGTCCTGACCTCACCTGGCACCTATGTCAACAATCTCACCTTCCTGGATCTCTCTGTCTCCATCTTGGGAGACAAGCTTTCCACCAACATATATTGCAATCCCTCAAAACTATCTTGACTACACTTCCTCATACCTTGTACTCTACTGACAAGAGAGGCATCAGATGCTGAGTACAGACGAAAATCAGCGGCAAAGGATTTTTAGGTCAGTTGAACTAACACAATGTGTCAGCATCATTATGCGATTCAACATGCTTAATTTAATAAAGGTTAATTGAACGTTTGTCTAAATTCCTGCGTGATACAGCAAATCTGAAATTATCTTTGTGTTCACCTTGAGGTTGTCTATCATGATCCCCAATTTGTTTTCAGGAAGCAAACTTTTTGAGAAGATTTGATGTCCAATGTAATCTAACACACTCAGAACTTTGGAAGTACCAAATTATCAAATTTTGTCGATGACAGTTATTCATCCATGGTTTTGCATGTTACGTGTTATACATTTTCTTGTGAACCAGAGGCTGGGTCAGGCAGCATCCAAGGAGAAAAAAGGCCAGTCAGGGATCCAGATGGGACCCTTTGTTGAGTTTTTTTTCTCCAATGAGCCAGTTAAGTTTAAAGGGAGCATGGGAAATGGGATCCTGGTCAGTTAATTGGGAGAGTGGGAAGTGGGGGTCCCAGGAAGTTGAGAGGGTGTGTGGGAACCAGGATCCTGTTATTTGGAAGGAAGTTGCGGCAAGCATTACTAGGTGATCCAGATCCGAGCCATCAGCGCTTCTGAACAGCCCACGCCAAGTACGTGCAATTGACCTACAACCCCCGAACATTTTGAATGGTGGGAGGAAACTGGAGCAACCAGAGGAAACCCATGAAGACACCAAGAGAAGGTACAAATTGCTTACAGACAGCAGCGGATTCAAACCCCTGTCACTGGCATTGTAAGATGCTATCTGTGCTGCTCTTAAAATATGACACTCTGTTCCCGTTATTGCTTTGTGACACAGAGCTCCTCTGTGCAGTGTTATTTACACTGTTAATCAGAGGTTTTTCCTTCCTTGTTTATACACTTGGGAGCGGATTCCATATCTGGTCTAAGGCTGATAGAGTACTCCAGATATTCCATTCTCAAGGTGCTCTCTGTTCCTGGTACATGATACTACCACATGCAGGTCATACATGGGACACTCCACCATACCTGGATGTAGCCAGTGTGGTCAATCAATATGTTTTCAGGTTTCAGGTCTCTGTACAGAAGGTCTAGCGAGTGAAGGTATTCGAAGGCGAGGACAATCTGTGCTGCATAAAATCGTGAGTGAGGTTCACTGGAAATTAGAAAGAGGTAATTAAATTGAGTCTCAGCAGCAGAAGGGTGATAAACACCTTGTTCAATATGCAAGCTTCACACTGAGGTAGGAAACAGAATACACACTTGTCTGGAAGAAAATAGACTAGGAAGAAACAGTAATGGGTGAATTAAGAGCTCGTTGTTGTCCAGTGAAACTTGTTTAGAGTTGACCTATGTAATGATGCACGGATAATGACTGTCATGCTCTGCTGAATATTTCAACAAGGCCATATTATTCTCTTGTATTTTGTACTCTGGAGCATGACATCCGTCGAGCAACTCTTCATTAGCTCCACTGTGAATGGCAGCACTGTCTGGCTTTGCAGCTACAGATGATGGGACAATTTCCATTTCAAATGACACAAAAGCACACGCCTATTTTTATCCTATCAATTTCCTGTTCATTACTCACAAGCCCCCAGCTTGCTGCACATATTGGGGCTTATTATAATCACATTTAGAATATTTTAAAATTCGGCACATTTGGAAAGGAACAAGCACATGAGTTGTAAAGTCAATTCATTATCTCTCCATTCTCCAACTCCCTCACTCTTTAGATATCGTGGATTGATGTTACAGCTCTTGTGCTTGATCTTTTCTAAATGTCCCAAATTTTAAAATATTCTAAACGTGAGAGAAGAGATAGAGAGGAGAGAAAGAGGGGAGATAAATGAGAGATAGGGAGATGGAGGAGAGAAAGAGAGGAGAGGGTGGAGGAAGAGAGGGGAGAGGGGAGGGAGAGAAGAGGAAGGAGGGGAGAAAATGGGGAGGAGGGATGAAGATGGATAGCAGAAGGAGAGAAAGAGGGGAGCCAGCTGGAAAGGGAGAGAGAAATTAAACAATGATGAAAAAAATAATGTGGGAAAAAAAAGGAATGAATGGGGTCTCAATCAACACAGTGTGGAAAATGTGGGAGATCAGGGAATACAACAAAAATTAGAATGGGAAAGCAGCAGAGTAAAGAAAAAATGCACATCACTGAACCGTGCTGAACATTAACGTGCTCCACACGGTGAGTTTTTAAAGTTATTGGCATAGTTGTGGCAGTGAAGAAATTTGAATATAACAGTGGATCACCACTGCCCTGAGATGAGTTAAAACACAAAATGCTGGGCTTGAGCTTCCCCAGTATTTTGTGTTTTTACTTCAACCATAATGTCCTCAGAATTTTGTGATTCACTCCTTGTCCTGAGATGAGTGGTCTATTTGGTGGTTCCAATGTAACATCATAAGCTAAAACTTTCCTTTCCTCAGATTCTGCCTGACTTGCTGAGTGTTTTCCTCAATTTCTACAATTTGGCTCTTTTTTCTTTGAATATTGGCAGTTTTGGCCAATTCATCAGGTGCAGCTTCCACTCCTCTCGAAATAGCATTAACATCTCTCTGAGGCAACTGAACAAGAAACCAGAAGATCAATGCTTTATAGTCAGGCAAGGAACATGAAACCACAGGAGACAGCAACATAAATGTACCAGTGAGTCATCCAGGAGATAGTGAGTTATTTATTCATTTCAGATAAAAACTCAGTGAAAGCTGGAGGAAGCCAGCCAGTCTCGCAGTGTCCATAGGAAGTAAAGATATATTACCGACATTTCTGGTCTGAGCCCGTGGTGATATGGCTGTTTGTACTGGCTGGCACACCCTCCGGGGATCTCCCTACCTTAGCTCTTCCCTTGATCCTTCCCATGTGACCCCTGGCCATAAAGGTCGAGTCTCTTCTCCTTCCCGCTCATTTTCCTAGCCTAGACCCAGGCCAGCAGTCTCTTGCTTAATAAAGCCTATCGTTCCCCTCAGTCTTCTGTCTACCGATAGCGCCCAACAATTTATTAAGCAAGATTTTAGAACTCTCCAGTTATGGAGAAATTGCTGCGCCCCGAAAGGTTGGAAGTAGACCCCCAAGTTTCGGGTGCATCGGTACTCTTCGAGCAGTGGGTGAACTGTGTTCAAGTATTCCACTTGAAAAAAAATCACTTATAATTTACACAACAAATATCATTTCTTTTTGAAAATATGGAACCTGTATACAAAACGTGTTGGTTAAAAAATTTAAAGATCTCTCAATATCTGCTCTGATGAGTAAACCTGTACTCCACAATTCAAATCAATTAATATCAGATTTGTACTTTTAGATTGAAATTCTCCTGTATTATCCACACACACACACACACACACACACACACACACACATATTTTATATATATATTCCTTCTTTTATCTATATTTTTATTATTCTTATTAGATTAGAGAGGGGGAGGGTTAGGGAGGGATGTTGGGAGGGAGGGTTGAAAATATTCACATGTATTTGATATCAATACATTTATATATATGTACTTTTTGATGTGATTTAAAATGTTAAATAAAATATTTTTAAAAAGTCAAGGTGGTTATGTCTCCGCCATAGAGGCTAGCCCCCACCCCCGGCTCAGAAGGGAAAGTGGGAGAAGAGAGCTTTGGTAAATGGGGACATTGATTAGGAGGTTCTGTGAACAAGATTGTTGCTCCCAGATGGTATGTTGCCTCCCAGGAGCCAGGATCATGGACTTCTCTAATCGAGTTCAGTTCATAGCATTTTGGAGGGGGAGGATGTTGTAGTCCACGTGGGGACCAATGACATAGATAGGAGTAGGGATGAGGTCGTAAAGAGGGAATATAGGGAGTTAGGACAGAAGTTAAAAAGAAGGACCTCAAGGGGTGGTAATCTCAGGATTGCTGCCTGTGCCACACGCCAGAGAGGGTAGGAATAGGAAGTTTTGGCAGATTAACATGGCTGAAGAGTTGGTGCCAGGGGCAGGGATTCAGATTTCTTGATCATTGGGATCTCTTCTGGGGAAGGCCTGACCTGTACAAAAAGGACAGGATGCACATGAATTGGAAGGGGACCAATATCCTGGTGGGCAAGTTTGCTAGAGCTGTTGGGGAGGGTTTAAACTAGTTTGGCAGCGGAATGGGAATTAGAATGTGAGTGCAGAGATTAGGGTAGAAGGACAAAAGCATGATACTGTGTGCTCTGAATTGGTGAGTTAAGGACGGGCAGGGGACAAAATATAAAGGTAGAAGGGTTGAAATGTGTCTGTTTCAATGCTAGGAGTATTAGGAATAAAGGGGATTAGCTTAGAGCATGGATCAGTACGTGGAACTACGATGTTGTAGCCATTACTGAAACTTTGATGGAGGAAGGGCAAGATTGGACGATGCAGGAACTTGGAGTTCAGGTGTTTTAAAAAGAATAGGATGGGAGGTAGAAAAGTGAGGGGGAATAACATTACTGGTCAGGGATAGTATCACAGCTATAGAAAGGGAGGAGGCTGCAGTGGGAGTGTCAGAAATAGGAAGGGAGATATCATTGTGCTGGGAGTAGTCCTTAGGCCCCCAAATAGCCCTCGGGACACCGAGGTGCAGATAAGCAGGCAGATTTTGGAATAGTGCGGGAAATACAGGGTTGTGGTTATGGATCATTTCAACTTTCCTAATTTTTATGGTACCTACTGACTGCAAGAGTAATAGACAGGGCTGAATTTGTCAGGTGTGTTCAATAAGGATTCGTGACACAGTCTGTGGACAATGAGCAGAGAGGCCAGACTGGATCTAGTTCTGGGGAATGAACCTGGTCAGGTGGCTGACCTCTCGGTGGGGGAGTATTTTGTTGAGAGTGACTACTGTGACAGAATATGTTGTGTTTTATATTGTATATACATACGATTTGGGGGAATAAAGTGTGGCAGGTTTTTTTTTAGTGTAGGCCACATACAAGCACTTCAAAACAGATCTCATTTAAAATCCTGGAGCTCTGCTCAATCTAGACAGGTTAGCTCTGAATACCTTTGCAAAAGCTTTGGGGAGTGCCCAAAGGACTTCACTAATGGATTGTTGTTTTGAACTGCAACAAATGAAAGAACTCAGAGGATTAGGTTCAGAGCCACATTCTGTCTGAGTGGAAGTTGCTGTTCTAAGAGGGTCATGTGGTTTTGCAAGCAGAGAGAGAGGAAAAAGGTTTTTCTCTGAGAGAGTGTGAGAGAGAGAGAGTGAGAGAGAGAGAGAGAGAGAGAGAGAGAAAGGAACTGGAACAGGACAAGCTGGCAAGCTTGTGGAAAAACCCCATTTTGAAGATGGATTGTGAGTGCTTAGCTCAGCCTGGTCAAAGCCCTTGTGGTTCATGCAAGAGGAGAGGACTGGCTGCCTAATGTTTCATTTGAAATAAGAGAAACCAAATAGAACCCTGCGGTGACCTGAAAGAAAGAAGTAATCATCTGGAAAACCCTGATGGGGCAAGTTTTTTTTCAGCAAGACACTGAAGTGGCTGATTAGAAGGGATCAGTTTGCGTCCAGGAAAACTTGTCTCTGAAAACTGACAAGAACCTGCCTGAGCAGTAACCATTTACCTTTCAAACACCAAAGTCTGGTGAAATTCATAAATGTTAAATTCTGTGCACAGTATAAGAATTGCCTGCAACCAGTGAACTTGGAAGAATGAGAAGTGAGATTGGACTGTGAATTAAAGAACCTTTCTGATGTGTGCCTAGAATTAGAAGGGGGTTAAGTTAATAATAATAAGTTAAAGTGTGATTTTGTTTTCATATTTAAAGATAACTAAAAGCAACTCTTGTTTAAGTAACCATTTGTCTTGGTGAGTATATATTGCTACTGGGTTTTGAGGTCCTCTGGGCTCGAAATATTTTTTGGGGCTCATCCCCCTTGGCTTCAACACAGCTATGGAAAAGGATATAAACAATCAAACTGGGAAAGTTCTTAACTGGGAAGGACTAATTATGAAGGGATGAGGCAGGAAATATCGAGAATAATTTGGAAACAGATGTTTAAGAGTGAAAGCATAGAAATAATCTAGAGGAAGTTTAGGACATATGTGTGTCCCACTGGGACAAGGAAAAGATGGTTAGAACAGGAAATCATGGCTGGCGGATGAAATAGGTCAGGCAACTATTCAAGAGGAAGATGGAAGCATACATCAGATATAGGAAGCAGGAAACAGGAAGGGCTCATGAGGAGTATTATGGTAGCTAGGAAGGAGCTTAAGATAGGACTTGGGAGAGCTCGATGGGGGCATAAGAAGGCCTTGGCAAGTAGGATTAAAAACCTCAAGGCGTCCTTTACGAATTTGAAGAACAGAAGGAGGATGAGAATGAAGGTGGGCCGCTAAAGGATAAGGGAGGCAACATGTGTCTGGAGGTGGAGGAGGTTGGGGAGGTCCTAAATAAGTACTTTGCTTCAGTATTCACAAGAAAAAAGGACGTTAATCGATGTGAGGTGAAAGTGAACAGGCCTGTGTGCTGGACAATATGGAGATTAAGGAAGTGGAAATGTTGGATCTTCTTAAAAACATCAAGATTGATAAATCCCCGTGGCTGGACGTGATATTCCCTAGGCTCCTGTGGGAAGTGAGAGAAGAGATCGCTGGGGCAATAGCTATGATCTTTGAATCCTCTTTGGTCGTAGGGACATACCGGAGGATTGGAGAATAGCAAATGTAGTCCCCTTGTTTAAAAAAGGTAATAGGGAGAATTCTGGGAATTATAAAGCAGTGAGTCTTACATCAGGGATGTGTAAACTATTGGAGAGGATTCTTAAGGATAGGACCTATGAGCATTTGGAGACGTCCAGTTTACTCCAGGATAGTCAGCATGGCTTTGTGAAGGGAAGGTCATGTCTCACGAGTCTAACTGAGTTTTTTGAGGAGGTAACAAAAGAAATTGATGAGGGTAGATGTGGACTACATGGATTTTAACAAAGTATTTGACAAAGTCCTCTAGAAAGGCTCATCCAGAAAGTCATGAGGCATTGGATCAGTGGAACCATGGCTGTATGGATAAAAAATTGGCTTGTAGGAAGAAAGCAGAGAGTAGTAGTGGAAGGAAAGTATTCTGCCTGGAGGTTGGTGACTAGTGGAGTGCTGCAGGGATATGTTCTGGGACCCCTGCTCTTTGTGATTTTTAAAAATGATCTGGATGAAGAGATGGAAGGATGGGTCAGTAATTTTGTAGATGACATAAAGATTGGAGAAGTTGTGGATGGAGATGAAGAATGTTGAAGGTTACAAGAGGATATAGACAGGGTGTAGATTTGGGCAAAAAAGTGGCAGATGGAGTTTAATCTGGATAAGTGTGATGTGATACATTTTGGAAGGACTAACCAGAAGGCTGAATACAGGGTTAATGGTCAGTTACTTAAGAGTGTGATTGAACAGAGGGACCCTGGGGGTTCAAATGCATACATCCCTCAATGTCACAGCACAGGTTGATAGGATTCTGGGATTCATTAATAGGGGGATTGAATTCAGAAGTAGGGAGGCCACGACGCAACTCTACAAATCTTTGGTAAGATCTGGTCACCTCATTATAGGAAGGATGTGGAAGCTATTGATGTGGAAGCGATGGAGAGGGTGCAGAGGAGATTTATCAGGATGTTGCCTGGATTTGGAAACAAGTCTTATGAGGCAAGGTTAGCAGAGCTGGGACTTTTCTCTTTGGAGCGTAGAAGGATGAGGAGGCTTGAAAGAGGGTCTACGAGATTATGAGAGGCATAATAGAGTGGAGAGAGCTAACACCTGTTTCCCAGGGCAGGATCAACAAACACCAGTGGACATATGTACAAGGTGAAGGGAGAATGTTTATGGGAGGGGAGACATCAGGGGTAAGTTTTTTACACAGAGAGTTGTGGGTCCTGGAATGCCTTGCCAGGGATGGTGGTGGAGGATGAAATATTGGGGGCATTTAAGAGACTCTTAGATATGGATGAAAGAAAAATAGAAGGTTATGGGGTAGGGACGGTTTAGTACTTTTTTAAAAGGGTCAGCATAACATGTAAAACTCCATGCAAGCAGATTTGGAGATTCACTAGGATGCTGCTCAGGGTGGATAGGCTAGGTTTGATTTTGTTAGAGCAGAGGAGATTGAGGGAAGACGATCTATAAAAAAATTTGAGGGCTAATAGGAAACTTTCCTCTGTAGCAGGTCTCTAAAACCAAAGAGCACAGGTCTAGGATGTGAGGAAAGAGGATGAGAGAGGAACTGAGAAGGAATTTTACAACTTGAATCCTCAAGGTGTACAAGGCCAAGTGCTGGCAAAGTGGTTAGCATGGACATAGTGGTCAAAGAGGTTGTTTCTATGCCACCTGACTCCATAGCTCAGTGTCAAACATCATAACTCTCATGGAGACAAAGGATCTTGAACGAAAAGGCCGAGTGCCTCCCAAGATGCTGCCTGGCCGTCGAGTTCTTCCTGCAAATTGTTTTTATTTCCTCTCATGTTCTTTAGAACACCCAATAATAATTGATATAAAAATACTGAAGCATTTCTGAACAACATGTAGCTCCCAACTGCTTACAATGCAAGGAGTGAATGGTATGGCTAAAATAGGTGAAATAGACAACAGACTCGCCAAGGCAAATAGCGCCTTTGGAAGACTACACAAAAGAGTCTGGAAAAACAACCAACTGAAAAACCTCACAAAGATAAGTGTATACAGAGCCGTTGTCATACCCACACTCCTATTCGGCTCCAAATCATGGGTCCTCTACCGGCACCACCTACGGCTCCTAGAACGCTTCCACCAGCGTTGTCTCCGCTCCATCCTCAAAATTCATTGGAGCGACTTCATCCCTAACATCGAAGTACTCGAGATGGCAGAGGCTGACAGCATCGAGTCCACGCTGCTGAAGATCCAGCTGCACTGGGTGGGTCACGTCTCCAGAATGGAGGACCATCGCCTTCCCAAGATCGTGTTATATGGCGAGCTCTCCACTGGCCACCGTGACAGAGGTGCACCAAAGAAAAGGTACAAGGACTGCCTAAAGAAATCTCTTGGTGCCTGCCACATTGACCACCGCCAGTGGGCTGATAACGCCTCAAACCGTGCATCTTGGCGCCTCACAGTTCGGCGGGCAGCAACCTCCTTTGAAGAAGACCGCAGAGCCCACCTCACTGACAAAAGGCAAAGGAGGAAAAACCCAACACCCAACCCCAACCAACCAATTTTCCCTTGCAACCGCTGCAATCGTGTCTGCCTGTCCTGCATCGGACTTGTCAGCCACAAACGAGCCTGCAGCTGACGTGGACTTTTTACCCCCTCCATAAATCTTCGTCCGCGAAGCCAAGCCAAAGAAGAAAATTGGCAGCTATATCAGACACCTGACTCAGGGTAGAAGTTTGTGTGACCGTGCCTTTTGTCAAATGAAATGGATATGTTTAACAGTGACAAGTTGTGCAGTATTCAACTAATCAGAATTTTTCATGCTGAAGACATTGTACCTTACAGTTTCACAAGACTGACCTGAACCTCCCACTTCTCCTTAAATGTGAAAACATCTCGCCACCCTGAATATATTCCATCACCATGTACAAATTTGTGTTATCCTGCAAAGGAAAAGGATACAGGTCAAACAAGGCCCAACAAAGCATAACAATTGTGCATGAACTGGTTGCTCTGGTTTGCTAACAAGCAGAAGTTGGAAAAAACATTGAGATGGCTCAGGGAGTACAGGGATTCACTCCTGATCTCTGGTGCTGTCTGTGTGGAGTTTCCACCTTCTCCCTATGGGGTTCCTACCACAGAGGGGTAGAGTTTTACAAAAATGGACTCACGGTGACAAAGTTGTCCACCCTGTGATTGGCCTGCATCCGACTGAACCTTTCCTACCCATATCCCTGACTAAATATCTTTTAAACATTGCCTCTACCACTGGATCTGGTAGCTGGTTCTATACCTACCACCTGCTGTGTGAAGAAGGTACCCTGGATACATACCCTTTTCAAATCTTTCCCCTCTTGACAAATCGATTCCCTCTAGTTCTAGTCTTGCTTATCCTGGGAAAAAGAGTACGACTATTTACCTGATCACTACCATGATTTTAGACACCTCCATAAGGTGTTTCCCCTCCCACCTCCATAAGGTGTCATCCCCCCCACCTCCATAAGGTGTTGTCCCCCCACCTCCATAAGGTGTCATCCCCCCACCTCCATAAGGTGTCCCCCCACCTCCATAAGTTGTCGTCCCCCCCACCACCATAAGGTGTCCTCCCCCCCCACCCCACCCCAGCAGCACAAGGACAGCTTCTTCCCCGTCTCCGTCAGATTCCTGTATGAACAATGAACCACTGACGTGACCTTACTTTGACCTTTTCTTGAACTTTAAAAAAAATTATTTTGTAAGGTGGTTCAAATAATGTTCGCTCTGTGATGCTACTACACATTTTGTGACATGTTCATGACAAATAAAATTGTGACTTTGATTCTGAAGAAAATAAATGTATAAAATAAATTGAAAACATAAGGTGCTTTAGAAAAATTTAACGAAATAATATTTCAATAAAATGCTGTTGACTCCATTCAAATGAATGGGGCCAATGCTAGGTATGTCATATATGACCAAGGTAAACTCAAGGCAGCATAAGTGGTTAGCGCAACGTTGTTATAGTACCAACGATCGGAACCCGGGGTTCGAATCCCACGCTGTCTGTAAGGAACTTTATCCCCTGAATGGGATTTCCCTGAGGGCTCTGGTATCCTCCCACCTTTCAAAACGTAGTGGGAGTGTAGGTTAATTGGGTGCAATTGGGCAGCATGGGCTTGTGGGCTGAAATGGCCTGTTTGTGTGCTGTATGTCTAAATTTTAACATTTTTAATTTAAATTTGAAAAAATGTGCCAGATACAAAGTGCATCTTTTTTGTGCACCATCCAAATCAAGTCCAAATTCTTTGTTTTTTATGTTACTTAGGAGGAAGATCTCTGGGTTTTTTGGTATATTGTTTTCTGTAATTTTATTTAATATCTGGTTTAGATCTTCCCAAAATTTTTCCACTTTCTCAAATGTCCAGATTGCATGAATTGTTGTTCCCACTTCTTTTTTACAATGAAAATATCTGTCATATACTGTTGGGTCCCATTTATTTAACTTTTGAGGTGTAATGTATAGCCTGTGTATCCAGTTATATTGTATCATACGTAACCTCGTGCTTATTGTATTTCTCATAGTTCCAGAGTATAACTTCTCCCATGTTTCCTTCTTTATCTTTGTTTAAATCTTGTTCCCATTTTTGTTTAGTTTTACCATTTGTTTCCTCGTTCTCCTTTTCTTGCACCTTAATATACATATTTGTTGTAAATTTTTTGATTATCATTGTATCTGTAATCACATATTCAAAATTACTTCCCTCTGGTAACCTCAGACTGCTTCCCAATTTGTCCTTCAAGTAGGATCTCAGTTGGTAGTATGCCAACACTGTATCTTGAGTTACATTATATTTATCCTTCATTTGTTCAAAGGATAGTAATTTATTACCTGAAAAACAATTTTCTATTCTTTTGAGCCCTTTTTTCTCCCATTCTCTAAAGGAAAGGTTATCTATTGTAAAAGGGAATAACGGATTTTGCGTCAGTATTAGTTTTGGTAATTGGTCATTTGTTTTATTCCTTTCTACATGAATCTTCTTCCAAATATTGAGCAGATGATGTAATACTGGAGAACTCCTACGTTGTACCAATTTTTCATCCCATTTATATAATATATGTTCAGGTATCTTCTCCCCTATTTTATCTAGTTCTAATCTAGTCCAATCTGGCTTTTCCCTTGTTTGATAAAAATCTGATAGGTATCTTAATTGTGCGGCTCTATAATAATTTTTAAAGTTTGGCAGTTGTAAGTCTCCTTGTTTATACCATTCTGTTAATTTATCTAGTGCTATCCTCGGTTTCCCCCCCTTTCCATAAAAATTTCCTTATTATTTTCTTTAACTCCTTGAAGAAATTCTCTGTCAAGTGTATTGGCAATGCCTGAAATAGGTATTGTATCCTTGGGAAAATGTTCATTTTAATACAGTTTATCCTTCCTATTAGTGTTAGTGGTAAACCTTTCCAATGCTCTAAATCGTCCTGTAATTTTTTCATTAGTGGATAATAATTGAGTTTATATAGATGGCCGAGGTTTTTATTTATTTGTATACCTTGGTATCTTATTGCTTGCATTTGCCATCTGAATGGTGATTCCTTCTTAAATTTTGAGAAATCCGCATTATTCATTGGCATTGCTTCACTTTTATTTGCGTTAATCTTGTAACCCGACACTTCTCCATATTCCTTCAATTTCTTATGTAATTCTTTTATTGATAATTCTGGTTCTGTTAAGTATACTATAACATCATCTGCAAACAAACTGATTTTATATTCCTTGTCTTTTATTTTTAACCCTTTTATTTTATTTTCTGTTCTTATCAATTCTGCTAGTGGTTTTATAGCTAACGCGAACAATAAGGGTGGTAGTGGGCATCCCTGCCTTGTTGATCTACTTAAATTAAATTGCTTTGATATATATCCATTTACTGTCACTTTTGCCAATGGCCCCTTATATAATGCTTTAATCCAATTAATATAGTTCTCTGGTAAACTGAATTTTTGCAATACTTTGAATAAATAATTCCATTCTACTCTGTCAAAGGCCTTCTCTGCGTCTAAAGCAACTGCTACTGTTGGCGCTTTACTCCCTTCTACTGCATGAATTAAGTTAATAAATTTACAAATATTGTCTGTTGTCCGTCTTTTTTTAATAAATCCAGTTTGGTCTAGATTTACCATTTTCGGTACATAATCTGCTAATCTGTTTGTTAATAGTTTAGCTATTATCTTATAATCTGTGTTAAGTAATGATATTGGTCTATATGACGCTGGTGCGAATGGATCTTTCCCTGTCTTTGGAATTACTGTAATTATTGCTGTTTTGCATGAATCTGGGAAGCTTTGTGTTTTGTCAATCTAGTTGATGACTTCCAGGAGGGGAGGAATTAATAAATCTTTAAATGTTTTATAGAATTCTATTGGGAATCCATCCTCTCCTGGTGTTTTATTATTTGGTAGTTTTTTTATTATCTCTTGTATTTCTACTATTTCAAATGGTTCAGTTAATTTATTTTGTTCCTCTATTTGTAATTTTGGTAGTTCAATTTTAGTTAAAAATTCATCTATTTTGTCTTCTTTCCCTTCGTTTTCAGTTTGGTATAATTGTTCATAGAATTCTCTGAAGTTTTCATTAATCTCCATTGGATTATATGTGATTTGTTTGTCTTTTTTCCTTGATGCCAATACCATTTTCTTAGCTTGTTCTGTCTTAAGCTGCCATGCTAGAATTTTGTGCGTTTTTTCCCCTAGATCATAATATTTCTGTTTTGTCTTCATTATGTTCTTCTCCACCTTATATGTTTGTAGTGTTTCATATTTTATTTTTTTATCTGCCTATTCTCTTCTTTTAGTTGTGTCTTCCTTCATTGCTAATTCTTTTTCTATATTTACTATCTCCCTTTCCAACTGCTCTGTTTCCTGATTGTAGTCCTTCTTCATCTTGGTTACATAACTTATTATTTGCCCTCTGATGAATGCTTTCATTGCATCCCATGGTATAAACTTATCTTTCACTGATTCCATCTTTATTTCAAAGTACATTTTAATTTGTCGTTCAATTAATTCTCTAAAATCCTGCCTTTTAAGTAGCATGGAGTTTAATCTCCATCTATACATTCTTGGAGGGATGTCCTCTAACTCTATTGTCAATATCAAGGGTGAATGGTCTGATAATATTCTAGCTTTATATTCTGTTTTTCTTACTCTATCTTGCATATGAGCTGATAACAGAAATAGGTCTATTCTTGAGTATGTTTTATGTCTACCCGAATAATATGAATATTCCTTTTCCTTTGGGTGTTGTTTCCTCCATATATCCAAAAGTTGCATTTCTTGCATCGATTTAATTATAAATTTGGTTACTTTGTTCTTTCTGTTAATTTTTTTCCCAGTTTTATCCATATTTGAATCCAAATTAAGGTTGAAATCCTCTCCTATTAATATGTTCCCTTGTGTGTCTGCTATTTTCAAAAAAATATATGGCATAAGCTCTTCGTTAGGTGAATATACATTGAGTAGATTCCAAAACTCCGAATATATCTGACATTTTATCATTACATATCTCCCTGCTGGATCTATTATTTCCTCTTCTATTTTAATTGGTACATTTTTACTGATTAATATAGCTACTCCTCTAGCTTTTGAATTATATGACGCTGCTGTTACATGTCCTACCCAATCTCTCTTTAATTTCTTATGCTCCATTTCAGTTAAATGTGTTTCTTGCACGAATGCTATATCAATATTTTCTTTTTTCAGTAAATTTAGCAGTTTCTTCCTTTTGATTTGGTTATGTATTCCGTTAATATTTAAAGTCATATAGTTCAACGTAGCCATTTCATACTTTGTTTATCTTCCCTTTCCGTTTCCTGATCATCACCTTTCCTTCTTATATGCTTTCTTGTTTTGAACACTTTATAAGACAACATTTCTAAAACATCAAACATTTTCCTTATTCTCCTATCTAAAACTTCTTTAACCCCATTCTCCCCTCCCCCTCCTGAGTTGCCCTTTATCCCTTGTCGAGCAACCACATCTCCCCTCTCCATTTGGATTTGCGAATTCACTCGCAAGCGTCAACTGATTTTGCAGTGACCGTAACTCCTCCCCACCCAGCCCCCCCCGGAAAAGATTTCAATTTTCATATGTAACAAAGGTCACTCTTTTAATTCCCTCCTTACTTCCTCTATTCCCTTTTATTCCCTTATTAATTCTTATCTATACTCTATATATTTTCCTCTAAATACGGATACAGTCATGTACACACATATATCCATACACACCTATATATATATAAATATATATATATATATATATATATATATATATATATATACACCCATATACACACATACATATAGTTCGTGGTCATTTTTACTCTCATTACATGTCTTCATCTCTCTGCTTGTTTTGTAGTTGTTCTGCAAATATTCGTGCTTCCTCCGGATCCGAGAATAGTCTGTTTTGTTGTCCTGGAATAACTATTTTAACTACCGCTGGGTACTTTAACATAAATTTATATCCTTTTATCCATAGGATCGTTTTTGCTGTATGGAACTCCTTCCTCTTCTTCAGGAGTTCAAAACTTATGTCTGGGAAAAATTTTTTTTGACCTTTGTATTCCAGTGGCTTTTTGTCTTCTCTTATTTTCTTCATTGCTTTCTCCAATATATTTTCTTTTGTTGTATATCTTAAGACTTTTACTAAAATGGATCTTGGTTTTTGCTACGGTTGTGGTTTCGGGGCTAGTGTTCTATGTGCCCTCTCTATTTTCATTTCTTCCTGTAATTCTGGTCTTCCTAGGACCCTGGGGATCCAATCTTTTATAAATTCTCTCATATTCTTGCCTTCTTCATCTTCCTTAAGGCCCACTATCTTTATATTATTTCTTCTATTATAGTTTTCCATTATATCTACCTTCTGAGCTAACAGCTCATGTGCCTCTTTAACTTTTTTATTAGATTCTTCTAATTTCTCTTTTAAGTCCTCTACTTCCATTTCTATGATTATTTCTCGTTCTTCCACATTATCCACTCTTTTTCCTATCTCTGATATGACCATTTCTATTTTATTCATTTTTTCTTCTGCACTCTTAATTCTTCTTTTTATCTTATTAAATTCTTGTAATTGCCATTCTTTCACTGATTCCATATATTGTTTAAAAAAATATATATCCATTGTCCTGCCTTTCCCTTCTTCTTCCATTTCTCTATGTTCTTCTTCTTCTTCTTCTTCCTCTGGGTTGGCCATCTGTTGTTTCCTTATTTTCTTTTTGCTCTCTTCTTTCTTGTTTTTGTTGTTTTCTGTGTTCTCTTCCTGTTGCTGTGTTGCAGCTGTCACTCTCAGCTGTGGAGATCGACTCCTCAGCTGTTCCCCCCTCCCGTCAGTGTGTTTTTTTTCATGCGCATCGCGCATGCGCGGCTCCTCGCGCATGCGTGGTTGCGCACTTTTACTCGGCTCCGCGAGCTATTTTTGTAGTCCCGAGCTTGGGACTTCCACCGACCTTAGGGAGCAGGCTTCTCTCTCCGAGGCAGGCCTCCTCGGACAGGTAAGGCCTTCACCTTCTTCTTCCGACGTTCTTTCTTTTGCTCCTCTTCCGGTTGATTTCGACTTTTCTTTCTTCGCTGCCATTTTCTTCCCACATTTACTTTCACTTTGTTTTAATTTTTATTCTTGTGCCTTTGTGTTTAGTGTATTTTTTTAAAACTTTTCGGAGAGGGTTGGAGTTCCCTGACCGGCCACTACTCCATCACGTGACTCCCCATCCTCTCTAACCTATGCACTACGACCGAGCAACTCTTTGAAATAGTTATTTTGCGAATTCTCTGTAAACTCCCTACATTAACTACAAAACTTCAGCTGCTTGGTTTCCAAGACAGGTCTCTTTTAGCTTCTCTCCCTTAAGATACTAATGAAGATTAAATTCCTTCCCAATATTTTATGTGACGTTGAGCCTTCTGTGAAACTTACTGAAAAATGTTCAAGGCATGATATCAATGTGCATTTATTCTTTAAGCATTTCTAGTCACTGTCTTGCAACATGATTCTAACAGGTTACATTCTGGTTTCTTTTAGCTGACTAATCCCATCTATAATCATTACATCTCTTTTTTTAATTATTTATTTTTCACACTATAAACCATATTGACCAAGATAGATACAGACATTTTTTCTCTTGAATATATAGTGTCATTTTCTCCCCCTTTTCCCCCTCCCTTCCCTCCCACCCTCACCCCCCCTCCCATTCACCCGAAGTTCAATCTATAAGATACATTAAACCCGTTAAACAATGTTGTCACTTAATAAAAATAAACAAGAAATTTTACTGAGTCAGTTCTTTTCGTTATCTTCTCCTTCTGTCATTTTAGGTGGTGGAAGTCCATGGTAGGATTTCTCTATTGTGTTTCATGAATGGCTCCCATATTTGTTCGAATATTGTAATATTATTTCTTAAATTATATGTTATTTTTTCTAATGGAATACATTTATTCATTTCTATGTAACATTGTTGTATTCTCAAGTTGTCTTCTAATTTCCAGGTTGACATAATACATTTTTTGGCTACAGCTAGGGCTATCACAACAAATCTTTTTTGTACTCCATCCAAATTGAGTCCAAATTCTTTATTTCTTATATTACTTAGGAGAAAGATCACTGGGTTTTTTGGCATATTGCTTTTTGCGAATTTATTTAATATCTGGTTTAGATCTTCCCAAAATTTTTTCACTTTCTCACATGTCCAAATTGCATGAATTCTTGTTCCCGTTTCCTTTTTACAGCGAAATCATCTGTCTGATACTGTTGGGTCCCATTTATTTAACTTTTGAGGTGTAAAGTATAGCCTGTGTATCCAGTTATATTGTATCATACGTAACCTCGTGTTTATTGTATTTCTCATAGTTCCAGAGCACAGCTTTTCCAATGTTTCATTCTTTATCTTTATGTTTAGATCTTGTTCCTATTTTTGTTTAGGTTTACCGTTTGTTTCCTCGTTCTCCTTTTCTTGCAGTTTGATGTACATGTTTGTTACAAATTTTTTAATTATCATTGTGTCTGTAATCACATATTCAAAATTGCTTCCTTCTGGTAACCTCAGATTGTTTCCCAATTTGTCCTTCAAGTAGGTTTTCAGTTGGTGGTATGCAAACATTGTATCATGAGTTATATTATATTTATCCTTCATTTGTTCAAAGGATAATAATTAATTTCCCAAAAAACTATTTTCTATTCTTTTGATCCCTTTTCTCTCCCATTCTCTCAAGGAAAGGTTATCTATTGTGAAAGGGATTAGTTGATTTTGCATCAATATTAGTTTTGGTAGTTGGTAATTTGTTTTATTCCTTTCTACATGAATCTTCTTCCAAATGTTAAGCAGATGATGCAATACCGGTGAATTCCTACATTGCACCAATTTTTCATCCCATTTATATAGTATATGTTCAGGTATCTTCACCCCTATTTTATCTAGTTCTAATCTGGTCCAATCTGGTTTTCCCTTGTTTGATAAAAATCTGATAGGTATCTTAATTGTGTGGCTCTATAATAATTCTTAAAGTTTTGTAGTTGTAAGCCACCTTGTTTATACCATTCTGTTAATTTATCTAGTGCTATCCTCGGTTTCCCCCCTTTCCATAAGAATTTCCTTATTATTTTCTTTAGCTCCTTGAAGAATTTCTCTGTTAGGTGAATTGGTAATGACTGAAATAGGTATTGTATCCTTGGGAAAATGTTCATTTTAATACAGTTTATCCTTTCTATCAGTGTTTGTGGTAAGTCTTTCCAATGCTCTAAGTTGTCTTGTAATTTTTTCATTAATGGATGATAATTGAGTTTCTATAGATGGCCGAGATTTTTATTTAGTTGTATACCTAGGTATCGAATTGCTTGTGTTTGCCATCTAAATGGTGATTCTTTCTTAAACTTTGTGAAATCCGCATTATTCATTGGCATTGCTTCACTTTTATTTGCGTTGATCTTGTACCCCGATACTTCTCCATATTCCTTCAATTTCCTATGTAATTCTTTTATTGATATTTCTGGTTCTGTTAAGTATACTATAACGTCATTTGCAAATAGACTGATTTTATATTCCTTCTCTTTTATTTTTATCCCTCTTATTTTATTTTCTGTTCTTATCAGTTCTGCTAGTGGTTCTATAGCTAACGCGAACAGTGAGGGAGATAATGGACATCCCTGCCTTGTTGATCTGCTTAAGTTAAATTGTTTTGATATATATCCATTTACTGTCACTTTCGCCAATGGCCCCTTATATAATGCTTTAATCCAATTAATATAGTTCTCTGGTAAACTGAATTTTTGCAATACTTTGAATAAATAATTCCATTCTACTCTGTCAAAGGCCTTCTCTGCGTCTAAAACAACTGCTACTGTTGGCGCTTTACACCCTTCTACTGCATGAATTAAGTTAATAAATTTACAAATATTGTCTGTTGTCTGTCTTTTTTTAATAAATCCAGTTTGGTCTAGATTTACCATTTTAGGTACATAATCTGCTAATCTGTTTGCTAATAGTTTAGCTATTATCTTATAATCTGTGTTAAGTAGAGATATTGGTCTATATGACGCTGGTGCTAGTGGATCTTTCCCTGTCTTTGGTATTACTGTAATTAATGCTGTTTTGCATGAATCTGGTATGTTTTGTGTTTTATCAATCTGGTTGATTACTTCCAGGACGGGAGAAATTAATAAGTCTTTAAATGTTTTATAGAATTCTATTGGGAATCCTCTCCTGGTGTTTTATTGTTCAGTAGTTTTTTTTAATATCTCCTGTAATTCTTCTATTTCAAATGGTTTTATTAATTTATTTTGCTCCTCTTTTTGTAATTTCGGTAGTTCAATTTTAGTTAGAAATTCATCTATTTTGTCTTCTTTCCCTTCGTTTTCAGTTTGATATAGTTGCTCGTAGAATTCCATGAAATTTTCATTGATCTCCGTTGGATTATATGTAATTTGTTTGTCCTTTTTCCTTAATGCCAATACCATTCTTTTAGTTTGTTCTGTCTTAAGCTGCCACGCTAGAATTTTGTGCATTTTTTCTCCTAGCTCATAATATTTCTGTTTTGTCTTCATTATGTTCTTCTCCACCTTATATGTTTGTAGTGTTTAATATTTTATTTTTTTGTCTGCCAATTCTCTTCTTTTAGTTGTATCTTCCTTTATTGCTAATTCTTTTTCTATATTTGTTATTTTCCTTTCCAACTGTTCTGTTTCCCGATTGTAGTCCTTCTTCATCTTAGTTACATAACTTATTATTTGCCCTCTGATGAACGCTTTTATTGCGTCCCATAGTATAAACTTATCTTTCACTGATTCCGTCTTTATTTCAAAGTACATTTTAATTTGTCGATCAATTAATTCTCTAAAATCCTGTCTTTTAAGTAGCATGGAATTTAATCTCCATCTATACATTCTTGGTGGGATGTCCTCTAGTTCTATTGCCAATAACAGGGGTGAGTGATCCGATAATAGTCTAGCTTTATATTCTGAGAGTTTTCCTAACTCTCCCTTGAATGTGGGCTGATAACAGGAATAGGTCTATCCTTGAGTATGTTTTGTGTCTACCCGAATAATATGAATATTCCTTTTCCTTTGGGTGTTGTTTCCTCCATATATCCAAAAGTTGCATTTCTTGCATCAATTTAATCATAAATTTGGTTACTTTGGTCTTTCTGTTAGTTTTTTTTCCAGTTTTATCCATGTTTGAGTCCAAATTAAGGTTAAAATCCCCTCCTATTAGTATGTTCCCTTGCTTATCTGCTATCTTCAAAAAGATTTCTTGCATAAATTTTTGATCTTCTTCATTAGGTGAGTATACATTGAGTAAATTCCAAACTTCTGAATATATCTGACATTTTATCACTACATATCTCCCTGCTGGATCTATTATTTCCTCTTCTATTTTGATTGGTACATTTTTATTGATTAATATAGCTACTCCTCTGGCTTTTGAATTATACGATGCTGCTGTTACATGTCCTATCCAATCTCTCTTTAATTTCTTGTGTTCCACTTCAGTTAGATGTGTTTCTTGTACGAATGCTATATCAATTTTTTCTTTTTTCAGTAAATTTAACAGTTTCTTCCTTTTGATTTGGTTATGTATTCCATTAATATTTAAAGTCATATAGGTCAACATAGTCATTTCATACTTTGTTTATCTTTCCTTTCCATTTCCTCATCACCACCTTCACTCCTTATACATTTCTGCTTTCTTTTTTTGAACACATTATAAGACAACATTTCTAAAACATAAAATATTTCCACTATTCTCATATCTAAAATTCCTTTAACCCTAATAGTCCCTCCCCTTTCTGAGTTGCCCTTTGTCCCTTGTTGGGCAACCACATCTCCCCTCTCCATTTGGATTTACGAATCTGCTCGTAAGCATCAACTGATTTTGCAGTGACTGCTATTCTTCCTCACCCAGCCCCCCCAGAAAAGATTTTAATCTTCATATATCACAAAGGTCACTCTCTTAATTCCCTCCTTACTTCCTTTCTTCCCTTTCTTTCCCTTCTTAGTTCTTACTTATACTTTATTCTTCTTCTTTATATAGAGTTTGCTGTCATTTTTGTTCTGTTTTGTAGTTGTTCTGCAAATTTTCGTGCTTTTTCCGGATCCGAGAATAGTTTGCCTTGCTGCCACGGGATAACTATTTTAAGTACCGCTGGGTATTTTAACATAAATTTATAACCTTTTTTCCATAGGGTCGTTTTTGCTGCATTAAACTCCTTCCTCTTCTTCAGGAGTTCAAAACTTATATCTGGATAGAAAAAAATGTCTTGACCCTTGTATTTCAGTGGTTTTTTGTCTTCTCTTATTTTTTTCATTGCCTTCTCCAATATATTTTCTCTTGTTGTATATCTTAGGAATTTTACTAGAATGGATCTTGGTTTTTGTTGTGGTTGTGGTTTAGGGGCTAATGTTCTGTGTGCCCTTTCTATTTCCATTTCTTCCTGTAATTCTGGTCTTCCCAGGACCCTGGAGATCCATTCCTTTATAAATTCTTTCATATTCTTGCCTTCTTCATCTTTCTTAAGGCCCACTATCTTTATATTGTTTCTTCCATTATAATTTTCCATTATATCCATCTTCTGAGCTAACATCTCGTGTGTTTCTTTAACTTTTTTATCAGATTCTTCTAATTTCTTTTTTAAGTCATCTACTTCCATTTCTATGGCTGTTTCTCGTTCTTCCACCTTGTCCACTCTTTTTCCTATATCTGTCATGATCATCTCTAATCTGTTCACTTTTTCTTCTGTACTTTTTATTCTTTTTTTTATTTCACTGAATTCTTGTGTCTGCCATTCTTTTACTGTTTCCATATATTCTTTAAAAAAAATATCCATGTACTTGCCCTTCCCTTCATCTTCCATTTCTCTGTGTTCTTCCTCCTCCTCTTCTGAGTCCACTCCAGGATCTGTGTCCTTTACCTCTGTCTCTTCTGGTTTTCTTGTTTGGTTGTTTATTTTATTTTGTTGGGTATTCTTGTTCTTCTTATTTTTATTAACAGTGTCTTGGTGTTGGTCTTCTTCCTCTGAGTTGGTCATCTGTTGTTTCTTTAATTTCCTATTTTTATTCTCTTCCTTCTTGTTCTCGTTATTTTCTATATTTTCCTGTTGAGAGTCTTGCTGTTGTGTTGTAGTTGTCTGTTTCAGCTGTGGAGATTTACTCCTCAGCTGGTCCCCCCTCCCGTCGGTGTTGTTTTTGTCTTCTGCATCGTGCATGTGCTCGGTTGCGCACTTTTCTTTGGCTCCGTGAGCCATTTTTGTAGTCCTGAGTTCGAGGTTTACACTGACCTCAGGGAGCGGGCTTCTCTCTCCATGGCGGGCCTCCTCGTACCGGGAAGGCCTTCACCTTCCTCCTCCGACGTCCTTCCTTCTTCTTTTCTTCCCGTCTTTCTTTGCTGCCATTTTCTCCACACTTTCACTTTCACTTTGTTATGGTTTCTGTGTTAGTGACTTTGTTTTTTCTCTACCTTTTTTTTACTTTTCTGGAGAGGGCTGGAGTTCCCCTACCGGCCACTACTCCATCACGTGACTCCCCCCTCAATCATTACATCTCTGAGGTTAGATGGATACGAGTAGACGTAAGTCTGAAGGAGCCTTTGTCAAAACCGCTACCTTTTTTATTTCAGTCAAAATATATTGGAATATATATTTTGGTGTGTCTGTAGGATGCCTTAAGATTCATCTATGAATTTTTTTTTGTTGACTTCACACATACAACATTACTTATTCTCTGTATTTGAACTTGCAGTATTACAGCACAGGCGGCGTGGTTAGCATAGCGATTAGCACAACTCTGTAACAGCACCAGTAATGCTGTTACAGCACCAGTAATGCTGTTACAGTGCCAGTGACCAGGGTTCAAATCTGATGCTGTCTGTAAGGAGTTTGTACATTTTTCTCACATCTGCATGGGTTTCCTCTGGGTGCACTAGTTTCCTCCCACATTTCAAAATGTACCAGGGTTGTAGGTTAATGGGGTGCAAATGGGCAGCTCCGGCTTGTGGCTGGAAGGGCCTGTTACTGTGCTGTATGTCAAATTATTTTAAATTAAATTAAATTGCCTGGTCTTGCCTCAACATTGTCTAATTGTCTATCTATCTATCTTCCTTCGACTTTGCTTTATTATTTTCCTCTCTATAAGGTCTCCCCCATTCTCACACATAGAACAGAATGTTCCAGTACAGTGCATGCCCTTTATCTCACGATGTTGTGGCAACCTACATAAACCTCCTCAACAAACTAAATCTTCCCTACCTCATACCCATAACCCTCTATTTTTCTTTCATTTATGTGCCTGTCTAAGAGTCTTTTAAACATCGCTATTGCACCAGCCTCCACCACCACCCCTGGTGATGCATTTCAGTCTCTGTGTAAATAAAATAAAACCAAAAAAAAAAACGCCCCTGACATCTCTGCTAAACACTCCTCCCCTCTATTGTACAGATGTCCTTTGGTGTTTGCTACTCTCACTCTGGGAAAAAGGCACTGGCTGTCCACCCTATCCTTGCTTCTCATAATCTTGTATTCACCTCTCATCCTTCATTGCTCCAAAGAGAAAAGTCCTAGGTCTTGCTTAGCTTGGATATGTTCTCCATTTCCAGAAATTTCCTGGAAAATCTTCTTTGCACCCTTTCCATAGTTTCCACATCCTTCCTGTAATGAGGTGACCAGAACTGAACACAATATTCCAAGTGTGATCTCACCAGACTTGGATAGAATTGCAACATTACTTCTCGACTCTTGAACTCAATCCCCTGACTAATGAAGACCAGCATCCCATAAGCATTATTAACTACCTTATCAACCTGTGTGGCAACCTTGATAGATCTATGGACTTGAAACTAAGGCCCTCTGATCTCCCAGCATCCAACCATTAACCATGTACTCTGTGTTCATTTAGCCTTCACATTCAATCTGCTATTTTTCTGCCCAACTCTGCATCCTGCATGTAAATATCCTGTTGTAACCTACAACAACCTTCTACACTATCCAGAATATCTCAAACCTTCATGTCATCAAACACTCATCAACGTCAACAAAATAGAGAGGGGGAGGAGTCACGTGATGGAGTAGTGGCCGGACGGTGAACTCCAGCCCTCTCCAGAAAAGTCGGAAAAAACAAAGGAAAACACAAAGGCACAAAAATAAAAATTAAAGAAAAGTGAGTATAAAGGTGGAAAGAAGATGGCGACGAAAAAAGAAAAATCGAAATCAACGGTAAGAAGAGAGGAAGAGAAGACAACGGAAGAAGAAGGAGAAGGCCTTACCTGTTCGAAGAGGCCCGGGGTGGAGAGAGAAACCCACTCCCTCAGGTCGGTAGAGAGTGGACTACAAAAATGGCTCGCTGAGCCGAGTAAAAGTGCGCAACCGCGCATGCGCAACTCCTCGCGCATGCGTGATGCGCATGCAAAAAAACACACCGACGGGAGGGGTGACGAGCTGGGGAGTCGATCTCCACAGCCGGCAATGACAGCTGCAGAACACCTGCAGCAAGAGGAGAACATAGAAGACAACGAAAACAAGAAAGAAGAGAAGAAAAGGGCAACAAAGAAACAACAGATGGCCAACCCAGAGGAAGAAGAAGAGGAAGAGGAAGAGTACAGTGAAATAGAAGAAGAGAAAGACAAGATAAAGGATATACTTTCTTTTATTAAAGAATACATGGAGTCATTTAAAGAATGGCAAGCGCAAGAATTTAATGATTTAAGAAGAAGAATAAACAATACAGAAGATAAAATGAATAAAATAGATATGACCTTAACAGAAATGGGAAAGAGAATGAACAAGATGTAAGAGCGGGATGCAGCAGTAGAAATGGAGGAGGAGACTTAAAAAAGAAATTAGAGGAATCTAATAAAAAAGTTATAGAGACACAAGAACTGTTAGCTCAGAAAATAGATATAATGGAAAATTATAACAGAAGAAATAACATAAAGATAGTGGGCCTTAAGGAAGATGAAGAAGGCAAGAATATGAGAGAGTTTATAAAAGATTGGATCCCCAGGATCCTAGGATGTCCAGAACTACAGCAAGAAATGGAAATAGAAAGGGCACATAGAGCATTGGCCTTTAAACCACAACCACAACAAAGGCCAAGATCTATTTTAGTAAAATTCCTAAGATATACTACAAGAGAAAAGGTACTGGAGAAGACAATGGAAAAAGTAAGAGAGGGCAACAAGCCACTGGAGTACAAAGGGCAAAAAATCTTCATTTATCCAGATATAAGTTTTGAACTCCTGAAGAAGAGAAAGGAGTTCAATACAGCAAAGGCGATTTTATGGAAGAAAGGGTATAAATTTATACTAAAGCATCCAGCAGTATTGAAAATATTTATTCCAGGACAACAAAACAGACTATTCTCGGATCCAGAGGAAGCACGAAAATTTGCAGAACAATTACAAAATAGACTGAGGGATGAAGACGTGTGACAAGAGTACAAAAGACTGAGAACTAAAAAGACACATAAGTTTTGAACTCCTGAAGAAGAGAAAGGAGTTCAATACATCGAAAATGATCTTATGGAAAAAAAAACTATTCTCGGATCCAGAGGAAGCAAGGAAATTTGCAGAACAACTACAAAACAACCAGAGAGATGAAGATATGTAATAAGAGTAAAAATGACCACGATTTATATGTATGTGGGTAAAGAGGTATATGTGTGTATATGTATAAGGTGCATACATAAATGTATCCGTATTTAGAGGAAAATATAGATAGTATAGACAAGAATTAATAAGGGAAGGAAATGGAATAGAGGGAATAAAGAGGGAACTAAAAGAGTGACCTTTGTTACATATGAAAAGTGAAATCTTTTCTGGGGGGGCTGGGTGGGGAGGAGTTGCGGTCACTGCAAAATCAGCTGACGCTTGCGAGTGAATTCGCAAATCCAAATGGAGAGGGGAGATGTGGTTGTCCGACAAGGGATAAAGGACAACTCAGGAGGGGAAGGGGAGATTGGGGCTAAAGAAGTTTTAAATAGGAGAATAAGGAAAATGTTTGATGTTTTAGGAATGTTGTCTTATAAAGGGTTCAAAACAAGAAAACAGAAATGGATAAGAAGGAAAGGTAATGATGGAGAAACGGAAAGGGAAGATAAACAAAGTATAAAATGGCTACGTTGAACTATATGACTTTAAATATTAATGGAATACATAACCAAATTAAAAGGAAGAAACTGCTAAATTTACTGAAAAAAGAAAAAAATGATATAGCATTTGTGCAAGAAACACATTTAACTGAATTGGAGCACAAGAAATTAAAGAGAGATTGGGTAGGACACGTAACAGCAGCATCGTATAATTCAAAAGCAAGAGGAGTAGCTATATTAATTAGCAAAAATGTGCCATTTAAAATAGAAGAGGAAATAATAGATCCAGCAGGGAAATATGTAATGATAAAATGTCAGATATATTCGGAGTTTTGGAAACTACTCAATGTATATTCACCTAACGAAGAAGATCAAAAGTTTATGCAAGATATCTTTTTGAAGGTAGCAGATACGCAAGGGAACATATTAATAGGAGGGGATTTCAACCTGAATTTGGATTCAAATATGGACAAAACTGGGAAAAAAATTAACAGAAAGAACAAAGTAACCAAATTTATAATTAAATCTTTGGAAGAAATGCAACTTTTGGATATATGGAGGAAACAACACCCAAAGGAAAAGGAATATTCATATTACTCGGCTAGACATAAAACATACTCAAGAATAGACCTATTTTTGTTATCAGCTCGTATGCAAGATAGAGTAAGAAAAACAGAATATAAAGCTAGAATAACTATCGGACCATTCACCCTTAATATTGACAGTAAAGTTAGAGGACATCCCTCCAAGAATGTATAGATGGAGATTAAATCCCATGTTACTTAAAAGGCAGGATTTTAGAGAATTTATTGAAAAACAAATAAAAATGTATTTTGAAATAAATACGGAATCAGTGGAAGATAAGTTTATACTATGGGATGCAATGAAAGCATTCATTAGAGGGCAAATAATAAGTTATGTAACCAAGATGAAGAAGGACTATAATCAGGAAACAGAGCAGTTGGAAAGGGAGATAGTAAATATAGAAAAAGAATTAGCAATGAAGGAAGATACAACTAAAAGAAGAGAATTGGCAGATAAAAAAATAAAATATGAAACACTACAAACATATAAGGTGGAGAAGAATATAATGAAGACAAAACATAAATATTATGAACTAGGTGAAAAAACGCACAAAATCCTAGCATGGCAGCTTAAGACAGAACAAGCTAAGAAAATGGTATTACAAACAAATTACATATAATCCAAAAGAAATTAAGGAAAACTTTAGAGAATTCTATGAATAATTATACCGAACTGAAAACGAAGGGAAAGAAGGGAAAATAGATGAATTTCTGACTAAAATTGAACTACCAAAACTACAAATAGAGGAACAAAATAAATTAACAGAGCCATTTGGAATAGTAGAAATACAAGAGATAATAAAAAAATCACCAAATAATAAGACACCAGGAGAGGATGGATTCCCAATAGAATTCTACAAAACATTTAAAGACTTATTAATTCCGCCCCTCCTGGAAGTAATCAACCAGATTGATAAAACACAAAGCTTACCAGATTCATGTAAAACAGCAATAATTACAGTAATACTAAAGCAAGGGAAAGATCCACTCTCACCAGCGTCATATAGACCAATATCTTTACTTAACACAGATTATAAGATAATAGCTAAACTATTAGCAAACAGATTAGCAGAGTATGTACCGAAAATGGTAAATTTAGACCAAACTGGATTTATCAAAAAAAGACGCACAACAGACAATATTTGTAAATTTATTAACTTAATTCATGCAGTAGAAGGGAATAAAGCACCTACAGTAGCAGTTGCTTTAGACGCAGTGAAGGCCTTTGACAGAGTAGAATGGAATTATTTGTTCAAAGTATTGCAAAAATTCAGTTTACCGGAGAAGTATATTAATTGGATTAAAGCATTATATAAGGGACCGTTAGCGAAAGTGACAGTAAATGGACATGTATCAAAGCAATTTAACTTAAGCAAGTCAACACGGCAGGGATGCCCACTATCACCTTTATTGTTTGCGTTAGCTATAGAACCACTAGCAGAATTGATAAGAACAGAAAATAATATAAAAGGAATAAAAATAAAAGACAAGGAATATAAAATCAGTTTATTTGCAGATGATGTTTTAGTGTACTTAACAGAACCAGAACTATCAATAAAAGAATTATATAAGAAATTGAAGGAATATGGAGAAGTGTCGGGTTACAAGATAAACGTAAATAAAAGTGAAGCAATGCCTATGAATAATGCGGATTTCTCAAAATTTAAGAAGGAATCACCATTTAAATGCAAGCAATAAGATACCTAGGTGTACAAATAAAGAAAAATCTCGGCCAACTATATAAACTCAATTATTATCCACTAATGAAAAAATTACAGGACGATTTAGAGCATTGGAAAGATTTACCACTAACACTAATAGGAAGGATAAACTGTATTAAAATGAACATTTTTCCAAGGATATTATACTTATTTCAGGCATTGCCAATACAACTGACAGAGAAATTCTTCAAGTAGTTAAAGAAAATAATAAGGAAATTTTTATGGAGAGGAGGGAAACCGAGGATAGCACTAGATAAATTAACAGAATGGTATAAACAAGGAGGCTTACAACTGCCAAACTTTAAAAATTATTATAGAGCCGCACAATTAAGATACCTATCAGATTTTTATCAAACAAGGGAAAAGCCAGATTGGACGAGATTAGAATTAGATAAAATAGGGGAAAAGATACCTGAACACATATTATATAAATGGGATGAAAAATTGGTGCAACATAGAAGTTCTCCAGTATTACATCATCTCCTCAATATTTGGAAGAAGATTCATGTAGAAAGAAATAAAACAAATTATCAATTACCAAAACTAATATTGACGCAAAACAAGTTACTCCCTTTTACAATAGATAACCTTTCCTTTAGAGAATGGGAAAAAAAAGGGATTAAAAGAATAGAAAATTGTTTTTCAGGAAATAGATTCTTTTCCTTTGAACAAATGAAAGATAAGTACAATATAACTCAAGATACAGCGCTGGCATATTACCAATTGAGATCCTACTTGAAGGATAAATTAGGAAGCAGCTTGAGTTTGCCAGAGGGAAGTAACCTTGAATATTTGATTACAGATACAATGATAATCAAAAGATTTATAACAAATATGTATATTAAACTGCAAGAAAAGGAGAATGAGGAAACAAATGGTAAAACTAAACAAAAATGGGAACAAGATTTAAATATAAAGATAAAAAAGGAAACATGGGAGAAGTTATGCTCCGGAACGATAAGAAATACAATAAATACGAGGTTACGTATGATACAATATAACTGGATACACAGGCTATACATTACACCTCAAAAGTTAAATAAATGGGACCCAACAGTATCTGATAGATGTTTTCGATGTAAAAAAGAAATCGGAACAACAATTCATGCAATCTGGACATGTGAGAAAGTAAAAAAAATTTGGGAAGATCTAAATCAGATATTAAATAAAATAACAGAAAACAATATCCCAAAGAATCCAGAGATCTTCCTCCTAAGTAACATAAAAAACAAAGAATTTGGAATTGATTTGGAGGATGCACAAAAAAGATTTGTTAAGATAGCTCTAGCCGTAGCAAAAAAATGTATTATGTCAACCTGGAAATTGGAAGATAATTTGAAAATACAACAATGGTATATAGAAATGAATAAATGTATTCCATTAGAAAAAAATAACATATAGTTTAAGAAATAATATTGAAATATTCGAACAAATATGGGAGCCTTACATTAAATACAATAGCGAAAACCTACCGGGGACAATCATTACCTAAGTTAACGGAAGGAAAAGGAAATGAAAAGAATGGACTCAGTAGAATTTCTGGTGTATTTTTATTGAATGACAACATTGTCTGACTGCTTTAATGTATCCTAGATTGTATACCTTAAATGGACGGGAGGGGGGAGGTAGGGAGGGTGGGATGGGAGGAGGGGTGGGGGGATAAAATGGCACTGTATATGTGTGAAAAGGAAAAAGTGTGTACCATGGTTAATGTGATTTATGGTGTGAAAAATAAAAAAATTAAAAAAAAAGAAAGAGATTCTGGAAGAGTATGGGTCTCCATCGCCTGCTCCACAACCTCCATAAAGAGGGGGATCAAAAGATCCTTAAATTCCCTGTAGAATTCAGGGGGGAATCTGTCCTCCTCCAGAGACTTGTCAGGTTGCAGTAGACCTAATGCTTCCTCTATCTATTCTGTTGTAAAAGGAGCATTCAGCCCCTCTTGATTTGCTGGGCCTAAATTTGGTATTTCCAATTTTGATAGGAAATCATCTATTTTTCCTGGCTCCCCCATTGACTCTGTTCTATAGAACCTGTTCATTAAACTACAGAAAAGTATCACTAATTTCCTTCGGCTTTGTATGAAATCCTGTCATTCCCCTTTGTACCACATTAATTGTTCTCAAGGCGTGTTCTGCCCTCAGCTGTCAGGAGAGGACTTTATGTGCCCTTTCCCCTAGTTCATAATATTTCTGCCTCAATCTTAAAATGGTCTTCTCTATTCTATAGGTTTGAAATGTTTTATTACCTGAGCTTCTTATTTGATAATTCTGTATGTTTTTCCTCCAAGCCCATTCTTTGAAAATCCTTACTAGTCCAGTAATCTCCTGTTCAAATTGTTCCACCTCTCTCTCAAATATTCTTTCTTAATTATTTTATTATATCAAATATGCCATTACAGTGTTCAAAATATTCTTTGAAGTGTCCTAAATGAGAAATTTATCTGCAGTAGAAGTACAGTTAGTCTCGCAGAACATGTCTATTTGAATTCTAATAAAGCTACAAAACTCCGATTTCTTCAATAGCATTGGGTTAAGGCGCCATCTGTACAACCGTCTCCTGTTATACCTGGCTTTACAATCGTAAGTGTCGGGAGGGAGTGATCTGACAAAAATATTTATTTTTAAAATTTAAGAATGTATCTGCATTTATTACATCAGATGGCAGCTAGTTCCACATTCCCACCACTCTCCAAGTGAAAAGGTTCCCCCTAAATATTTCGCCTTTCACCTTAAGCCATGTCCTCTTATATTTATCTCTCCTAATCTAAATGTAAAGTGTCTACTCGGATTTACTCTGTCGATACCTCTCATAATTTTGTAAATGTCTATCAAACCTTACCTCCTTCACTCTAAGGAATAAAATCCTCACCTGTTTAATCTTTCCCTGTAACTAAACTCCTGAAGACCCGGCAACATCCTAGTAAATCTTCTCTGCACTTTTACTAATATCCTTTCTGTAGTTTGTTGACCTGAACATCCCAATTCCTGTACTCAATACTTAGATTTATTAAGGCCAAGATGCCAAAAGCTTTCTTCACAACCCTGTCTACCTGTGATGCTACCTTCAGGGAATTATGTACCTGAATTCCCAGATCCCTTTGTTCCTCCACACTCCTCAGTGCCCTACTATTTACTGTGTATGTCCTTCTAAAATATAGCATCTCAAATTCCATCTGCCATTTTCTGGCCATTTTTCCAGTTGGTCCAGATCCCTCTGCAAGCTTTGAAAGCCTTCCTTGCTGTCTACAATGCCTCCAATCTTAGTGTCATCAACCAACTTGATGATCCATTTTCCCACATTTTCATTGAACAAACAACAATGGTCTTAGCAGTAATCCCTGAGACACACCATAAATCACAGACATCCAGTCTAAGAAGCAATCATCCACTACCACTCTCTGTCTTCTCCCATTCAATCAATTTCGAATCCAGCTTATAACCTTTCCATGGATACCTAGTGTCTGAACCTTCTGAACTAGCCTTCCATGTGGGACCTTGTCAAAGGCCTTACTAAAGTCAACATCCACAGCCTTTCCTTCATCTACTTTCTTGGTAACTTCCTTGAAAACCTCTGAAAGATATGTTAAACACAACCTACCACGCACAAAGCCTTGCTGACTATCCTTTAATCAGCTCTTGTTTGTCGAAATACCTGTATATCCGATCTCTCAGAACACCTTCCAATAATTTACCTACGACTGACATCAGGCTCACAGGCCTGTAATTTTCTGATTTACTTTTGGAGCCTTTCTTCAACATCAGAGTTAATCCTCACCCTCTGGCCTCTGGCACCTCACCTTTGACCAAGGACATTCAAAATATTTCTGCCAGGGCTCCTGCAATTTCTACACATGTCTCCCTCAAGATCCGAGGGAATATCATGCCAGGACTGGGGGTGATTTATCTACCTTTATTTACTCTAAGGCAGCAAGCACCTCCTCCTCTTTAATCTTTTTATGTTTCCTGCCCCTACTGCTTGTTTCCCTTCCTTCCTTATACACTGTGCCAGTTTCCTGAGTAAATACTGATGCTCAAAAAAATCTGTTTAAGACCTGCTTATCAGAACTAGTGAGAATTAGAAAAGCATAGAGAAAAAAAAATCATGCGTGACACCTAACACTTACCTTGAACGAAAATACCAGCCTCACCAGAAAAGGGAATCTAACAGCCTGAAGAATCCGTTTTTCATTGAGTGTGTGCTCAATCTGTTTCAGCTTTACCACCTGGGTCGACAAAGAAATGCGATTACTGCATCAGCTAAAAGTAGAACCAATGTCATTGTGCTCTCATCTAATGAAGCAAGTTTGCAAAGGATAAAACACACTTTCACTTCAATGTCCAGATACGAAGATAAGGTGATGGAGGGGTGGGGAAGGGGGGTGGGGAGAGAGGTCAGAAGGAATCAAATTGGCACTGATATGGCAGATAACCTTTTGAGATTAGCCTATTCCCAATTTCATTCAAGAATCAACTGTGGTCTCGAAAAGCAAACAGAACGTGTTGAATTGATGGAGTCACAAGAACACAATTATCAACATCCTGGATTTTTCTAACTCTCTTATGGAGGCTGTTCTATTATTGGGGAAACTCATCTTCACCTTCCTGATGGGGTTGCTGCAAGCTACAAATGGGCAGAAACAAAACCTTGACCTGCTCATGGCTCTTTAGATACATATCTGTGTTCATTCAGTGTCCTTTCCAAACACCTCTGATCCTTGGGATTCAAAGGCTCCCTTTGCTGTCTGCTAAATAAAGCTTTGCCACGAGTATTGCCCGGCACCTCTAACCAAGAGAAAGAGAAGCAAAAGCCAGTCCCTTCACAGACACTGGGTGTTTAGTTTATACCTCTCTGCACCAATGGAGGCTTGGATTTGCTTGAGAGTGTACATGTTATGGTGCAGCACTTTGGAAGGACAAACATAGTTGATGAGAAGTGGCATAGAACAGAGGGATCTGGGAGTACAGATACATAAATCCCTGAAAGAGGTGTCACAGGTAGACAGGGCTGTAAAGAGAGCTTTTGGCACATTGGCCTTCATAAATCAAAGTATTGAGTATAAGAGTTGGGATGTTATGGTAAAGTTGTATAAGACATTAGGTAAGGCCAAATTTGGAGTATTGTGTGCAGCATTGGTCACCTAACTACAGGAAAGATATCAATAAGATACACAAAATTGCATGACAAACTCAATAGGCCACACAAATGTTCTTCATGACAAGGTTTCAGGCCTGAGCCTTTCATCAGGGTATTGTACAGTAAATGATGTTTGGTATTTTAAATTTAAATTTAGACATACAGCAGGGTAACGAGCCTTCTCGGCCCACAAGCCTGTGGGCCAATTACACCCAACTGACCTACAACCCCCGGCACATTTTGAACAGTGGGGGGGGGGGGGGGGGGGGGGAACCAGAACTGCCAGGGAAAACCCAAGCAGAATTGGAGAAATGTAGAAATTCCTCACAGACAGCGCCGGATTGGAATCCTGATCCCGAATGCTGACACTGTAGCAGTGTTGCACTTCCGCTATGCCAACTGTGCCACTCTGATGGGGTTAATTTGATTTTTATGCTAAGATTAAATGATTAGCTTGTGTTCATGCTACCAGTTGGTAGATTGATATGTCCATGAACCCAATTCAGAAAAGATTAACTATTCTACCATGACTCCACAGGTTAAATATTTGGTGTGAATTGTGCCTGTATTGTTAATGCTCTCACTGTAGCGTTTACATTTGTATGTCAGTGGAGGGACTAGATGACACAGTGACCATCCAAGATGGAACCTCCCTGGCTGTTGTGTTCAGATCTCTTTGAGATATGAAACAGGACAAATTCAATCTGTTCACCTTCTGTTTGTCCAGTATCTTCATTGCATAGTGTTCCTTTGTCACCTTATGTTTCACCAACATCACTCTGCCAAAGGACCCTGTACCAAGTGTTTTTGTTCTCTCGAAGTCATCCAAACATGCTGTGTTCTGCAACAGATGAAAAACCAGTCAGTGCTCACTTTTAATGATCATTGTTTCTTTTCAACATCCCATCCCTGCTCTGCACATGATCCCCTGTGAAGGGGTGTCAGTGACTGAGAAACAATGCAGACAATGTTAACAGAACTGAAATACATTACTGAAGCAGATAACACAGAAACAGCTGGGAAATCGTAATATTTACCAACTTTGAAAAATGCGATATCATTTCAGATTGAAAAAAAAACATGCTGTCCTTCCAAAGTAAATTTGAAAATGTACCTGTAGGGATTAGAAGGATTTTTTTTTCCCTTTCTCAGCACTGGATATAGAAAGGAAGTGTTGAGAAGGGGAAAGCATAAAAAGGAAATGATAAGAGATTGTCTCATGACGGTTAGTGTAGCAGTTAGTGCAACGCTATTACAGCACCAGCGACCCAGATTCGAATCCCCACGCGATCTCCCCGTGTCGACGTGAGTTTCCTCTGGGTGATCTGGGTTCCTCCCATGTTCAACAGACGCATGGGGTTAGTGGATAAATTGGTCAGCTGGGTTTACAAGGCAGCGTGGGCCTGTTACCGTCTGTACCTCTAAATTAAATTAAATCGATGGCTGGCAGCAAATATGGGTGTGAGTTCATATCTAGAGGGGAGGGGATGGAGTAAACTCAGGTCAGAGGTCAAATGGAGGCATCCTCACTAAGGATAAGAAATTGCCTAGAGCTGAGGGAGAAAAGCAGAGATATCAATGAGAATAATTAAAACAAATAATGAGAGTGAAAAGGAATTAATGATATAGGTTGCAGAAGCAAGCTGTCATATATTTCTTGCTTTACCATTGGATCTGTGGTTTGTTTCTCCCTCTATATCCTGTTCACTGATTGAATGGCTTGTTCTCCTGATAGACCAGCAGATGGCTGCTTTGCATCAACCCACTACCAGCTGCTGATAGCTTCTTTTCCTTTCTAATAATTTGTGAAATTTAAGAAAAGTGTTCAGAAGGAGAAAACATACGAGGTAGTCTCATGACAGGCGCAGCAATGTCACATGGGCAGCACGATTAGCGTAGCGGTTAGCGCAACGTTATTACAGTGCCAGCGACCCAGGTTTGAATCCATTCAATATGTATGGAGGTTGTAGGTCAATTGGGTGTAATTGGGCCAAAAGGGCCCGTTACTGTGCTGAATGTCTAAATTTAAATTTAAAATGTTTCTGTAAAAGCATTAAAGGAACCAATTTTCTTATATCTGCCTCAAGAAATATTCATTTCACTGGTATGAAGTGATGTGCACCAGGTCACAGAGCCATAGAGAAATGAGCCCTTCAATCTATCAGGTCCTTGCCCATTTTTTTTTGCCCATCAATTGCCTGCATTAGGACCATATCCTTTGGTCGCTCTAATTCCCATGTAGCAGCAACATAGAAAGCAGGTCCAGGCATCAAAGATGCACAGAAAAACACAAAAGCTGCAGATGCTGGAACCTTGAGCAAACGAAGAATTGCTGGATGAACTCAGCAGATCAGGCAGGCTCCATAGGTAGAAATGGTTAGTGAACGTTTCGGGTCTGGACCCTTTACCAAAACTAAGGTAGAATAGGTGGAATTACATGTACAAAAGGGTGAAGGAAGCAGGGGATGGGCCCAAAGGTGATAGGGTATAGGTCAGAAGGGGCGAGGCAGAGAAACTCTAATTTTTCTTTTGCCACCCTCCCCCCCACTCCTCCATCTTCACTTCTGTCCTAAACTCTTATTACCCCTCGGCCCTTCCCCCAGCTTCTTTTTCCCTTTATATATGTGATTTCATCAATTCTATCTCAGTCTTGATAAGGAGGGTTCGGATCCAAATTAGTGACTGACCTCTTCTACCCATGGATGCTGAGGTCCTCCACGAATTCTTTCTTTGTATTGAGGATGCACACATTTTCTACCACCCTTTACTCCCTCTCTTGGCCATTTTACCATCTGCCTTGAACAAAAAGCAGGCATTAACAGACATTCGAAAGACAAGGAACTCATAGAGTCTGGGAAGAGAGGGAAAATGTTGGATGAGCTGAGACCTTAATGAGTGACAGACAGACTTTATGGGATGGCAGACCTGCTTCTGCTCCTTACATTCCTATTGTGGCTTTTATCGAAAGTTGGCCAACCATGAAGTCACCCTGAATTCATTATATTGAACTGCCTGAGCTGAATCCTCAGTCTTAGTGACAATTTCCATCTCAAACCCCTTGCCCATTCTTGTCTGACTGTACTCATAAAAAACATCCTCTCGTAAAAAAACATCCTTATTCAACAACAATTATGCTGTCTTTTTTGTCTCCCTAAATCCATGGTTACAATCAATGAGAAAGTCGTTTCTAGACTGCTTCCTTAATCCCGTCATCCTCAAACTCTCCTACTGCCCCAAACTCACAATTTTTCCTCTACTGTGTGGGTTTAGGCCTCCCACTCAAATCAATTTACCCACAGAGTTCTAGCTGGCTACTCACTGGACCCCATTCATCTCAAATCTCCACAGAGGTCAATCTGCTCAACCACCTGATCCTGCTCCCCTGATTAATGCTCATGGCCTGAAGAAATCTCCCAAATAAGTATCTATGCTTCCAGCATCTCAGTGGGAGACATAGTTGGCGTAGCGGTTAGGCAACACCTTGACAGCGCCAGTGATCGGGACCGGGGTTCGAATCCTACGATGCTTGTAAGGAGTTTGTACGCTCTCTCCATTTCTGCGTGGATTTTCTCCGGGGGCTCCAGTTTCCTCCTACCCTTCAAAAATGTACTGGGGTGTAGGTTAATGGGGAAGGACTCTTAGGGCCAAATAGGCTTGTTACCGTGCTGCATGTCAAAATTTTAAAAAATATTAAATTTAGATTTAAATCTAGCTAAAACCCTGAACTAAGATTGAAAGGAGATTTATAAGAATGATACTGGGAGTTTAGGAACTGAATTACAGGAAAAGGTTAAACAGGTTAGGACTTTATTCCCTGGAGCATAGAAGGAGGGGAGATTTGATATTTAAAATTATGATGGGTATAGACAGAGTAAATGCAAGCAGGCATTTTCCATGAGGTTAGGTGAGTTAAGGGGGAAATGGGAAAAGTTTAAAGGGAATATTGGAGGGCTACTTCATGCAAAGAGTGGTGGAACGAGATGCCAGCTGAATTGGTAAATGCAGGCTCAACTTTGCATTTAAGAAAAAAAATGGACAGGTTCATGGACGGGAGGGGTACCGAGGGTGCAGGTCAGTGGGACTCGGCAGAATAAAAGGACAGTGGGACTGGGCACAATCGTAGGCCAGCACAGACTTGAAGGGCCAAAGAGCCTGTTTCGATGCTGTAATGTTCAATAGTTCTAACCACCTCAGCTGGTCAAAATATCATTACACGACCATACCCTGCTGCATTATCCTTCCTCATTTTAAGGACCACATCCTCTTCAATGGCTCACCTCCTTTCTGTTTTTAAAAAGTAGTTGTATGTCATCCCAATGCGATTTTAAAAAATATTGCAAAATTCCATAGCGTCATTTGAAAAGAGGGGTTATTAGCTCCACTTACGTCGATTGATGCTGTTTCAAAAACAGAGGGTGTGGCTGAAAAGCTCTCATTGAATCTTGCACAACCTTTAGCATCGAGAGAACCAGCTATGATATCATCAGGCTGCCTGCACAACTGCTGGTGCACAAGGTCACTAACCCTCTTCCAGCTGGTGAAAACTTCTGTTCCCATCAATATGGTTAGATAGCATCCAAAATGCACTTCCACATCGCCCACAAGATTTAATTATAATTTGATAGTTAGAATCACGTATAAGAGTATTTTTCAATGCCATATTGGCAGCAAACTGTCAGGGAGGTTAAAAAATATCACAACGTCTCGATTGATAAAAGTTGTTCCTTGTAACATCAGACTTCATCACACCTGCAGCTCGTCTTTCTCTCTATTCACAGTCTGCTAAAATCTTTGCAATATACCAGTGGTTCTCAACCTTTTTTATATATCACCTGAAGTAATCCCTTACTAACCACAGAGCACCTATGGTATCCTATGCCATAGATGTTCTGTGGTTAGTCAGGGAAATAAAAGGTTGCGAACCACGGCAATATACTCACTCTCTCATTCACACAAATTGTTGATATCACTATTCCTTCCTTCCCATCCCTCTCTCCATTGTCATGCCCCTGCAGTTCCGATTCACTCTCTCCCCTTCACTGTTTGATGCACCTGTTGCTCTGCCTTCCTCTGCCATTTAAACCATATTACCATATAACCACTTACAGCACAGAACAGGCCAGTTCGGCCCTACTAGTCCATGCCGTAGCAAATCCCCACCCTCCTAGTCCCACTGACCAGCACCCAGTCCATACCCCTCTAGTCCCCTCCTATCCATGTAACGATCCAGTCTTTACTTAAATATAACCAATGATCCTGCCTCGACCACGTCTGCCGGAAGCTCATTCCACATCCCCACCACCCTCTGCGTAAAGAAATTTCCCCTCATGTTCCCCTTATAATTTTCCCCCTTCAATCTTAAACCATGTCCTCTAGTTTGAATCTCCCCCTTTCTTAATTGAAAAAACCTATCCACATTTACTCTGTCTGTCCCTTTCAAAATCTTAAACACCTCTATCAAGTCCCCTCTCAATCTTCTACGCTCCAGAGAAAAAAGCCCCAGTCTGCATAACCTTTCCCTGTAACTCAGACCCTGAAATCCTGTCAACATTCTCGTGAACCTTCTCTGCACTCTCTCTATTTTGTTTATATCTTTCCTATAATTTGGTGACCAAAACTGTACACAGTACTCCAAATTTGGCCTTACCAATGCCTTGTACAATTTCATCATAACCTCCCTACTCTTGAATTCAATACTCCGATTTATGAAGGCCAACATTCCAAATGCTTCTATTGGAATAGTTGGAATGTGCTCCAGATGCAAAGGGGCTCCCCCTAGGGCACAGCAGCTTGCGTCCTTTGGAGAAGAAAGCATAGACCTGATGGATGGATGCCAGGGCAGGCAAGCTCCAGGAGACGTAGAGCTTGTCTAAGATCTGTTGAATATGATTTTAGCTCAACATTACTTATTGGTATAGGAGTCTACTTGTCACGAACCAGAGGATTCATTTCCAACTCAAAGTAACACCATCTACATACATCAGTAGGACATCAAGTTCAAACAATGGCCCATTGTGCAGACATCACTGAGGGGCAACCTGGACCAACAGACTCCCTAAACGGCAAATGTGCATACATTTCAGCATTACAATGTCCAGGAGCTATACCTGTTTCAGTATAGCAGTCCTGTTCAAAGGGACATTCCCACATGGTGCATCTGGATATAACACTGGATAATGAAGATTTTGCTTCCTGAACATTTTTTTAAAATTTAAACATACAGCACTGTAACAGGCCATTTCAGCACACGAGTCCATGCCATCCAATATACGCCCCAATAACCTATACCCCCGGTATTTTTTGAACGATAGGAGGAAACCAGAGTCCCCAGAAAAAATGCATGCAGACATGGGGAGAATGAGACAGCATGTAAAGGCGTTGGATGTATTTTATGGATTTTGGGCAGCTGATCTTGAAAATAATCTTAAAATTTCTTGTTACGTACCATTTTTGAGATATAACTTCCTCCCTACCCCCCCTTCCTGCAGTCCTGCCCACCCTCACCAAACTCCCCCTCTCTCCTTTTGTTCGGACATCTCATGTTCCCCCACACATTGATGAAGGGATTAAGCCCAAAACATTGGTGATTTATCTTCACCTTTGCTACAATAAAGGCATTGTTTGACCTGCTGAGTTTCTCCAGCATTTGTGTGCTTTTTAATTTATTTTTGTGATTTCCTGTCATATTTTAAGTCTCGCTGTTTTGGTCAGTCATGCACTCAGTGAAGGTGCTATGCAAATGTTGTCTTTGGATAAAATAGAATGAAAGACATTTAAAGATGCTGCTGAGAATTCTTTTGGCAACTACAGAGCACGAAACTAGATCCAGCTGATTGATAACATGCTTCAAGCATATAAAACCATGAAGTGCAAAATGTTATTGAAAATTCATTTTCTGCATTCACACTTGGACATTTTCGCTGTTGATCTTGATGCAGCCAGTGACAAGCATGGTAGAAGGTTTCACCAGGACATTGTGACCATGGAAAAAGCAGTACCATGTCAACTGGACTCTATCAATGCTGGCCGGCTATAGTTGGACACTGACATGAGAGGCATCAGATGCTGAGTACAAATGAAAATCAGCGACAAAACATTTTTAGGTCAGTTAAACTAACACAATATATCAGCATCATTATACAATTAAGCATGCTAAATTCAATTTAAAAATTAATGTAATGTTCCTTTAATTTCCTACATGTTACAGAAAATCTGAAATTATCTTTGTGTTCAGCTTGAAGTTGTCGATCATAATCCCCAATGTTTTTAAGGAAGCAAACGTTTTGAAGAAAAATGTTGTCCAGTGTAATCAGCATGTATGCTCTAAATAAACATAGAACCATAGAACACTACACCACAGAAAAAGGCCCTTCAGCCTTTTTAGTCTGTGCCAAAGTATTATTCTGCCTAGTCCCACTGACCTACACCCAAACCATCTCCCTCCCATCCATGTACCTGTTCAATTATTTCTTAAATAAATGTTTAACATAGACCTTACAGAAAGTGCTCAGATCTTATCTTCATACAAATGTCATAAGGAAGTAACAGTGGATGATGCTTTTGGCATGTCAGCAAGGCAAAAAGAACAAGGGGCACCACATAAATTTCTTCTATGGCTGCATCAATGCTTGTGAGCAGAGACACATGTATAATCAGAGGTAATTTCAGCCTGCCTTGAAATGTCTTGGGTCTTGCAAATAAGTTTGACAATGCCAGCTAATCCTGGGACATTACCTTCAGCATCAAGACATCGCTCTGACTTAAATTACTTCAAACATGTCCAGAAATCAACATTTGTGAAAAAGAAGAGAGCCTGCAGTGGAGTGGACAGTGGTTTTATTTAAAAAAATTCTGTGACCTCAGAGTCTGCACCCAAGATGGCAGCACCTAAGATTGGGGGGAGCCACGAGGGGTTACAGACACCAGGGAAGCAAAGGATGGTGCAAGGCACCAGAAAACAGGGAGACTATGCCCAGTTGGAGTAGGATAAGCAGTGGAGTCGACCCACGGGACAGTGACCATGGTGGTGGACCAGTGCGGGGTTCTGCAGTTGAAGAAACACACAGGTGGTGGGCTGCTGGCAACTATGGTTGAGGGATTGACACCGGGATGCAGACTGGCTCAAGATTGGCTAGAAGGATACCAGGTATTTGATCTGGGATGTGAGAGGGTGCCAAGGTCGCTGAAGGGTTCCCGATTTGGAGCTTGGGTTGCCGATGCTTTAGACTGGATTCTGTGTGGCTGCGGAAGTGCTGGAGATTAATCCTTGGGACACTTGGTGACTCTCTTTTGTTTCTCTTTCTCTGACTGTAGGAGGCACTCCCAACAATTTATGCCGATGTCAAATCTGTCTGCCTTACAGCAGATGAAAACAAATTCTCTGTAATATTGCACTGTCTTTATTTCAATGACAATAAATTGAATCTTGAATCTGGAGATTATTAAGTGCCCTTGTAGAGTAACTGAGCTGCTCTGGTACTATGTATTGTTTTACTCCTGCATATCCACTAGTGTATTTGGCTGGAAGTGTTCTTAAAGAGGAGAGTTACATAAAATATGTAAATGAGAACAGCTGTTTGCCATGAAAGAATTCAACCTTCATTTACAATACGGCAGCTGTTTAATGATGATTAAATGGACATTCAATTAAGACTAGTTTTCAGAGAGAAAACAAATCTTTTTGCAATTCCTGGCAAAGACTGAGAACTGACATCATGGCTTGAGCTATTAATGGGAGAGGAAATTGCATCCAATTGACACTAAGTAACTTTCTGGAAATCATTTCTGGTTGCAGTATGGCCGCAGAATGAGATGGCTGTAATTCATGAATACAATTCTTCAAATACTCGAGTGATTAAATGACCATGCATCTGCACGAATGATCAGAGAATATGTGTGGAGAAGGGGTGACGATTATGGGTTTTCTGAGATCCAGAGCATTTGTTCTTTTTGGGCTCTTGTTGAAGTTTGTTCCATTTATTCCAGCTCCTATGTTCGAGTCTTGGCTGTTGGTCCTCCGTTGTTCCAGCTTTGCAGCCAATGTCTGCTTGTCTGGCAGCCCGATTTACGCAACACAGCACCTCAAAATTACTACTAGCCACGGTCACCATGCAGTTGTGTGGTGTGTTTGCGAGTTCCTCAGTGAAGTGAGTAGCAACTTGAGCAGAAATAGGCCTTGTCCCCCTTTCCTTGCCCCACCACTGCCGAACCTGGCATTGTAGGCTTCCCCCAAATGTGGTCAGGTTCATCTTACTGTCATGTAATAATGCAAAAAATGCAATATACTGTAACAGTACGAAAATTTGGATGCCAGAAATCAGGATCACATGAGAATCCAGACTTCTCGAAAACTCTTGGCTTTCGTGTATATGTGTGCATGATGCAGATGTACTGCCTGAGAATCCAGAAAATCTGATCCAATCCCTGAACAGTCCAGCTTTTAGGGCTTTTACTGTACATAATATACACCAACTTCTGCCTGTGGCATAGGCAAGTAAAGAAATGCCATTAGCATTACCCGTTGCATCCTCAAGAATAAGAGGGAGAGAAGCTCTGAGCACTCCCACAACCTCTGCAATCAGTGTGGCTCCCGAAAGATGAATTTCAGTTTTGACAGGATGTGAGCTGCCAGGATACTTGGAACTGACATTTAGAAAGGTTCTTCATTATCTACCACTAGCTATATGTGGAAAGAACGGATGGGTATTTGTAGATTGATACTAGTTCTCTAATAGCAACGTGACTGCAGTAGCCTGGGCATCTGCAGAGGCTGCGGGAGATCTGGAGGTGAATCCATTGACATTCAGTGTCTCTTTTGCTTCTCTTTCTCTTATTATTTGGGGAGGTGGACGGGCAATGCTAACAGTAAAAACCTGTTGGGGAAGTCTACAATGCCAGTGTTGCCCACATCTGGTTTACTTGCTCCTGTCACTCCTTGGTTGCCAATAACTAACGCGGTGGTATTCAGCAAACTAATATGTAGTCTGGAATGACGGAGCTTGATAAAACAGTACATGTGCAGTGAACTGCAATTCACTGTCTATGAGTAGATTAGACTTCCGGCCCCTCCTCTTGGATCTGCCCCCATTGGTTCCAATATAAATCCTGTTTTCCTGCCTTACCTCCAATTTACCTGAAGACCATTGTAGATACCAGCCGTTAATTGTAAGCTAATAAAAACATGTTTGTGCTCCACACAAGTCTCTGAGTATCAGCAAACACATTCCAACATGAATTTGCACTTTTTTTTTAAATTTTTTATTTTCCACACCATAAATCACATTAACCATGGTACACACTTTTTCCTTTTCACACATATACAGTGCCATTTTATCCCCCCCTCCCTCCTCCCATCCCACCCTCCCTACCTCCCCCCTCCCGTCCATTTAAGGTATAAAATCTAGGATACATTAAACCAGTCAGACAATGTTGTCATTCAATAAAAATACACCAGAAATTCTACTGAGTCCATTCTTTTCATTTCCTTTTCCTTCCATTAACGTAGGTAATGATTGTCCCCGGTAGGTTTTCGCTATTGTATTTCATGTATGGCTCCCATATTTGTTCGAATATTTCAATATTATTTCTTAAACTATATGTTATTTTTTCTAATGGAATACATTTATTCATTTCTATATACCATTGTTGTATTTTCAAATTATCTTCCAATTTCCAGGTTGACATAATACATTTTTTTGCTACGGCTAGAGCTATCTTAACAAATCTTTTTTGTGCATCCTCCAAATCAATTCCAAATTCTTTGTTTTTTATGTTACTTAGGAGGAAGATCTCTGGATTCTTTGGGATATTGTTTTCTGTTATTTTATTTAATATCTGATTTAGATCTTCCCAAATTTTTTTTACTTTCTCACATGTCCAGATTGCATGAATTGTTGTTCCGATTTCTTTTTTACATCGAAAACATCTATCAGATACTGTTGGGTCCCATTTATTTAACTTTTGAGGTGTAATGTATAGCCTGTGTTACCAGTTATATTGTATCATACGTAACCTTGTATTTATTGTATTTCTCATCGTTCCGGAGCATAACTTCTCCCATGTTTCCTTTTTTATCTTTATATTTAAATCTTGTTCCCATTTTTGTTTAGTTTTACCATTTGTTTCCTCATTCTCCTTTTCTTGCAGTTTAATATACATATTTGTTATAAATCTTTTGATTATCATTGTATCTGTAATCACATATTCAAGGTTACTTGCCTCTGGCAAACTCAAACTGCATCCTAATTTATCCTTCAAGTAGGATCTCAATTGGTAATATGCCAGCGCTGTATCTCCAGTTATATTGTTCTTATCTTTCATTTGTTCAAAGGATAAGAATCTATTTCCTGAAAAACAATTTTCTATTCTTTTAATCCCTTTTTTTTCCCATTCTCTAAAGGAAAGGTTATCTATTGTAAAAGGGAGTAACTTGTTTTGCGTCAATATTAGTTTTGGTAATTGATAATTTGTTTTATTTCTTTCTACATGAATCTTCTTCCAAATATTGAGGAGATGATGTAATACTGGAGAACTTCTATGTTGCACCAATTTTTCATCCCATTTATATAATATGTGTTCAGGTATCTTTTCCCCTATTTTATCTAATTCTAATCTCGTCCAATCTGGCTTTTCCCTTGTTTGATAAAAATCTGATAGGTATCTTAATTGTGCGGCTCTATAATAATTTTTAAAGTTTGGCAGTTGTAAGCCTCCTTGTTTATACCATTCTGTTAATTTATCTAGTGCTATCCTCGGTTTCCCCACTTTCCATAAAAATTTCCTTATTATTTTCTTTAACTCCTTGAAGAATTTCTCTGTCAGTTGTATTGGCAATGCCTGAAATAAGTATAATATCCTTGGAAAAATGTTCATTTTAATACAGTTTATCCTTCCTATTAGTGTTAGTGGTAAATCTTTCCAATGCTCTAAATCAACCTGTAATTTTTTCATTAGTGGATAATAATTGAGTTTATATAGTTGGCCGAGATTTTTGTTTATTTGTACACCAAGGTATCTTATTGCTTGCATTTGCCATCTAAATGGTGATTCCTTCTTAAATTTTGAGAAATCCGCATTATTCATAGGCATTGCTTCACTTTTATTTACGTTTATCTTGTAACCCGACACTTCTCCATATTCCTTCAATTTCTTATATAATTCTTTTATTGATAGTTCTGGTTCTGTTAAGTACACTATAACATCATCTGCAAATAAACTGATTTTATATTCCTTGTCTTTTATTTTTATTCCTTTTATATTATTTTCTGTTCTTATCAATTCTGCTAGTGGTTCTATAGCTAACGCAAACAATAAAAGTGATAGTGGGCATCCCTGCCGCATTGACATGCTTAAGTTAAATTGCTTTGATACATGTCCATTTACTGTCACTTTCGCTAACGGTCCCTTATATAATGCTTTAATCCAATTAATATACTTCTCCGGTAAACTGAATTTTTGCAATACTTTGAACAAATAATTCCATTCTACTCTGTCAAAGGCCTTCTCTGCGTCTAAAGCAACTGCTACTGTAGGTGCTTTATTCCCTTCTACTGCATGAATTAAGTTAATAAATTTACAAATATTGTCTGTTGTGCATCTTTTTTTGATAAATCCAGTTTGGTCTAAATTTACAATTTTCGGTACATACTCTGCTAATCTGTTTGCTAATAGTTTAGCTATTATCTTATAATCTGTGTTAAGTAAAGATATTGTTCTATATGACGCTGGTGAGAGTGGATCTTTCCCTTGCTTTAGTATTACTGTAATTATTGCTGTTTTACATGAATCTGGTAAGCTTTGTGTTTTATCAGTCTGGTTGATTACTTCCAGGAGGGGCGGAATTAATAAGTCTTTAAATGTTTTGTAGAATTCTATTGGGAATCCATCCTCTCCTGGTGTCTTATTATTTGGTAATTTTTTTATTATCTCTTGTATTTCTACTATTCCAAATGGCTCTGTTAATTTATTTTGTTCCTCTATTTGTAGTTTTGGTAGTTCAATTTTAGTCAGAAATTCATCTATTTTCCCTTCTTTCCCTTCGTTTTCAGTTCGGTATAATTGTTCATAGAATTCTCTAAAGTTTTCCTTAATTTCTTTTGGATTATATGTAATTTGTTTGTCTTTTTTCCTTGATGCCAATACCATTTTCTTAGCTTGTTCTGTCGTAAGCTGCCATGCTAGGATTTTGTGCGTTTTTTCACCTAGTTCATAATATTTCTGTTTTGTCTTCATTATATTCTTCTCCACCTTATATGTTTGTAGTGTTTCATATTTTATTTTTTTATCTGCCAATTCTCTTCTTTTAGTTGTATCTTCCTTCATTGCTAATTCTTGTTCTATATTTACTATATCCCTTTCCAACTGCTCTGTTTCCTGATTATAGTCTTTCTTCATCTTGGTTACATAACTTATTATTTGCCCTCTAATGAATGCTTTCATTGCATCCCATAGTATAAACTTATCTTCCACTGATTCCGTATTTATTTCAAAATACATTTTTATTTGTTTTTCAATAAATTCTCTAAAATCCTGCCTTTTAAGTAACATGGGGTTTAATCTCCATCTATACATTCTTGGAGGGATGTCCTCTAACTTTACTGTCAATATTAAAGGTGAATGGTCCGATAGTATTCTAGCTTTATATTCTGTTTTTCTTACTCTATCTTGCATACGTGCTGATAACAAAAATAGGTCTATTCTTGAGTATGTTTTATGTCTAGCCGAGTAATATGAATATTCCTTTTCCTTTGGGTGTTGTTTCCTCCATATATCCAAAAGTTGCATTTCTTCCATCGATTTAATTATAAATTTGGTTACTTTGTTCTTTCTGTTAATTTTTTTCCCAGTTTTGTCCATATTTGAATCCAAATTCAGGCTGAAATCCCCTCCTATTAATATGTTCCCTTGCGTATCTGCTACCTTCAAAAAGATATCTTGCATAAACTTTTGATCTTCTTCGTTAGGTGAATATATATTGAGTAGATTCCCAAACTCCGAATATATCTGACATTTTATCATTACATATCTCCCTGCTGGATCTATTATTTCGTCTTCTATTTTAAATGGCACATTTTTACTAATTAATATAGCTACTCCTCTTGCTTTTGAATTATACGATGCTGCTGTTACGTGTCCTACCCAATCTCTCTTTAATTTCTTGTGCTCCAATTCAGTTAAATGTGTTTCTTGCACAAATGGTATATCAATTTTTTCTTTTTTCAGTAAATTTAGCAGTTTCTTCCTTTTAATTTGGTTATGTATTCCATTAATATTTAAAGTCATATAGTTCAACGTAGCCATTTTATACTTTGTTTATCTTCCCTTTCCGTTTCTCCATCATTACCTTTCCTTCTTATCCATTTCTATTTTCTTGTTTTGAACCCTTTATAAGACAACATTCCTAAAACATCAAGCATTTTCCTTATTCTCCTATTTAAAACTTCTTTAGCCCCAATCTCCCCTTCCCCTCCTGAGTTGTCCTTTATCCCATGTCGGACAACCACATCTCCCCTCTCCATTTGGATTTGCGAATTCACTCGCAAGCGTCAGCTGATTTTGCAGTGACTGCAACTCCTCCCCACCCAGCCCCCCCCAGAAAAGATTTCACTTTTCATATGTAACAAAGGTCACTCTTTTAGTTCCCTCCTTATTCCCTCTATTCCATTTCCTTTCCTTATTAATTCTTGTCTATACTATCTATATTTTCCTCTAAATACAGATACATTCATGTATGCACCTTATACATATACACACATATACCTCTTTACCCACATACATATAAATCGTGGTCATTTTTACTCTTATTACATATCTTCATCTCTCTGGTTGTTTTGTAGTTGTTCTGCAAATTTCCTTGCTTCCTCTGGATCCGAGAATAGTTTTTTTTCCATAAGATCGTTTTCGATGTATTGAACTCCTTTCTCTTCTTCAGGAGTTCAAAACTTATGTGTCTTTTTAGTTCGCAGTCTTTTGTACTCTCGTTACACGTCTTCATCCCTCAGTCTATTTTGTAATTGTTCTGCAAATTTTCGTGCTTCCTCTGGATCCGAGAATAGTCTGTTTTGTTGTCCTGGAATAAATATTTTCAATACCGCTGGATGCTTTAGTATAAATTTATACCCTTTCTTCCATGAAATCGCCTTTGCTGTATTGAACTCCTTTCTCTTCTTCAGGAGTTCAAAACTTATATCTGGATAAATGAAGATTTTTTGCCCTTTGTACTCCAGTGGCTTGTTGCCCTCTCTTACTTTTTCCATTGTCTTCTCCAGTACCTTTTCTCTTGTAGTATATCTTAGGAATTTTACTAAAATAGATCTTGGCTTTTGTTGTGGTTGTGGTTTAAAGGCCACTGCTCTATGTGCCCTTTCTATTTCCATTTCTTGCTGTAGTTCTGGACATCCTAGGATCCTGGGGATCCAATCTTTTATAAACTCTCTCATATTCTTGCCTTCTTCATCTTCCTTAAGGCCCACTATCTTTATGTTATAATTTTCCATTATATCTATTTTCTGAGCTAACAGTTCTTGTGTCTCTATTATTTTTTTATTATATTCCTCTAATTTCTTTTTTAAGTCCTCTACCTCGATTTCTACTGCTGCTTCCCGCTCTTCCATCTTGTCCATTCTCTATCCCATTTCTGTTAAGGTCATATCTATTTTATTCATTTTATCTTCTGTATTGTTTATTCTTCTTCTTAAATCATTAAATTCTTGCGCTTGCCATTCTTTAAATGACTCCATGTATTCTTTAATAAGAGAAAGTATATCCTTTATCTTGCCTTTCCCTTCTTCTTCTATTTCACTGTACTCTTCCTCTTCCTCTTCTTCTTCCTCTGGGTTGGCCATCTGTTGTTTCTTTGTTGCCCTTTTCTTCTCTTCTTTCTTGTTTTCGTTGTCTTCTATGTTCTCCTCTTGCTGCAGGTGTTCTGCAGCTGTCATTGCCGGCTGTGGAGATCGACTCCCAGCTGGTCACCCCTCCCGTCGGTGTGTTTTTTTGCATACACGGTTGCGCACTTTTACTCGGCTCAGCGAGCCATTTTTGTAGTCCACTTTCTACCGACCTGAGGGAGCGGGTTTCTCTCTCCACCACGGGCCTCTTTGAACAGGTAAGGCCTTCTCCTTCTTCTTCTGTTGTCTTCTCTTCCTCTCTTCTTAGCGTTGATTTCGATTTTTCTTTTTTCGTCGCCATCTTCTTTCCACCTTTATACTCACTTTTCTTTAATTTTTATTTTTGTGCCTTTGTGTTTTCCTTTGTTTTTTCTGACTTTTCTGGAGAGGGCTGGATTCACCGTCCGGCCACTACTCCATCACGTGACTCCACTCATGAATTTGCACTTGATGAATGAGCCTGTGTGGGCCCTCTCCAACCACATGGCATTAACATCAACTTCTTTGGTTTCTGCTGTTCTCCCTCTCTTCCCCATCCGTCTTTTTTCCTCCAGCTCTCCACCCCCTTCCCTCTCCACTCACCGAACCCTGTTTGCTGCTGTACCCTCCTTCCCTTATCCACCTATTACCTCCTGCCTCTGGGACTGAGCTCCTCCCCCTCCACCATTTTGCTTGGGTGCCTGGCTGAAACATTGGTGATGTATCTTTAACTTTGCTATATAGAATACATTGTTTGACCAGCTGAGTTTCTCCAGAATTGTGTTTTAAATTTTAGCCTTTGTAGATGTTAATTCTCTATGATGTGTAGGTATGGTTTCCTGTGAACCCTGAGTGGGCTTGCACTTGATGTGCTAGAGCAATGATTCTCAACCCTTTGTTTTTCACTCACTTTAAGTAAACCCCATGCCATTGGTGCTCTGTGATTATTATGTGATAGTTTAATGTGGTATGTGAGTGGGAAGGGAAGGTTGAGAACCACTGTTCTAGACCCAATTGTTACTGAAATATTTTGCTTGAGAAAAATTGTCATTGTCCCATTTCCTTTGGAGTTATGAAACTGTGCACATAACGAGTCCATTAGGTACAATTAAAACAGCGTTTTTCAACCTTTTTCTTTCCACCCACATATCAACTTCAGCAATCCCTTACTAATCACAGAGCACCGATGGCATGGGGATTACATGGTATGTGAATGGAAAGAAAAAGGTTAAGAAATACTGTGCTGGAGATTGAAACATTGTGCAACATGGTTATTAAGAGGATCTGTTTTGCATCTCTGAAGTGTTAGATGTGGACAAATAGACATGGTAAGGATTTTTTGGTTGCAGAACAATTTAAGCATGGATATGCAGAGTAAACTGTAAGCACATAGGTTGGATACACTAAAGTGCTGGAGAAACTTAGCAGGTCCATCATGGTGGAACCTCTGTATTATTGTTTGTACATGTACGTCTGGCCCGCCCCTTGTTGATTCTACCTGTGGTTCCTCCCTCTGAGTCTCCTAATAAAGGAGGCAACACTATAACCCCTCCCCCAGAACAAGCTCGGGTCTTGGGTCAGCAACATGAGATGTGCTGTCAGTTTGTGGTAATAAAAGCCCATCAGTCAGGTAACTTCTAGTCTTGGAAGTTATTGATAGCGCATCAGTACGTTGAACTGCAATCACTGCGTCTGCAGCTTATCTTGTTTAACACATAGATAATGGACTGATGTGAAATGTAATTGGCTTGGTAACTGTCCCCGAATCTCGAGCTTCAGGATAAGTTATTTCTGTGAGCAAACAGCAGCAGTCTCAAAGGCCTTCAGAGAAGGCTGGCTTGCTTCACCTGATAGGTTCACATTATGCTGAGCGCATGGTGTATTTTTTGCAAAGACGGACAGACTGCATCATGTGTTTGGGGTGACTGCAGCGTTATGTCCTGTGTCAGAGGGGAGGGAAATTCAAAGCCTTGTAAAACAAACTGCTGGAGGAACTCAGCAGGCTAGGCAGCACCTGAGGGTGAGGAAGAAATGCCGACGTCATTCACTGAGATCTTGGACCAGTCCTGCTGCAGGGCCTCAACTCAAAACATTGACGATTCCACCCCCGCTCCTCCATAGATGTTGTTCGATTTGCTGAGCCTCTCAAGCAGATGATTTTTTTCTCTTCTAGATTCCAGCAGGTGCAGTCTCATTTCTCAATGCATTAAATTTGCTGGATAAAAATGGCACTGGAATATGGCTCGCTGATCCTCTACTTGCATTCAGCATAATTTTTATTTCCATTCTTGCACTACCTGTGGTGCCAAATGTGGGTTGACTTGACTGCTTGGTACACAGAACAGTTTTTCCCACTATCTCAGTACACTAGACAACAAGCAATCTTCTGGACCAGAGCCCAGAGTTGATGGATGTGGAATGGGTCTCTAGTGCAGCCATTCTCAACCTTATTTTGCTAGGCCACAGCCCCCCTCACTCTGAGGACTCTGCACAAAGTTGATGGGCCCCCTTCCCTGGGAAACAGTCAAGTTTTGGTTTCTTCTGTACTACTACTGACTGCACAAAAAAAAACATAAAAATATTTATGTTACATGAGGTAAAAAGAAAACAAGGCTTTTACTTAAATGTGATGAGGCCCTCAGAGAGGCTGTAGGGTCCCTGTTAAGAATGGCTGGGCTACCTGTCTGGTTCCACTGCAATGATTGAGGTGGTTATTAATGGTCCAAATCAAGCAATCAGCCTTCACTCATTTGCCATTTCCCAAAAAATGGCAGCAGAGCTGCTGTGAAGGCAGCACAGCCGCTGGTGCAGACACGCGGAGAGTGGGTAGTGATGTCTCAGCACTCCAACTAAGGGATCCAACTACCCAGTCCGACTGCTGGCTGTTCTATACAGGCTTTAAACAGCCTGTTAAAAGAGCCAATGGTGGTTTATTTTAAAATCCCATGACTGCAGAGTCTGGGCCCAGGATGGCAGCACCTATGATCGCCACTGGACATTAGGGGGTTGCAGATGTCAAAGAAGCAAAGGACTGGTGCAGAGCACCAGAAAAGGGGAGACCACCCCCTTTTTGAGAAGGAGAAGCAGAGGAGACAACCCACAGGTTAGTGAGCATGGCGGCGGACCAGTGCGGGGCTCTGAGCTGAAGAACATAAAAGGTGAGGAACCCATGTAGGATATGTGTGACTGCAGTCAGGGTACTCACACTAGGTTGCAGACTGCTGGAGACTGTCTCGAGACTGGTTGAAAGGGTACCAGGTACTGGAAATGGGATGCGAGAGGGTGCTGGAAGCTTCCTGATTGTGTCAAAGGTGTGCATCTGGAACTTGCTTACAGATAGTTTGGGCTGAAGGCTGTGAGGCTGCATGAACATTGGAGGTGAAGCCATGGACACTGTGTAACTCTAGGGGACTCTCCTTTCCTTCCCTTTCCCTGATTTTAAGGGGTTCTGAGCAATTTTGGTGATACAGAAGTCAAACCTTTATTCTGGGATCGGAATTTTCGGAATCATTTTGATTTCCGACGCTGCCGTTTTCATTCCCCTCTCGCTTGCTTGAGTCGCGCTGCCTTCTCTCTCACCCTTGCCTGCCCGAGTCGCACTGTCTTCTCTCCCCCACTGCCCGCCCAAGTCGCGCTGCTGCATCTCTCCCCCCTGTCCACCTGAGTTGCACTGCTGTCTCTCTCTCTCTCCCCCCTCTCGCCTGCCCGAGTTGTGCTGCCATCTCTCTCCCCCCGCCCGCTCAAGACGCGTTGCTGTCTCTCCCCCACATCGGTCACCCGAGTCGTGCTGCCGTCTCTCTCACCCCACACCCGCCCAAGTCATGCTGCTGTCTCTCCCCATCACGTCCGCCCGAGTCACCCTGCATCTCTCTCTCTCTCTCTTTCTCTCCTCTCCCCCCCCCCCCCTGCTATACCAGCACAAGGAGAATGGCTCCCTTCTCAGTTCCCATATGCTTGTGCTGATACAGCGGTTTCAGCTGAGTGGAGATTATGGGTAGCAGTGATAGCCACTGAGCCACCACCACTGGGCTGACTGAAAGCGCTGTGATGCTGGTTGGGCATCAATATAGACGATTCGGAGGCACATAAAGTAGCGGAATGCAATGGAACACACGGGAGTTGAGCGAGGGTAGCATCAGGCCAAACTCCATCTTTGATGAGCAGATGTCATGGACTGAAAAAAGTGCTGGTTTTCGGAATTCTGGATAAAAGTGAAGCACCTATCTGCCTTATGGTTTGACTAAAGCAAATTTCATGTAACATCATATTTTCTGTTTTATTACATGACAATAACATAATCTTGAATCCTGAATTCCCCTTGCCAATAATGCAGAATTTTTTAGCAGTATACCTGGCTTGACTTGCTTTTTATCATCTGTGTTTCCTGTCCCCACAACTTCCCAGTGGCATATTAAGGTTTACGGATAGTGATGCGATGGCCAACAAATAACTTCCCATGTCTCCTGTGTTGCTCAACAGCCTACAGGCGCACCACTGAAAATATCGGGGGCATCATTGCATGGTTCGGGAAGTGCTCCACCGAAAACTGCAAGAAACCTCAGAGGATTGTGAACATGGCTCTGTCCATCACATCCCCTCTCCTCCATTGATTCCATTCACACTTCCCGCTGCTTTGGAAGGACTTCTCCCATGCTAGCCACGCTCTCTTCACCACCAATTCAAATTCCTTTCCTGCTGCTATCAGACTCCATGCAATAAACATTATGTTGGCTTTGCTCTGTACCAACTGATCTCTCTCAGTAACTTAGCCCTTTATACTGTGTCTTACTTGCTGTATTATGTATGGGATGTCAATATGGACTGCTTGTAAATCAACAGTGGGTGGCATGGTTAGTGTAGCAGTTAGCATAATGCTGTTACAGCACCAGTGATTAAGACTGGACTTTGAATCCCTCGCTGTCTGTAAGGAGTTTATACATTCTCCCCGTGCCTGTGTGGCTTCCACCGTGGGTCCGGTTTCCTCCCACAGTGCGAAACGTACTGGGGCTTGTAGGTCAATTGGGCGGCACAGCTTCGTGGACTGAAATGGTCTGTTACCGTGCTATATGAATTTTAAAACTTAAAGAAACAAACATTACTGCAGCACCTTGGTACATGTGAGAATAAACTTGAATTTCAAGACAAGCAACAGAACGCTTTGCTGAGGCTGTAGCACAAGCCTTTTTCATGAACTGTGTAATAAAGCATTCATGAAGCCCTATTGATAAATCACAGCTCTGAGAAAGAATGTCAGGTTACTTTTCAAATGGGAGGGTGATCTATGTAACATTCAAAGTGCTGTCTTGTCTATTAAGTTTTCTTTGATTTTCTTTATCATCTATCATTTCATGCATTCAGATTTGTATTCACCAATAACACTGGACAACTTTTTAGGCTAAAGGTTGCTTCCTGAAAAAAAATGAAAGGTTATGCAAGACAACTTCAAATTGAACACAAAGATAACTTCAGATTTGCCGTATCACATAAGAGGCTGGAGAAACATTACATTAACTTTGACTGAATTTAGCAGGTTTAATCGCATAATGATGTGGACACGTTGCGTTAGTTCAACTGACCCAAAAATGTTTTGCCGCTGATTTTCGTTTGCACTCAGCATCTGATGCCTCTCGTGTCAGTGTCCAACAATAGTTGGCCAGCATTGCTGGATTCCAGTTGTCTTGAAACCACTTTTCAACAGTCGCAATGTCCAGGCGAAACCTTTCATCATGTTCGTCACTGACTGCACCAAGATCAGCAGGGAAGTCAAAGTGCAAAGGCAGAAAATGAATTTTTCAAGAACATGTTGAACTTCTTGGTTTTGTACGCTTGAAGCATGTTAAAAATATGACAGGAAATCACAAAAATAAGTTATATCTAAAAAATGATGCAAGGTAGGAAAGTTGTATGGTGATTTTCATGATCAGCGCCTCAAATCCATAAAATATACCCAACAGGGTTTAGAAAGCAAAATTCTTGTTATCCAGTGTAATCTTTAATGATAAGTTATGGGACCTGACCACAAAAGCACTTTTCAGAAACTACCATTTCCAATGCTCTAATGACAATATTATAATCATTAATAATCTTCAAACAATATCTATACCAGATTTCAGATTTATTGTCAGTATATACATGACGTGACATACAACCCTGAGATTCTTTTTCCTGCGGGCCAGGCAGAATCACCACTTATTAAGAATGCAAAAAAAAACTTTACACAGTGTAAACATGTAAACAAATAAAGAACTGTAAACAGATAATGAATGTAAAAAAAACAACTGTGCAATACAGATAGAACAAAAGAAAATCAATAAAGTGCACAAGAGTCCTTAAATGAGTCCCTAATTGGGTTTGTCTTTGAGGAGTCTGAACCTGGTGGTGCGAGTCTGGTGGCACCCATACCTCTTTCCTGATGGTAGCAGTGAGTGAGTGGAGCAGTGAAGGAGTGAGACTTCCTGGCTTTGGCTCATCAGGCTTCGGCGAAAGCAGGCAAGGAGAAACGTTAAGCTGAGTTATTTGCCTTCGTATTCAGAGTCATGCCAATAGGGTTAGTGCTCTGTACTGGGTGTCAGATGGGTGACCTCCACCCTCCCAAAATGGCCACATCTGCACCAGGTGTACCGAGATGCAGTTACTAAGGGACCAAATTAGGGATATGGAGTTGCAGATTGAAGACCTACGGCTTGTAAGGGAGAGTGAGGAGTTAATCGACTCAACTTTCAGGGCGATAAATACTCCAGAACCCGTGTCAGGTAAGTGGGAAACAGTCAAGGGGGGGGAAAAGAAAAAAGTGAGAAAAACGGAGAGCACACCAGTGACTATCCTACTCAGCCACAGTTATGTTGTGTTGGATTCTGTTGAGGGAGATGACCGGACAGAAGATGGTCACGGGCACCAGATCAATGGCAATGAGCCTGGTAGAGTGGTGCAAAAGAAAAGGAAAAGGAGAAATGCAGTAGTTATTGGGGACTCCATTGTCAGGGGTACAGACAGGAGGTTCTGTGAGCCAGATAAGTATACCCGCATGGTGTGCTGCCTCCCTGGTGCAAGGGTACGAGATATCACAAATCGGGTCCAAAATATTCTGAGAGGAGAGGGAGAGCAGCCTGATGTCTTGGTACATGTGGGTACAAATGACATTGACAAGAAAAGGGAGGAGGTAATGAAAAGGGATTACAGTGAGCTGGGACAAAAGCTGAAAGACAGGAACGCTAGGGTGGTGGTTTTGGGATTACTACCTGTTCCAAATGCAAGTGATGAAAAGAATGTGAGTATAAGGAAAATGAACGTGTGGCTGAGGTGCTGGTGTACAAGGCAAGGATTTGGCTTCTTGGATCATTGGGATCTCTTTTGGGGAAGGCATGATCTTGACAAGAGGGAGGGGTTGAACCTAAATCCAAAAGGTGTCAACATTTTGGCAGGTTTAAACTAATTTGGCAGGGGTATGGGAACGTGAGTGATAGGGAAAAGGTTAGGGAAGATAAAGAAATGGCCAGGAAAAGTAAAATAGGAAAAGTAATGTTGGAAGGAGAAAGTAAAAAATCAGATGGAGCAGTGAGTTTTCGGGTCAATGATAGTGTTAAGAAAATTACAAAGTAAAATAGTGGGCAGAAAAATCAAAAGAAAAGGTTACAGAAGTCACTAGATATTAAAAGGACAAAGAGCATAAGGGCACTTTATCTGAATGCCCGCAGTATTAGAAATAAGGTTAGTGAACTTGAGGCGCAAATCGGTACCCATGCCTATGATTTGGTAGCCATCACGGAAACATGGCTACAAGGTGACCCTAAATGGGAATTAAACTTTCAAGGGTATCAGGTGCAAAGAGATAGACAGATGGTAAGGGAAGTGGAGTTGCACTCTTAATCAAAGATGAGCTCCAGGCAAGAGTGAGGGATGATATAAAATCTAAAGAGCATAATGTTGAGTCCATTTGGGTAGAGATAAAGAATAACAAAGGGAAAAAAATATTGGTGGGTGTTATCTATCGCTCACCAAATAACAATAGTTTAGTGGCACAGGAAATAAATAGAGAGATAAGTGAGGCATGTAATAATGATACAGCAGTAGTCATGGGGGACTTTAACTTGATTGGGAAAATCAAGTTGGTTATGGGAGTCTGGAAGAGGACTTCATAGAATGCATCCGTGATAGCTTTCTTGAGCAGCATGTTAAGGAACCCACAAGAGAAAAAGCTCTCCTGGATCTAGTGTTGTGCAATGAGATAGGTAGAGTAAATGATGTAATAGTCAGAGACCATCTGGGAAATAGCGATCATAGTATGATTGAATTTCTCATTCAGATGGAAGGGGAAATAGTTAGATCTAAAACTAATATATTATGCTTAAACAGGGGTGACTACCTTAGGATGAGGGAGGAATTGGGCGGAGTGGACTGGGAGCACAGGCTAATTGATGAAACAGTTGAGGAACAGTGGAAGATTTTCAAAGAAATATTTTATAATGCTCAACAAAAATATATTCCGGTCAGGAAAAAGGGCAGCAAGGGAGGGAAAAATCAACCGTGGTTAACAAAGGAAATAAAGGAGAGTATAAAATTGAAGGCACAGGTGTACAAAGCTGCAAAGAACAGTGGGAAACTGGAAGATTGGGATAACTTTAAGAGACAACAAGGGGTTTGTGATAGTACAGATCTATCACCAATGTATATAGTGTATATAGTTACAGTATCTAGACTGTCCTTACGCCTACTGTCTGGGCCTTAAAGGGTTGTGTCCCTAGCCAGGTCGGATCATTCCGGACTGGTCGGCCACCTGTGAAGAGCTCCTGTCTTTTGCTAATAAAAGCCTTGGTTTGGATCAACAAGTCTTTGATTCTTTCGACGAGCTCTACAGGGTTACAAAGCGGGTAATAAGAAATGGGAAAAAGGATTATGAAAGTAAATTGGCACAAAATATAAAAACAGAGAGCAAAAAATTTTATAAATATATAAAGCAGAAGAGGGTGGCCAGAGTTAACATAGGACCCTTGGAGGATGAGAAAGGAAAACTGGTAGCAAAAAATGAGGAAATGGCTGAGACACTGAACAAATGTTTTGTGTCAGTCTTCATGGTGGAAGACACGTCCAGCATGGCCAAGTGCGGAGTTAAGGATGTGAATGTGGGAGAAGGCCTTGATAAAATAGTTGTTACAAAGGAAGTAGTGATGGAGAAACTAATGGGACTAAAGCCAGATAAATCACCTGGTCCTGATGATATGCATCCAAGGGTTCTGAAGGAAATGGCAAAAGTTATAGTTGATGCATTGGTGGTCATATACCAAAATTCCTTGGATTCTGGGCAGGTCTCAGCAGACTGGAAAACAGCAAATGTCACGCCACTTTTTAAGAAGGGATGTAGGCAGAAGACTGGAAATTATCGGCCAATTAGCTTGACGTCTGTAGTTGGAAAAATGCTTGAAGCCGTCATTAAAGATGAAATAGTGAAACTTTTGGAACGTAAGGGTTCAATCAGGGAGACGCAGCATGGTTTTAGAAAGGGAAGATCTTGTTTAACAAACTTGTTAGGATTCTTTGAGGATATAATGGCTGCGGTGGATAGAGGGGAACAGGTTGATGTTGTATATTTGGATTTCCAGAAAGTGTTTGATAAGGTGCTGCACAAGAGACTTCTCAGTAAGTTACAGGAAAGTGGAGTCCGGGGAGGTATATTGGCATGGATCGAAAATTGGTTGTCTGACAGGAGGCAGAGAGTCGGGATAAGTGGGAAATTTTCAGGTTGGCAGGGAGTGGTAAGTGGGGTGCCGCAGGGGTCGGTGCTAGGCCCACAACTGTTCATCATTTACATTGATAACTTGGAGGAGGGGACAAAATTTGGTGTAGCCAATTTTGCGGATGACACCGAATTGAGTGGAAGAGCAAATTGTAATGAGGATGTGGAGAGTCTGCAGAGGGATATCGTTAAGCTGGATGAGTGGGCAAAGGTCTGGCAGATGGAGTACAATATTAGTAAGCGTGAGGTTATCCACTTTGGCAAGAAAAATAAAAGAGCTGAATATTATTTAAATGGTGAAAAACTACAGCATGCTGTTGTGCAGAGGGACTTGGGAGTGCTTGTGCATGAATCACAAAAAGTTAGGTTGCAGGTGCAGCAGGTTATTAAGAAGGCAAATGGAATGTTGGCCTTCATCGCTAGAGGAATTGAATTCAGAAGTAGGGAGGTAATGTTGCAACTATATAAGGTACTGGTGAGACCGCACCTGGAGTACTGTGTCCAGTTCTGGTCTCCATATTTGAGGAAGGATATCCTGGCTTTGGAGACGGTCCAGAGGAGGTTTACTAGGTTGATCCCTGGGATGAAGGGGTTGACTTATGATGAAAGATTAAATGGTCTAGAATTGTATTCGCTCGAGTTCAGAAGAATGAGAGGAGATCTTATAGAAACATATAGAATTATGAAGGATATGGATAGGACAGATGTAGGAAGGTTTTTTGAGCTGGCCAGGGAAACTGAAATGAGAGGACACAGTCTCAAGATTTGGGGGAGTAGATTTAGGACAGAGATGAGGAAAAATAGTTTTTCCCAGAGAGTAGTGAATGTTTGGAATTCTCTATCTAGGGAAGTGGTTGAGGCTGCTTCATTAAACATATTTAAAATTTGGTTATATAAATTTTTACATGATAGAGGAATTAGGGGATATGGGGAGAAGGCAGTTAGGTGGAGTTAGGTCATAAATTAGATCAGCCATGATCTTATTGAATGGCAGAGCAGGCTTGATGGGCCATTTTTGGCCTACTCCTGTTCCGACTTCTTATGTTCCAATGTTCCACTTCCTTTTGGAGGGCTCAGGGGGTTCTCATACCAGACCGTGATGCATTCAGTCAGCACCCTTTCCACAAGATCTTCCAAGATAGTGACATCCAAGAACCTAAATTGGCTCATCCTCTCCATCTCTGATCCCCCAATGATCACTGGATTGTAAACCTCTGGCTTTCCTTTCCTGAAATCAACAATCAGCTCCTTACTATTGGTGACATTGAGTGCAAGCCAAATTTTCGGTCTTCATCCTGTATACTGACTCATCCCCTTCCTTCATACAACCTACTACCATGGTATCGTCAGCAAATTTATGGATGGTGTTATTATCATACCAAGCCACACAGTCACAGGTGTAAAGTGAGGAGAGCAGGGGGATATAGCTCTGTGGTGCTCTGATACTGATGGAGATTGTGGAGGAGGAGTTTGAACCATAGAAAACTGCAGCACAAAAAACAGGCCATTTGACCCTTTTAGTCTGTGCTGAAACATCATTCCTCTAGTCCCTCTGACCTGCACCCATTCCATAACCTTCTAGACTTCTCTCATCCATGTATTTATTCAATTTATTCTTAAAACTTAAGAGTGAGCCAGCATTTACCATGTCAGATGGCAACTCATTCCAAACTCCCACTACACTCTGAGTGATGAAGTTCCCCCTAATGTCCCCCCTAAATCTTTCCCCTTTCACCCTAAAACCATGTCCTCTTGTATTGATCTCACCCAATGTGTGGAAAGAGTCTATTCGTATTTACTCTGTCTATTCCCCTCATAATTTTGTAAACCTCTATCAAATCTCCCCTCATTCTTCTATGCTCGAAGGAATAAAGTCCCAACCTGATTAATCTTTCCCTGTAACGCAAAACTCCTGAAGACCCAGCAAAGTCCTAGTAAATATTCTCTGCACCTCTTTCAATCTTACTGATATCCTTCCTTTAGTTTGCTGACCAGAACTGCAAACAATACTCCAAATTTGGCCTCACCAATGTCTTATACATCCTCACCAATTCTTATACTCAGTACTTTGATTTATAAAGGATACTCAGTACTTTGATTTCTAAAGGTCAAGTTGCTGAAAGCTTTTGTACAATCCTGTCTACCTGTGATGCCACTTTCAAGGAATTATCTATCCATATTCCCAGATCCCTTTGCTCCTCCGCACCCCTCAGAGCCCTATCATTTATTGTGCATGTCCTACCTTGGTTTGTCCTTCCAAAATGCAACACTTCACACTTGTCTGCATTAAAGTCCATCTGCCATTTTCTGGCCATTTTTCCTGTTGGTCCAGATCTCTCTGCAAGCTTTGAAAACCTTCCTCGCAGCCCACGACGCCTCCAATCTTAGTGTCATCAGCCAATGTACTGATCCAATTTACCACATTATCATCCAGATCATTGATCTAGACATTCGGCATTCAACACAATCAGACCACAGTACCTGATAGGGAAGTTGTGCCTGCAATCGGATTCTTGACTTTCTGTCGGGGAGACCTCAAGCAGTCTGGATCAGTATCGGCACTTCCAAGGCCATCACACTGAGCACAGGGCCCCCCAGGGCTGCATGCTTAGTCCACTGCTGTTCACTCTGCTGACCCATGACTATGCAGCTAAACACAGCTTGAACTACATCATCTAGTTCGCTGACAACACGACCAGGGTGGGCCTTATTAGTAAGAATGAAGTGTTACGTACAGTATGGTGCAGAGCCAACAATCTGTATCTGAACATTAATAAAACAAAAGAAATGATTGTCAACTTCAGGAGGGCCTGGGGGACCACATTCTGTTGGCCATTGATGGCTCGACAATTGAGGTCATCAAGAGTGCACTTGGTGGAGAATCTCACCTCGTCCCTTAACACCAACTCCATAGCCAAGAAAGTCTAGGAGCACCTCTACTTCCTGAGAAGGTTGAGGAAAATCCATTTCCCACCCTCCATCCTCACTACACTCTACAGAGGATGTATTGAGAGCATCCTGTGCAACTGCATCACTACCTGGTTTGGACGCTGTACCACCTCAGACTGCAAGACCCTGCAGAGGATAGTGAAGTCAGCGAAAAAGATCATCAGGGGCTCTCTTCCTACCATCTACAACACTTAATGCAGGTGAAGGCAATAAACGTTGTGAAGGACTCCACACACTCCTCATGTAAATTGTTCTCCCTTCTGCCATCTGGTGAAATGTACAGATTTGGCAACAGATTTTTCCCCCAAGTCGTCAGGCTCCTGAATTCCCAGAACATTTGTAGATAAATGTACCATGGGCTTTTACTGTATACGTCTTAATATTTTAATGTGTTTAACTTCTAGTCTAACTTATATTTACGTAAACATGTTCCGTGGTCTTGGAGAAACGCTATCTCTTTACCGTGCGATCATGTTATGAACAATAAATATTTTCTATACTCTTTTAGTATCTCATTTGCTTTTTGTTGCCTTTAGCTGCTATACCAGTCTTCACTGATTGTGGTCTGGAGGTGAGGAAATCCATGAATCAATTACACAGTGGGGTGTTAACTCCCAGGTCTTGGAATTTGCTGATCAGGTTTGAGGGGATGATGATGTTAAATGCCAAACTATAGTTGATAAAGATTATCCTGATGTATGTATCTTTGCTGTCCAAATGTTCGAGGGCTTTGTGTCGAGCTAGTGAGATGACATCCACTGTAGACCTGTTTCTACGAAAGGTGAACTGGAATAGATCCGTGTCACCAGTTCCTCTTACTGCCCAGTTCCTCTTGCTGATGTTTTTGGATATCTACTTTAATCACCTCATTAACTTTTTCTAAATTAACTCCTCTGGTTCATCTTTAAAACATTTCTGCTTGAGATATCTTCCAACCTGCTTATTAACTCGCCCATACTCAGCATCCTGCTGGCTTGCCCCCTCAAAATATACTATTCTTGTCCTGTGTTATCGGCTTAACCGTGTTATTTTCTATTTCCGTCTCATTTCCACATTTTTTCTTAATAGCTTTTTGTTCTTTGAGATTTGACAACATATTAAGTCAGAAATAATGTAATTGAACTGAGCCTTTTGCATTTTCAGGAAGTAGCAAAGCACTTTACAAGCAAAGTTCCGTACATTGGAGGTATAGGAACTTTTGTCAGAAAACAGGAAAGTTTTATGAAAGCAATTCAAATAATTCATGCATTTTCAGTATGTATATTAAGGATAAGGTGGGCATGGTACCAGCTATTTGAAATGCACCATGGAATCATTTTTGGACCTGCACAGTTGATTGAACCTGAAGCAACAAACAATCTGGTGGAGGTGTAAAACAACACTGCAGATGCCGTGATTGAAGTAACAACACAATGCTTGAGAATCTCAGCAGGTCATACAGCGTTCTTTACCTAGCAAAGATAAAGATACATAACTAATGTTTCGGGCATGAGCCAAAGCAAGGCTTGATGAAGGGCTCAGGCCTGAAACATTAATCTGCTGGAGGAACTCAAGCCCCTTTTCCATTGGCACCTTGTCCCTGGAATTAAGGGAATTTACTGGGACAGGGTCCAGTGGAAAAGGAATGCTGTCCAATCGCCAGGGTCAAATGACATCATTTCACGCTGGGCATTCACCACCTCTACCCCTACTCATATCCCTGGCGTTTGCTGATGCCGGCGTGCTGATGAAACCAGTGGAAAAGAGAGATAGTCACCCATTTCCTGTTGAAGGTAGAACACTCTGATCCCCAGGGATGAGTTGTGTTCAGTGGAAGAGCAATTGGTGTCCCAGTTAAGGATGGTCCAGTGGAAAAGGCACAAAAGGCTTCCTATCTCGGGACTGCACACCCAATTAACTGGGATGCCAGAGGAAAAGGGGCTTCAGAGGGTTGAGTAGCATGTGGGATAAGTACAATGGTCAATGTTTTGCACCAGAATCCTTCATCAAGACTTCATGGAATTATTTATATCTGCCTGATTTGCATGTACTTCTTCAGGACCCATTTCAAGGACCATATGCATGAAGAGTGGAATTTTTTTTGCATAATTTTCAAATCACAATCTGCTGAGTTAAAGATTAAGAGTGAGGCCAGGTGATTGGAGGCAAGTCATTCCAGCATGAAAAGCTACAATGTATGCTTCTAACTAATGCTGCAATGGATTACCAAACATAAAACCCAGCGCAAAGCCATGGTTTTTGGACCCTCTTGAACTCCTGTAATCCATCAAGTAAAATAAATTATAAATCTCCACATACAGCATGGTAATAGGGCCTTCCAACCCACGAACATGTGCCACCCAAATACCCCAATTAACCTACAACCCCCTTGTTTTGAAGGTATAGGAACCCCCTTATTTTGGAGGGTCGGAGGAAACCAGAGCACCTGGAGAAAACACCCAAACACAGAGAGAAGGGACAAACTCCTTACAGATTTGAACCTGGGTACTGTTGGTGTAATAATGTTGAGCTAACCATGATGTTATCAGCCCTTCCCTTTGGAGTCGCATTCAGCGACAATCCTTTTATGGAGGAGGTGGAGAGACTTCATTCCACCTCTGAGTCAACCCCCACCCCTCCCCAGGTAGATGGAAGATGGAGTGCGTTCGATCTGGCAATCCGCTTTCGAACCTTTTAAGGAGGTAAGTGAAGTGATTTAAAGACAGAGAATTTCTGTCTTTTTCACTTTAAAAAGGCCTGCATCTGTGGTCCTTAACCTTGGTGGTAACTACTGCAGCTTAACGAGATGTGGTTCAATAAATTGCTATACGATGCTTTGCACATGCACACATTACAACCATACATGGTGTATGGCAAATCAAATGAAAACATAAAATCTTAAAAAAAAGAGAACGTAAATTCAACTTTTTTTAAAACGCAGGGAATTATGCACCTTTTGTGTATAAAAACCCCTATAAAATCCCTCCTCACTCTCCACTATATCACCAAATTTGTGTCATCTGCAAACTTAGTAACCATGTAATCTACGTTATCATCCAAATAGAAGACAAACAATAGTGGACCCTGCACAGATCCCTTTGTCAACTCCTAGCAAAGGCAGTGTAGTTCATCTCACCTCAAGTCACAAGCAACAAAATACTGAACTTCTCTCCTATTAATGGACGGTTCAGTTATGTTTCTGATCAGTGGTATTCCCTCATAATATTGCCCATCTTTTACCATAATCAGGGATTATTTCATTATCTGAGTTGTAAATGTAAAGAGGGTGAGCAAATTTAAGTTCTTGGGAGTCACTATCTTGGAGGATCTTTCCTGGACCCAACACGCTAATGGCATTGTGAAGAAAGTGCGTCAAGGCATTTACTTCCTCAGGAGTTTTGGCATGTTAACAGAAACTCTGGAAAATTTCTACAGATGTGTGGTGGAAAGTGTGCTGTCCAGCTGCATCATGGTCTGGCATGGGGACACCAATACCCAAGAGCATTAATCTCTGCAAAAGATAGACCACAGGCAAACCCTTCCCACTGTTGAGTACATCGATAGGGAATGCTGCCGTTGGAGGCAGCAGCAATCATGAAAGATCCACACCACCCAGCACATGCTCTGTTTTCACTGCTACCATCAGGAAAGAGGTACAGGTGCCACCAGACTTGCACCGCCAGATTCAGGAACAGCTGCTACCCCTCCACCATCAGACTCCTCAACAACAAACTCAATCAGGGACTTATTTAAGGACTCTTAGTTTGCACTTTATTGATATTTTTCATCTCTGTATAGTGCACAGTTTGTTTACATTTCTTTATTTGCTTACATGTGTATGTTGAGTAGTTTTTTTTGCATTACCAATAAGTGGTAATTCTGCCTCACCTGCAGGAAAAAGAATCTCAGGATTGTATGTGATGCCATGTATGTACTCTGACAATAAATCTGAATAAGTAAAAACAAATGAAAGGTAAGTTTAGAACTAATGGAAGTTAAAAGGAGTCATGATTAGGCGATTGAAGAGGGACTAACTTTCTATTATTGACTTCATTATTATCGATTTGTTTTAATTTGGTCTTAATTAAAAAGCTTGGCCTAGAAATTCATTCAAACCCCTCTGCTCAGGGATTGGCTGGTAGTGAAAACCAGTCATGCAGAAATTGAACAGGCAAAGAATTGGTGGTGGAACTTAGTAGGCCACGCATCATCCATGGGTAGGAATGGTGAGGTAACATTTTGGTTCTGAACTGTTTATTAAAAATTTATTATAAATAGGTAAAATCACAGATATAAAGGGAGAAGGAGATGAAGGAGGGGTCAAGAGTATAGGAGAGAAGGTGTGGGAGATGGGAAGAGAGAGGTAGAGTGAGAAACCATTAGAAAGAGGTGAGAAGTGGAAGAAAGAGGGGTGGGGAGATGCAAGTACATGAATAGGTAGGGATGGAAATAATGGAACCAGTTGGAGGTGGGGTTATCTAAAATTAGAGAACCCAGTGTTCATGCTATTGGGTTTAACACTGTCCAGGAGGAATACAATGGGTTATTCTTCATGTTTACATTCAGCCTCACCCTGACAATGGATGAGGATAAGGCATTCAAGTATTCAAGTCACTGTTGGAATAGTTGGGGGGGGGGGGGAATTAAATGGTCGACTGCAGGAAACTCAGGTTTAGATTTACAAAGGGAGTGTAGGTGTTCAGCAAAGTGGTTACCACATCTTTGTTTAGTCTCACTGATGTACAGGAGCCTGTATGCATACATCAAATGAAGTCGATGAGGTTGGATTGTGCTTCTCATGCAGAAATGGGCTTAGTTCAGATTAGAGATTGTTTTTCCACACATTTCTAGATTTGTCATGACATTAGCCTCCATTTTTCCAATGGGATTGTCTAGCTTATTCTGTTTTGTGGGAGGCAGGTCACATCTTAAAAACTTGATTGAGATAACAGAGTTGGTTGGTGAGGGTAGGATGTTGATGACATGGATTTTAGTAAAGGAGTTGACATGTTCACTCATGGTGGGCTGATCCAGAAGATGCATGGGATTGCCCACAAATTGAGAATTGTAGTGGTGTAAGGTGATTATTCTGCCTAGGCATCAGACTGGCTGTTACCAGTAGTATTCTGCGGGGAATTATGCTGGGGCTGTCTATAATAATACAGTAGCCTTCATAATGTTTGGAATAAAGACATATTTTTATTATTTGTCCCTGTGCTCCACAGTTTTAAATTTGTAATCAAATAATTCACGTGACTAAAGTGCACATTCCAGATTGTATTAAAGGGTATTTGTATAATTTTGGTTTGACTATGTAGAAATTACAGCAATTTTTATATGTAGCCATAGAACATACAGCACAGTACAGACCCTTTGGCCCTCAATGTTGTGCTGACCCATATATTCCTTTAAAAAAATACTCAACTAAGACTCTCTTAAACGCCCCCAATGTTCCAGCCTCCACCACCATCCCCAGAAAGGCATTCCAGCCACCCACAACTCTCCATGTAAAAAAAATTACCTCTGATGTCTCCCCTAAACTTCCCTTCCTTCACTTTGTACACGTCATCTACTATTTGCTGATCCTGCCCTGGGAAACAGGTGCTGAGTGTTCATCCTATCTATGGCTCTCATAATCTTGTAAACCTCTATCAAGTCTCCTCTCAACCTTCTATGCTCCAAAGTGAAAAGTTCCAGCTCTGCTAACCTTGTCTCACAAGACTTGTTTCCCAATCCAGGCAACATCCTGGTAAATCTCCTCTGCACCCTCTCCATAGCTTCCACATATTCCTATCATGAGGTGACCAGAACTGAACACAATACTCTAAGTGTGGTCTCACCAAAGATTTGTAGAGTTGTAACATGACCTCTCTTCTCCTGAATTCAATCCCTCTATTAATAAATCCAGAATACCATAGGCCTTCTTAACTATCTTATGTGGCAACCTTGAGGGATGCATGGATTTGGACCTTCTGTTCATCTACACACTTAAGCAACCAACCAATAACCCTTTACTCAGCCTTCTGATTTGTCCTCCAAAATGCATCACCTCACACTTATCCGGATTGAAATCCATCTGCTACTTTTCAGCCCAACTCTGCATCCTGTCTATGTTCTCTTGTAACTGTCGACAACCTTCAGCTCCACCCACAACTCCTCCAACCTTTGTGTCATCCACAAACTTACTGACCCATCCTTGAGGAAGGGCTCAAGCCCAAAACGTTGGTGATGTATCTTTACCTTTGCTACATAAAGGTAGTGTTGACCTACTGAATTTCTCCAGAGCTTGTGTGTTTTTTTTCACTTAACCACAGTGTCAACAGAATCCTGTGTTTTATCCCCGATCCATCCTTCCATCTCTTCATCCAGGACATTTATAAAAATCACAAAGAGCAATGGTCCCAGCAGCACTCCACTAGTTACTTTCCTTCCACTACTACTCTCTGCTTTCTTCCTATAAGCCAATATTTTATCCACACAGCCAAGGTTCTACTGATCCCATGCCTCATGACTTTCTGGATGAGCATCTTGTGGGGGACCTTGTCAAATGCTTTGCTAAAATCCATGTAGACCACATCTACCACTCTACCCTCATCAATTTCTTTTGTTATCTCCTCAAAAAACTCAATTAGACTTGTGAGGCATGACCATCCCTTATAAAGCCATGCTGACTATTCTTGAGTAGACTGCACTTCTCCAAATACTCAGAGATCCTATCCTTAAGAATCCTTTCCATTAGTTTGCACACCACTGACACAAGACTCACTGCTCTATAATTCCCAGGATTCTCCCTATAACCATTTTTAAATAAGGGGACTACATTTGCCTTTCTCCAATCCTCTGGCACTTCCCCTGTGGCCAAAGAGGGTTCAAAGATCATAGCTATTGCCCCAGCTATCTCTTCTCTCACTTCCCACAGCTGCACCTGGCCCTGGGGACTTATCAATCTTAATGATTTTAAAGAAGATCCAACACTTCTGATCCTTAATCTCCACATTTGAAGACAAGAACTTACCTGGTAAGGCTGCTTCAACCAGCAGATGTGAAGAGGTTGGATCTGAGGCATTGGAGGGTGTTCCAGGTGTCAGGCTTGGAGGACTCCAGAAGTAGCATGGCCAGAGAGGATTTGGCAGGATGGCTTGGAGTCAGAAAGTGAGGTAGAGGAAGAGGAAGAATGAGGGAGTAAAAGAAGGACATTACAGGGAGGTGAAGGACAAATAAAGGGGGCAGAGGGCCTCATGCCCTTTGCTAGAGAGATACTGGATGCCATTGGCCAGATAAAACGAACTTGGAAGACCCTGGTGGCAGGGCAGGGGGCAATCAAAAAAATGCTGGAAAACCTGTCAGAAAGGGCATCTGAAACAGAAGAAAGAATTGAGAGAGTGGAAGAAAGATTGGATAAGAGAGAACAAAATAGTTGTGCAAGAAAGGGATAGGATAAAGATGTGGGAGAAGATAGATATCTTAGAAAACATCAGCAGGAGGAATACGGTTAAAATTGTGGGAGTGAAAGAGGGTAAGGAGAGGAGAGACATGGTGGAATTCCTAAAAAAGTGGATCCCACATAGGGGGGGGGGGGTGGGGTTCTGGTGGTATATGAGGGGGGAAGAATGTTTTATTCTATCTGGACATAAGCACGGTGCTATTGAAAGACAGGGAAGGAATTTGATCCGGTTAAAAAGAGCTTTAAAAAGGAATCAAGTTTACCCTCCTCTTTCAGTGGAGGGTAATCTTCTCCCACATCTTTACCCTATCCCTTTCTCGCACATCTCTACTGAAGAGAGTAAGGGTAGTCAGAATGAGAAAGAAAGATTTTTAAGGATCCAAGGGAGGCAGTGGACTTTGTAAGATCCCTGCAACCGCTTCGGGATTAAACGCAAATGTAAATCAGGGGGAAGATGGACTGTAAGCATTTTAATTATGAGATATACAAGGGGGATGTGTGTGTTTTTTACACAATATTGTAATGTAGATAGATATTGGGAGAAGTTGGCAAAATTAGAGTAGGTTACATACGTACACACATTTTAAAAGATCTTATTTTAAATACTGAAGAATTCATATTCAGTGACTTTACAGAAACTATGGAGAATGCTATGCACATTTCACAAGTAGGTGCTAATTGAAATGATGTCATCAAATGAATTGACTGGAGACAGGTCGTCTGTGTTGAACATTTTTACAAGGCTTCTGACCTTTCTGTAAAGTGCACAGAAAGGTCACTCTTAAGAAATTTGTTTACCTAAAACAACAGATGGGAGCAGAAGGCTAACTCCTATTGTTTTCTGGAGAAGGTCAGGGGTTTTTGGAAGTGAGAGAGTCACATGGGCTTTCTAGCAGTTGGAAGACGAAGAGAGAGAGAGAGAGTGACTGAACAGTCACAGCTGAAGCAAGCAGGAAAAGCCTGCTGGAGCTGAAACAGAAGCTCCAGAGCGGCGGATGGCTGGAAGTATGATCTGTCTGATGTCTCTCTTGGAATAAGTGAAACAGAAAGGAACTCTGTATTAGCCTGAAAGAAAGAGGTTCTCATCTGGAGAACCTTGATGGGGTAAGTTTCATCAGCAAGACATTGAGGTGACTAATGGTGGTACCTCAGTTGCGGAAATCCTGGAAAAACAAATCTCTCTCTGCAAACCCTACGAGAACCTTCCCATTGAGCACCAAAGCCTGGTGAACTTTATATATGTTAAATTCTGTGCACAGGATAAGAATTGCCTGCAACTAGATAACTTGGAAGAAGGAGAGATGAAATTGAACTATGAATGAAAGAACTTTTCTTACATTTACACACACATCATATAAACATGTGCTTAGAATTAGAAGGGGGTTAAGTTGGGTTTAGTTAAGTTAATAGAGATAAGTTAAAATTTGATTCTATTTTCACATTCAAATACAATTAAAAACAATTTTTGTTTAAGTAACTCTTGTCTTGGTGAATGTCTATTGCTGCTGGGATTTGGAGTCCTTTGGGCTCATAATGTTTAAAGATGAATGTTTATTAGAAGTAAGAATGAATATGGGGAGCTTAAGGAATGGGAGGTGATAGATGGGGGCATTAGGCACGTCTCAAAATGGTGGAGGGCTTGGTTATTGGTGCCCGGGGGGGGGGGGGGGGTGGGGGGTAAAGATAAACAGGGAGGGGGAAAAGAGCAGGGGAAATATATGGGTTGTTTTTTGATTTGCTCTTGAGATAATTTAATTCAGTTGTATGAGGCTGACAGACTCTGTATGTTACTTGAATGTTAAAAATGATTATAATGTTTGGTTAATGAATCTATGAAAATTAAAATAAAATATTCCAAAATAATGTATGGGGGTTGTAGATTGATTGGGTGTATTGGGCAGCATGGGCTCCCTGCCAGGATATTTGTTCCCCTCCAGTTCAGGTGCAACCTGACCCACTTCCCCAGACACGTTCCAATTAACTTGAAACCCTGCCCCCTGCACCATCACTTCAGCTACTCATTTGTCTGCACTACCTTCCTGTTCTAACCTTCCCTTGACCGGGAGTAATCCAGAGACTACCACCTTGGAGATCCTGCTCTTCAGCCTCTTTCCTAACTCTTTAAAATTGCTTTGCAGGACCTCGACCCCACTTCTGCCTACATCATTGGTAACCATATGTACCGTGACTTCTGGCTGCTCATCCTTCCTCTGAAGAATATTCTGCACCCGCTCGGAGATAACCTATCCTGATTTGCAACTGCAGAATCTCCTATCGAGTCCCTTATTGCTCTGTCTGACTTCACCCTTCCATCTGAGGCTCAGAACCAATCAGTCTTGCTGCCCCCTTGCCCAGATAGGTCATCCTCCCAGCAGTATTCAAAGGGGTATATAATAATCCAATCACAGTGTTATTGGTCTTGCTGCCCCCTTGCCCAGATAGGTCATCCTCCCAGCAGTATTCAAAGCAGTAATAAAATCCACATTATCTGGAAGTCAAGCCACTGGCAGCTTCAAGCAACCGGCAAAGAAATAATTGCGGAAAATAAATCGTTTAAAATTGGCGTCCCACCCAGCTGTCAGTTTGCCAGCACACTATCTCAAGCAACAAGCAAATTTACTTATTTGGCATCTCCTGATTCTCACAGGTGCCGGATATTGGGGGTTTTACTGAACTTGTTGTTGAGGGGAACAGTCACAGGGGTGTTCTGCACTGACTGCCTCTTCTCACAGATACAAGATGATAACAATGTTTAAACTACGTTTAAATTGACCCATGAATATGCCGGGAATGGAGTGGCATGGATTACATTCAGGCATAAGAGATTTAGCGTTGTGCTTGGCACAGACATTGTGGCCTGAAAGCCCTGTTCTCGTGCCTCTACTGTTTTACGTTCAATGTTCTCTTCAGCATTTTTAATTTTCTTTAGTGTGAAGCTCCCATAATTGACGTCAACAGTGCAACATGCGAACTTCTTGTATTGAGATTTCAAGCGCGTTGCTTTTACTGTCAAAACCACTTGCTTTTAAGAATGCTTGAATCGTCCCAGTCAAAGGGACAAACACAACTGCGTTCTGCAGCTTTGATTACCATTACTTGAGTGCTTTAACTGCTTTGGCTGTGGAGATCACGATAAGAGGCTGTCCCTGGAAGCACTCTCCTAACACCACAATGATGGCAGCCTCCATTCATTCAGTAGTAATATCCCCTGTGGTTTGAAGTGTGCTCCTTGTGGTGGGTGTCCACCTCCAAGATCTGTGTGACAATGCTGTAAACATTGTGAATTAAAACCCATCAATAAGGAACGCTGAGCTGAAACTGATAGCATTGCCTGATGTTACTTCCACAAACAGCATTTGCAACACCCCACAAACTGTTTTAACATTACAGGGACCAATTTCTAGGTCCTCCTATATTACCCCAGACATTGTTATGGCAATGGGCAGCACAGTTAACATAGTGGTTGGTACAATGCTGTCACAGTGCCAGCGACCTGGCGTTCAATTGGTGCTGTCCGTACATTCTCCCCTTGTCTGTGTAGGTTTCCTTCGGATGGATCGGTTTCCTCCCACCCTTCAAAAGCTTATGGATGTAGGTTAATTGGGTGGCACGGGCACATGAGCCGAAAGGGCATGTTACTGTGCTGTATGTCTAAATTTAAAAAAAAGTCTCAGGCATCCATATTTCTCCAATTACAATTACAAAGATCACAAGTACTTCAGAAATGATTTAGAAGAAATTGGCATGAAGAATTACAGGTTAGGACTGGTGGGGGACCAGAAGGGGTGGGATGGAAAAGCAGAGGCAGAATAAATATTTGATCAGTCTCAACTTTATAAATGGATAGAAAGAAAAGAAAGGACTAATTTTTCTTGGTGTGAAGAATAAAACTAGTATTACAGACTGAAAGAGGCATCTAAAACTCATGGGTTGAGACAGAAATGCTCAATGCATGAGGTTTTATGTGCTCTAACCTACAAAGTCAGAAGAGTCTCAAATGGCAGCCTCCTGGGTTAGAAATTTCAATAATTTTATGATTGTTCCCAGAACAGAACCAATAATGTAATTCATTCAGAGATGTTATCCTTCAATTGAGAAGCTATAACAGTGCAAATTTACCTACTTCCTTGATGGAACTGAACGGTAGAGACCCTGTAGCAACCTTTAACTTGGGAGTTAAACAACGGTCTGCAGATACTGAGGGTCAAGCTCGATGCACACACCCACTGGAGAAAAGCAGCATTCTTAGGAAGTAAAGGGTAACCAATGTTTCGGGCCTGAGCCAGATATGATAAGTCAGGTATGATATAACTTGGGTGTTCTGAAGAACACAAGCAATCATTTCTCTCTGAACCAACACCTTTAAGAAAACAAAGCAGGTGCATTGATGACTCATGCTATTCTGTTTATGAATGTCACAAATTACAGCAGCATTCTGCAGTCAAAGTATTTGCAATAGAATTATTAATAGACTTATTAATAGACTTTAAATACAATATGCACAAAGTGGAGACTTGCTACTTGGTCATGTGGACATTGTGGAAAACTGGGTGGGGTTAATAACCTTTTAGATTCAAATTTTCACAGCCTTATAGCAAAAGCAGGCTACATACAGAAAGAGGCACACGTTGTTTCTGGACACCTGTTTTTAATACCATTCAGGCTATTAACTACCTGTATAAAATATATGCCTGAGGCTGCTAAAGGATCCATTTCACTGAAGTATATTAAAAAATACTGATTACACTGGTCAACAGAGATTTTGCTTCCTGAACACTTTTGGGTGTATTTTATGGATTTTGGGCTACTGATAATGAAAATCACCTTAAATTTTCTTTTAGATGGAACCTATTTTGTGATTGTTGTGTGTGGAGGAAATGTGGCCTCCATGCCTGTATGGAATGTGTGTATTGTGGGTGGATACGTGTCCTCCCCATCTGAAATTTATTCCGAAGTCACATCACCTGTCAATCAAGGTTGGACTCCAGCCACCCATTAGAGCACACCTTGCCGTTGGCTCATTTAAATCGCCTAGGGACATTATTGGCTAGAAGCACAGATCAACACTGTATATAACACCAACGCACAGCACATTCTTTCTCTCTGCCTCATAGTCTAAGCCCCAGACCTCGTTCCATGCCAGGTTGCTACAGTGGACATCGCTGAAAGTGTTGCAATGTCGCATTACATTGAAGGTGAGCTATTAGTACTACGATAGGTCGGTACTAGAGTGTTTGCGGGTCAAGTATAGATTTACTATTGTCGGAGTCCAACTGAAGTCTGACATGAATGTCTATATTGTCACTTAAGTGAAAAAGTGAGCGAGTACTATTTAATATTCTTCCCTGCTTGTTTCCCATGTATTAATAAAAGTTACGTCTAATTGTAACACTGTGTCCAGACTCATCGCTTTTGGAGCCCACTGAACATGATATTCTTCTCAACACGACAATTGGCGCTGCGAGCAGGGTTCAAGGAGTTTCGGCTAGACACACATGGAGTCTTACCCATATGTGTGTGTGTGTGTGTGTGTGTGTGTGTGTGTGTGTGTGTGTGTGTGTGTGTGTGTGTGTGTGTGTGTGTGTGTGTGTGTGTGTGTGTGTGTGTGAGAGAGTGAGTGAGTGAGTGAGTGTGTGAGTGAGTGAGTGTGAGTGAGTGTGTGACTGAGTGTGTGTGTGAGTGTGTGTGTGTGTGAGTGAGTGTGTGAGTGAGTGTGTGAGTGAGTGTGTGAGTGAGTGTGTGTGTGAGTGTGTGTGTGAGTATGTGTGTGTGTGTGAGTGAGTGAGTGAGTGTGTGTGATTGTGTACCTGCTCACCAACCGGGACAACAGGAGGTGACCTACAGTTAGCGAAGGGGTCGGATTATAAAATCCCTGGATGGACCACACCATGCCAGTCGATTGGGTCTACAGGTTGGACCCCCATGGAGAGAAGATAGGGCACCACATGGTCTCCCACCTGGAGTTACTGGGGTTCCCTGAGATTGGGTAGAGTTCTGGTGAAGCCCTAATGGTTACTGATATCCCTGTTAAGGCACCAGTGGAATATCACATCCATATTAATCAGGGAACTCAGTAAGATCTGGAGATAAGAATCCCTGCCTCACTGTTGTGAACAGCAAGAGGCCTGCAGATTGCCCAAGGGCAAGTGACTAATTTAGAAATTAAAATCATGGAGGCAGCTTCCAAGCTGATTGAAACACAGCAGCTGCAAGCAACTCGCTGGTCTTGCTTGCAGCTGGTCTTGCTTGCAGCTCGACTCAGAAAAAGTCTGAGCCTTTGTCTAGTGGAGGAGGAGATTGAGTTTGGGGGATGGTGTGGATGGATGGTGATAACCCTGAGGAAACTGAGCCCCACAATACATTTCCTCCTCCCTGCGTGCCTGAGCCTTTGCAAGCTTGATCAGTGACCATGCGGTCCCAGGTCTGCCATGAGGGCACCCTGCCGACCCTCCAAAATGGGGAGGTAGCCAAAAATGGGGACCTCAGGTGGTCACTGTGAGATAATGGAGTCCTGGCACTACCCTGCTCAAGGGCCAAATGGACGAGGGGATTGATACCACCAGCAGCAAGGTGAACACCTAGCCATGCTACTGCTTCAGTTGGGAGACGAGGGGACCCCAATTCCCTTCTCGCTCATTGGGAAGCAAGTACACTGGGCGGTCTGTCTGACTAACAGACAATTTCCAGTGCCTTGCGGATGGCGCCAGAATGGGTTGATGATGGCACCACCCTGTGGGAATGGGTGGTGACTGTGGTTCACACCAGGTTCCTTCCCTTCCATGAATGGGGTCGACATGGCCGGCTGCAGTGGCACACTGCTAGGGTTGGGACATGGGTTGTTAGGGACTAGGCAGATCGTAGGTATCTACGGGGCACCCATGAGCACTACTTCCCAGCGAGCATGAAGGTGACTGATGTCTCGGTGAGATATTTAGTTGCTGCCCATATCAACCTAAGAGGGGTATCTTTCCTCTCATGGGGCTGGCAACAGGGATGGCGGTCCAGGAAGTCATTACCCTCCTGGAGGAATTGGATTATCCATGGAGCTGGGAGCATCCGCTCAAGTTTGCAGGGCTGAGGGGAAGTTCGATGACATCACCTTGCCGGTGACTCACAGACATGTATGCTCTCTGGAAGGAGCATTGCGGGAGGAAGCTCCATGGAAATGGAGTTTCCCATATGCTGCCCTCTCTGACCGGGAAAGCCTCGCCTCTGGTGCTCCCCCACTGGAGGTGGGCCCTGTCTAAACTATCTTTTGAGCTCTCCCAATGCCCCCTCCCCTCACTGCTGTGATCCCATCACTAATTTCAGTCACCACGCCAGTTGGTTTAATCAGCAAGGAGCTGTTGTCACTTATTATGCCAAGAGTTTTTGGGAGATACATTGGGGCAGGTTTTTTAGTGTTGGTCACATACAAACACTTCAAAACAGATCTCATTTAAAATACTGGAGCCCTGCTCATGGGGGCCTTTGCAAAAACTTTGAGAAGTGCCCAAGAGATTTCACTAATGAATTGTTGTTTTGAAAAGCAACAGATGAAAGAGATCCGAGGAGTAGTTCGGAATTGCAGGCTATCTGGAAGTGTTCTAAGAGGATCATGTGGTTTTTGCAAGCAGAAAGAGAGTTGGACAGCTATTTATCTGAGAGAGAGAGAGAGAGAGAGAGAGAGAGAGAGAGAGAGAGAGAGAGAATTCAGTTCTACAGTTCAGCAGCAGCAGCTGGGACTGGAACAGGACAAGCTGGAAAGCTTTTGAAAAAAACCCATTTGGAAGATGGGTTGTGAGTGCTTAGTTCAGCTTGATCAAAGACCTTATGGTTCATGCAAGAGGAGAGGACTGGCTGCCTAATGTTTCACTTGAAATAAGTTAACAGAAAGGAACTCTGTGGTGACATAAAAGAAAGGTTTCATTAGCAAGACACTGAAGTGGGTGGTTAAAAAGGAACAACAAATCACTCTCTGAAAACCGACAAGAACCTTCCTGAGTAGTAACCATTTAACTTTCAAGCACCAAAGCCTGGTGAATTTTATAAATGTTAAATTCTGTGCACAGTGTAAGAATTGCCTGCAACCAGTAAACTTGGAGGAATGAGAAGTGAGATTGGACTGTGAATTAAAGAACTTTTCTGAACTTACAAACACATCACATACATGTATGCCTAGAATTAGAAAGGGGTTAGGTTAGGTTAGTTTATTCAATAGTGATGTGATAAGTTACTGAGGTCCTCCATCAGCCAGCTCCCCACCATGACTACCAGCCTGCCACCATGACTACCAGCCTGCCACATTGACCACCGCCAGTGGGCTGATCTCGCCTCCAACTGTGCATCTTGGTGCCTCACAGTTCGGCGGTCAGCAACCTCCTTTGAAGAAGACCGCAGAGCCCACCTCACCGACAAAAGACAAAGGAGGAAAATCCCAACACCCAACCCCAACCCACCAATTTTCCCTTGCAAGCACTGTAACCGTGCCTGCCTGTCCCACATCGGACTTGTCAGTCACCAACGAGCCTGCAGCAGACGTGGACATATCCCTCCATAAATCTTCGTCCGCGAAGCCAAGCCAAAGAAAGAAAAAGAAGATAAGCTACAGGTGATTTGTTTTCATGTTTAAAGATAATTAAAAGCAACTTTTGTTTAAGTAACCATTTATCTTGGTGAGTATCTATTTCTGCTGGGTTTTGTGGTCCTTTGGGATTGTAACAATAGGGAACTCCTGTTGCCATGGAAACATTATCATTGCACATTCCAACTTAATAAGGGCACCTTCCAAGTACAGCCTTTGTAATGGACCTTTTATTCATGGCACCCTGAGCTGTGGTATCTACTCTGTATAATGTCTCTCAGGAAATTGTAGTTTCAGCTTTTAATTACAATGTTACAGATCATAGTCATTATGTAACAGATCAGAAAATATTGTATATATTTTGTTAACACTCAGCCATGACAGCGTTTCCCCCCCCACCCCACCACCCCCAGCTCACCCATTAACAGATACCTCATGGGGTGGGGGCTTCAGAAGCCTTTATTTAAAATAACTAATTGACTAACTTTCAGTCCTGACCCCTACTGGCCATCACTACAAGGATCCAATACAAACACTTGTGGCGCCTGTTTAAAGAAGCAACACCATCTTGGTGTTGGACGACAGCCCAGGAAAATGAGGGACTTCGGGTACACCCTGGATTTACATCTTCCAGCCTACCCCCTTGACTCACCATGGGATAGCACGGTGATGGCCATCTGGGTGCCGTGGTTAGGGAGTGCCCAAAAGTGAGGCCAAGGCATGGGGTGCGTCAGCCAAAAGAGGGCTCTGGCTCCTGTTGGAAGACTTTGAACTGCCTGCTTACAGAAGTTGGTGGGAAGGTTGCTCACATTTGCTAGTCAAGCCGGAGAAACCAGGCATGTGAGTCGGTGACCAGACCAATTTCTTTCTCTACCCTCTCATCTATTACTGGGGAGCAATTCCTTCAGCGCCCTGCTCCATCAGAAACACAGCTATCCTGTTTGGTTGCCGGGGTGGGGTGGGGGGGGGGGGGAGGTTGGGGGAGCTGGTGAGGTGCTGTTATTGAATTTGATTATGTGCCTTTTCCAGCATACAGTTGTGTCTATATTGATGAGCTTGATTGGTATATATTTTTAACATGTCTTTTTGTTCTTTTTTCTTTTCCTTTTTAAAAAATAATTATAACATGTACATACAGTTATTAATCATCTTCGTAGAGACTGCAGAATAAAGTGACTTCCGAGCAGTGTCCTCTCTAAGCTATTGCGTGCGCCCATGTACAAAACAGACAGGATGCAAGAGTGTGTGCGCACGAAGATTCCCTTTGTGCGTGAGCACACAGACCATTTGTGCATGCATGCACAGCTTAGTGGGACCACAGCTTCTTTATTTTGAAAATTTTATAAAATACAAACATAAAATACAAAAAAGTTAAAAAAAAAAAGAGGACCACAGCTTCTGAAGGATGGAATACTGTGTGCAGAAGAAACGACCTCCCTGCCTGTCTGGAATGTGTGTATTGTGGGTGGTCAAGTGTCCTCCTTGCCTGAAACTTATTCAGAAGTCACATCATGTGTCAATCAAGGTTGGACTCCAGCAACCTGTGAATGCACACCTTGCTCAAATCACTTTGGGTCATTATTGTCTAGAAGCACAGATTAGCACTGTACATAACACCAACACATTCTACTTCGCTGCTTTGTGGGCCAAGTCCCAGACATTGATCCATGCCAGGTCAGTATTGTGGACATCGCTGGAAGTGTTGTGGGTAAGGTGTGCACTACATTGAAGCTAAGCTGTTAGTATTGTGATAGGTTGGTACTAGATGTGAGCGGGTCGAGAATAGATCTACTGTTGTCGGAGTTCATACGAAGTCCGAGGTGAATGTCATCACTTAAGTGAAACTTATCTCCTGTGTGTTAATAAAAGTTGCATGTGATTGTAACACTTGCTTACAGATTTGCCTTTCTGTTGTGAAATATGGTTGAAGATGATTAAACTCACACTAAACTCACACCATTCTGTGAAAAGGGATGGAATGCAAAGAATGTAGATGAGAGCTTCAAACAGACAATTTTAGCTAGTAGGTCTCTTCTTATCAGGAGCCCCAAGGATGCAAGGATCTGGTTCAGGCTGGTACAGTGACCTAAGGTAGTCTATAGCTAGTACTGCACTTGCTCCAACTTCCTATGTAATACAACAAATCTGACATTATCTTTCTGTTTAGCTTGAAGTTGTCTATCATAATACCCATTTTTTTTAAGGAAGCAAACCTTTTGAAAATTTTTGTTGTCCAGTGTAATTCATGGGAAGTAAAGGGTAAGCAACGCTTCGGGCCTGGGGCCATTATCAAATATACACATAGTTTTTTGAGATAGAAGACAGAAGCCAGTTTGAGATGAAAATGAATGCTGATTGAAGTTGGAGTCAAGAAGATGAAAAGGATTTATGATGGTTTTTGAGATATTGGAAACAATAGGTGTTATTTCAGAAGGACCTGTATAAACACATGGCCATTTTAGATCTGAGGAAAGCAGACTTCTCAGAGACATAAATGGACAAATGCTTTTAGCACATTTGTGTCAAAAGACCTTATGAGCTTCGAAGACAGAAATTATGTCACATGAGAAATGGGAGAAATATATTATCAAAATGAGAGACAAAGAGTTCAGTTCAGTTTGAAGAGTACAGAAGTCAAAACCCTATTTGACTCAGGAATTGAAACCTTGTAAAAGAAAGAGTTGAGTTACAGTAACCAGAATTGGTGCTGTTGTGTGTTACTCCTGGGGAAAGGGGAACACAGAATCAGTGGCTTTTGAAATAAGGAGGACCACTCTGCTATGTCTTTGGAAAAGAAGACAGATTTCCATTGGGTCTATTTTTGTATGGCCACTTTGTCTTGGTTTGTGAATTCATTATGGAAAATTGTATTGTGAGTAAAGAGGCTTGAAGATATTATGTTTAAAAGTGCTTTATAATTTTTCTGAACTGAGTATTTAGGACCTTAAGCAAGACTAAAATGATGCTGAACTTTTAAAGATTGACGTTTCAGAGTGGGACTTTAATTACACACACACACACTTACATTTCTGTATAGTGGGGTTAAATTTAGAGTTAAGTTTAAAGATAATTAAGAAAGGATATGTTATTAATAGTTTAATAAAAACTATTATTTTGAATTCACCATTGTCTGGTGAATTTTCCATTGCTGTTCCTGTGTTAGTGTCAACAAAGCCCCTTTAGGATTGCTAGTTTGTAACATATGATTGAACTTTCAGCAAAAAATGTCCATTATGCCTAATATGATTTGTGCTTTTTCCCAATTAAATGCTATCAGAATCATTAGTCTCTCCTTTGTTCCCTCTGCGGCACAATTAACGTAGTAAACAGTGCAATGCTGTTAGATCACCGGTGACCAGTGTTCGAATCCAACGCTGTCTGTATATTCTCCCCGAGTCTGCATGGGTTTCCTCCAGGTGCTCCAGTTTCCTCCCACCATTTAAAATGTACGGGGGTTGTAGGTTAATTGGGTGTTATTGGGCAGTATGGGCTCGAGGGCTGAAAGGACCTGTTATGGGATGCACGACTAAATTAAAAAAAATTTAAATAGATGTGGAACATTTGCTTTCAATCCATTTGATCCGTTAGGAAGACCAAGCATCCTTGTATCACTGGATCATAGGATGTAGGATATCTGGAGAATAGTTCCCTTAATGTGTTCAGTAATTTCTCTTTGTTAATATTTATTATTTTTTGTTTTCTCATCCTCAGTAGACATCTGCCTTACCATATTTTCCAGTATATTCTTTGTATCTTTTACTGAGAAAATAGGTGCAAAGCATTCATTTACTATCTCATCCAGAATGGTTACTCCCATTGGTTAATGATTAGTAATGTTCCAATGATCTAACATTCTTAATGCATTAGGCTGAGAGTTTATAGTAATTACCAATTAATAATCTCCAGAGCTGGGAAGAATTTGATCTTTCTTTTACTAAAGAATTTTTTTGTTGCTTATGCACAGGGCAGTGCCCATGTATATCATATACATTCTGTAGAATTTTTCTGTTTGACATGTTGAGCAAGAACAATTAATTATCACCACTTGTACAAGTTTATACAATGTCCAGCGAAAAGCAGTTGCTAGGCCCATTAATTTGTTTTCTGTGAACTATAATTATTACATGTTCACATTAGAATCAACAAGTTTATGTATGGTAAAAACACAAAGCTGGAGAAACTCAGCAGGTCACAATGCAACCAACATTTTGGGCTTGGCCTTTCATCAAGGTATGAGCAAAATGTCGCCACAAAAATGTTATGTATAGGTCTGCCTGCACTTTTCATCAGCTTCCTTGTAGTACATTTCCTTTCAGTTGGAAACAGATCATAAATGTGAACAGAACGTCTGGTGTTTTCAATTTAAAATTTATTGTTAAAATATAAAAAGTTAAATTTTAAATTTAGACTTACAAGGTTACAAGCCCTTCTGGCTCAAAATATCCGAATTATCCTACAACCCCCATATAGTTTTGAAGGGTGGGAGGAAACTGGAGCACCTGGAGGAAACATATACAGACATGGAGAGAACATACAAACTCCTTACAGACAGCACCGGATTCAAACTCGGGTTGGTGTTGCTGCAACAAATATTGTGCTAACCACTAAGCTAAATGCGCTTTAAGTAGGGGTGAACTTTAGTCATTGCCCTATGTACTGAAATAAAGCAAGTGACCCATGATCGGGACCAGACCTCGAATCAAATCCTGTGCTGTCTATAAGGAGTTTGTATGTTCTTCCCATGTTTTTGTGGGGTTTTTCCGGGGGCTCCAGTTTCCCCCCACCCTTCAAAAACATATGCAGGTTAATGGGTGCAAAATGAGCGGGATGGACTTGTAGGGCTGAATCTGCCTGACTAAATTTTTTTAAATTAAATTTTTTTAAAAATCCTGCACATTGCCACTGATTATGCACTGTTAACCACAGTAGGATTTTTTGTACAACTATCCTATTATTTCTTCAGGCAATGTAACAGCCAAATGATGACTTTCAGCGCACTTCCAAAGCTAATGCACTCAAAATCTGTGGATGTTCGTAGTAATTATTGCATGGTCTCGGAAATGGAGTGTGGACTGTGATCCTTGGGGCAATCCTATTACAGGCTAAATGTACTGGTGATATGGCAAGTTAATTGAATAGTATGTCATTTTGCTGATTAGATAAATATTATCTCCATTACAAAAACTAAAAAGTGGATCAGGAAAATTAAATGAGAGAAACAAAAGCAATTAATGGCCAAAAAATTGGGCATGCTTCTTTCCACCAGACTGCTACTGCCTCTTTGCTGAACAAAGTCTGAAATTTAGCACATAATATTTGTAGCAGTGGGCACTACCGTATGTATGCATTTAATAGTCAACCTCCCTGGAACCCCCGAATGCCATCCCTCGCCCAGGCCCTGGCCGCCCGCCCACTGGAGACCCCAACTGCCAAACCTCACCCAGGCCCTGGCCACCCGGCCACTGGAGCCTCCGAATGGCACCCCTTGCTCAGGCCCCAGTTGCCCACCTATCTGAGTTCTCAACTGCCATCCCTCACCCAGGCCCTAGCTGCCTGCATATCTGAGCTCCCAACCCCCTAACTGCAGACTCTTGTCTAGGCCCTGGCTGCATGCCCATCCAAGCTCCCGATCCCCTAGCTGTTTGCCCAACTGAGCTTCTGACTCACCAACCACTGTCCTTCACCCATGTCCTTGCCATCCATCCACCAGAGCTCCCGATATCCCAACCAGCATCCCTCGGTAAGGCCCTGGCCACCCACCCACCCATCTGAGCTCCCGATGCCCCGACCATGCACCTACCACCTGGTCCCATCCACCCGCCCTCCCATCTGAGGTCCCCAATGCCCTGAACGATGTAGGTCCAAAAGAAGTATGCATACAATAATGGACCCCTTAATTTTTACCCTAAAAAAATAGGTTCACAAAATTTGACTATTACATGCATATGGTATATATGGTATTCTTTATGGATCTTACTTAAGACAAAAGCAATACTTGGCTCTTCCCATTTGATTCACTCCATTCTGATGGTTATTCCTATTAAAAAAATATTAGTAGCTCCTTAAGATTGCTCTTGGCTAATAAAAAGTTGGTATAGCTTACATTCAGTCATCAACCTGATTTGCATGCATTTTAAGACCATTGCATTTTGGCTCCCGATGGGTGATCAGGTTCTGGCAGAAACTTTCTTTGATATGTTCGTCTGATATGTAAATGTTTAAACCATGTCATATTTTTTAGTAAAATGTGATGTCTAAACTGTAATAATTGTCTGAACTGTATTGTCTAGATTGTAGGCAGCTGATGTCGACTGTGAACAGAGTCTTTGCACTGGGACAGCTCAGAGCTTTAAAAGAGCTTTTTCACAATGCTCAACAAAAGTATATTTCATTTTAAAACCAGGACAGTGAGGCTAGGGAGATCTAGCCATGTATAACTAAGAAAATAAAGGAAGGCATCAAATTAAAAGCACATCCATTCAGAGGAGCTATTAGTATCGGCAAACGAAAAAAAAAACTTTAAAAGTGACAAAAAACTTTAAAAAAAATCAATAGGCATACATACATCATTATTTATTTATATACACAGATAATATTAATTAATTTATTTGTATAGATATAATACTTGTCCTGCATCTGTATTGTTTGTCTGTGTGGGCGTTATGTCTGGTTGTGTGTCTGTGTGTTTTGCACCGAGGACCAGAGAACGCTATTTCGACGGGTTCTACAATCAGATGACAATAACCTTGACTTGACTAGATACAGACGTACAGCACGGTAACAGGCTCTTCCTGTGCACGAGCCCATGCCGCCCAATTACATCCAATTGACCTACATGCCCGGTACATTTTGAAGGGTGGGAGGAAACTGGAGCATCCGGGGAAAGCCCACACAGACATGGGGAGAACATTCAAACTTCTTATAGACAATGCTGGATTTGAACTCAGGTAGCTGGCACTGTAACAGTATTGCACTAACCGCTACAGTAATGATAGATTATGAAAATAAATTAGCACAAAATATAAATATATAAAGCAGAAAAGAGTGGTTCAAGTAAGCACAGGTCCCTGAGAAGTTGAGAAGGGGGAATTAATTAAGGATAAAGCAGAAATAACCAAGGCCTTGAACACAGTGCCACAAATTAATGTTAAGGAGGTGATGACCTGAAGAGGTAGCTAAGCAAATTAGTGGACTAAAGATAGTTAATTTCCCCGATGAAAGGCATTTCAGGAAATGGCAGAAGTTCAAGCAGATCTCGAAAAGCGAGAAGCTCTGCTTTCACTGCTTCCTCAAGAAAGAGGTATAGGTGCCACAAGACTCACACCACCAGGTTCAGGAACAGCTGCCACCCCTCGTCAACAACAAAACTCAATCAGGGACATGTTCAAGGATTCTTACTTTTGCACTTTATTAATTTTTTCTTCTTTGTGTTGCAATCAGTTTGTTTAGATTTCTTTATTTCTTTACACGTGTACATTGAGTACAGTTTTTTTTCTACTATTAAGGTAAAATTCTGTTTTGCCTGCATATTCTCTGACAATAAATCTGAACTTTGAGATACATTACTATGCTTCTCTGGACTCTGGGCAGGTCCTGGTGGATTAGAAGACAGGAAATCTAATGCTTAATGTCTGTAGATGGGAAAATGCTAGAAGCTATCATAAAAAATCAATATAGTGCAAAAGTAAAAATCCTTAAATATGCCCCTGATTGAATTTGTTGTTGAAGAGTCTGATGGTAGAGGGATAGCAGCTGTTCCTGAACCTGCGAGTCTTGTGGCATCTATATCTCTTTCCTGATGGTAGCAGTGAAAACAGAGCTTCTCGTTGTCTGCTTGAACTTCTGCCATTTCTTTCATCAGGTCCAGGTAAATTAACTACCTTTAGTCCACTCGTCTGGATAGAAATTGTCCCAACAGGTTGACACAGCATGGATTCAGGAGGGGCTGAAGTTTTTTGAGGATATAACATGTGCAGTGGATAGAGGGGAGCAGATGAACGTTGTACAGTTGAATTTCCAGGTATTCTGCATAATGCCTCACAAAAGATAAAAATGCATGTATTTAGAGGAAATGTAAAAGCTTGGATAGAGAAATGGTTAACTAAGAGAAGGCAGAGAGTTGGGATAACATTCTTCTTTCTTTGGCTTGGCTTCGCGGACGAAGATTTATGGAGGGGGTAAAAAGTCCACGTCAGCTGCAGGCTCGTTTGTGGCTGACAAGTCCGATGTGGGACAGGCAGACACGGTTGCAGCGGTTGCAGGGGAAAATTGGTTGGTTGGGGTTGGGTGTTGGGTTTTTCCTCCTTTGCCTTTTGTCAGTGAGGTGGGCTCTGCCTCCTTCAAAGGAGGTTGCTGCCCGCCAAACTGTGAGGCGCCAAGATGCACGGTTTGAGGCGTTATCAGCCCACTGGCGGTGGTCAATGTGACAGGCACCAAGAGATTTCTTTAGGCAGTCCTTGTACCTTTTCTTTGGTGCACCTCTGTCACGGTGGCCAGTGGAGAGCTCGCCATATAACACGATCTTGGGAAGGCGATGGTCCTCCATTCTGGAGACGTGACCCATCCAGCGCAGCTGGATCTTCAGCAGCGTGGACTCGATGCTGTCGACCTCTGCCATCTCGAGTACTTCGACGTTAGGGATGAAAGCGCTCCAATGGATGTTGAGGATGGAGCGGAGACAACGCTGGTGGAAGCGTTCTAGGAGCCGTAGGTGGTGCCGGTAGAGGACCCATGATTCGGAGCCGAACAGGAGTGTGGGTATGACAACGGCTCTGTATACGCTTATCTTTGTGAGGTTTTTCAGTTGGTTGTTTTTCCAGACTCTTTTGTGTAGTCTTCCAAAGGCGCTATTTGCCTTGGCGAGTCTGTTGTCTATCTCATTGTCGATCCTTGCATCTGATGAAATGGTGCAGCCGAGATAGGTAAACTGGTTGACCGTTTTGAGTTTTGTGTGCCCGATGGAGATGTGGGGGGGCTGGTAGTCATGGTGGGGAGCTGGCTGATGGAGGACCTCAGTTTTCTTCAGGCTGACTTCCAGGCCAAACATTTTGGCAGTTTCCGCAAAGCAGGACGTCAAGCGCTGAAGAGCTGGCTCTGAATGGGCAACTAAAGCGGCATCGTCTGCAAAGAGTAGTTCACGGACAAGTTTCTCTTGTGTCTTGGTGTGAGCTTGCAGGTGCCTCAGATTGAAGAGACTGCCATCCGTGCGTTACCGGATAACATTACTATTAACTTAACAACCCCCTTCTAATTCCAAGCACACGTGTGTGTAAGTTCAGAAAGTCTTGCAGGACAGGTAGCATCTGTGCATAAAAATCCCAATAGAACTGGTCGTAAATTGCACAGCAAAAAGCTGTAGATGCAGCCAAAAAAATTAGGAAATATTGGAAATTCTTTGTACCACTTTAGCCTGCTGAGAATGATGGACAGCTCTTAGAATATAGGACTGTTGGGATTTTAAAAAAATTTAGACATACAGCATGGTAAAAGGCCCTTCCAGGCCATGAGCCCATGCTGCCCAATTGACCTGCAAGCCATGTACGTTTTGAAGTGTGGGAGGAAACAGGAGCGCCCAGAGAAAACCCATGTAGACATGGGGAGAACATATTGTTATGAGCCCAGAGGACTCCAAAACCCAGCAGCAATAGAAATTCACCAAGACAAAAAGTTCTTCAATTCACAGTCCAATCTCACATCTCATTCCTCCAAGTTCACTGGTTGCAGGCAATTCTTATACTGTGCACAGAATTTAATATTTATGAATTTCACCAGGCTTTGGTGCTTGCAAGGTAAATGGTTACCATTCAGGAAGGTTCTTGTTGGTTTTCAGAAAGAGATTTGTTGTTCGTGGACACCTACACTGATTCCTTTCAATCAGCCACCTCAGTGTTTTGCTGAAGAAACTTGCCCCCTCAGGGTTTTCCAGATGATAACCTTTCTTTCCTTCAAAGCCAACAGGTGCTGGCTTCAATCAATCAAGGGAAACATTATGCAGCCACTCCTCTCCTTTTGTATGGACCACAAGGGCTTTGACCAGGCTGAACTAAGAACTCACAACCCATCTTCAAAATGGGGTTTTTCCACAAGCTTGCCAGCTTGTCATGTTCCAGTCCCAGCTGTTGTTGCTGAACTGTAGAACTGAATTTTCTTTCCCTCTCAGTGAAAAACTACATGACCCTACATTACTCTACAGCATGTTCAATTAACACCTACTTGTGAAGCCTTTAAAGGCATTCTTCAAAGTTTGTGCAAAGACACCCGGAGCCTGGAATGACTGGCTTGAGCAGAGCTCCGGTATTTTAAATGAGATCTGTTTTGAAGTGTTTGTTTGTGACCTAAACTAAAAAAAAGCTGCCACAATTTATTTCCTTTAAAACGTATCTCTATACAATATAAAATATAATCTGTCGCAGTACAAACTCCTTATAGACAGTGCTGGATTCAAAAGTGGGTTGCTGGCGCTCTAACAGCATTATGCTAACAATGCTGCCCTATGAACTTCCCAGGAAATCCTGTCTTCTCTGGTTGGTGTATAAGTAGTTGAGTGCAAAGAGGCATGCTATTGTAAAGCTGAATTCCTTACGATGACAGCCTTGAAATGGAAGCCTTCTTGCCTTTAAATCAGGAGGTGAGAGAATTCAAACCTCACTTGGGCTTACATAGTTTTATCAAGAGTGCTGCAGTGGCAGAGGTTCTTTGATGAAAATAAGCTTTTTCCTTATTCCTCTCTAGTATATATAAAAAAATCTAAACAGACTATTTGAAGACTGAGAGTTCTGAGCGGGTACTTCAGCTAATAATTCTGCATTCAAAATCACAAATAAAATTATCTGGTCAAGTATATCACTGCTGTACATAAATTTGCTGCTGGAGTGAAACTCACTTGGCTGCCAAATGTCTCCCTAATATAGAATGAGGCTGTTTGGTAGTCATGAAAATTCAACATAAATGCAAGGGTTTTTTCTTTTGCAGGGAACACAGACACAATTTCACACAAACTCAGTAAAATTTGAAAACCCCATCAATAATGAAGCACTCAATTCTTCCTCTTCAAAACTTAGATGAAATACATCAAATGGAACCCCCGAATTTTGGTGCCATGGAGGAGAGGTATCCTGGTAGCAAAATTCATGGGGTGATGCCTTCCCTTCTCCCCTCTTGTGTAAATGGATTTGTTCAAGGATGGTTTAGACATAGAACATTACAGCACAGTATAGGCCCATGATGCTGTTCTGACCTATACACAGTAAAAACCAGTTTTCTGGAATTCAACCAACAGCAACCTCAAACAACAGGTAAAAAAATAAATCGAGCAACATATAAACCTTTGGGGAAGATGGAGGTAAATCTACAGCCAACGGAGAGCTTTGGTCATGCTTTGCTCACAGCATCTGTTTGAATAAAATGGCCAGGCTGAAGAGCTAGTTGATGCCACTTGTCGTTGGGGTGACTCTTTATCCCTGCTTAGCAAGAGCGTTTATCTTTATTAGTATATTATCAAGTATATTAGTAAGGTTTAATCTGTAAACTTGGCTGGGGGTGGGGGGTGTTTAATTATCTATAATGTTATTGTTCATCTTTGAGGCGTCTCCGTGGAGGGGGAGGAACCTGCAGAGGCAGTGACAGTTAAATGTTTTCAAAGAATGTGATTGAAAATAAAGTAAAATGCTTTAAGGTTTATATATTCATGCAAGTGCAGTTTGTTCAGTGTAAGTACAGTATTTTTGTCTTTTAAACTGTTTATTCTTAATGCAGGTGTACTGGTTAGGCATTGTAAGTCTCAAGCAACTGGAAAAACACTTATCTGGCATCTATCAATCCCTATAGGTGCCAGATACCCTCCCACCCTACCTCATAATCCTGGATTTTTCTTTCATCCATGTACCTGTCCAAGAGTCTCTTAACTGCCCTTATTGTCCCAGCCTCCACCACCACAATGCATTCCAGGCACCCTCAATTCTCTATGTAAAATTCTTACCTCCGATGTCTCCCCTAAACTTTCCTCCCATGAACTGATCTGGGGTAGTTCAGTGAACATCAGAAATAGGAGCAGGAATAGGCCATTTGGCCCATCGAGCCTGCTCCGCCATTCAATAAGATAATAGCTGATCTGATCATTGACTCAACTCCATCCATCTGCCTTTTCCCCATATGCCTTAATTCCTTTTTTATATAAAAATCATCTAACTGAATTTTAAATAGGTTAAATGAAGTAGCCTCAACTGCTTCCCTGGGCAGAGAATTCCACAGATTCATGGCTCTCTGAGAAAAAACAGTTTTTCCTCATCTCCATCTTAAATCTATTCCCCTGAATCTTGAGGTTGTGTCCCCTAGTGAATGGAAGTCCTGCTCCAGTACACTCTTGGCTTTAGGAGACCAAGTACCTCTACAATATGACCACAAACTACATGGATACAGATTTCTTGAGGCAAGTGCCTTCTGAGGTTTGTCAGGAGGGAATAATGCCCAGATGATGACAACACTAGCCAATAAGCCACGAGAAAGTGAGAATTGGGTTTGGTATCAAGCATTACATACAAATATTGACTCTAATCTCTTCTTTCATTACTCATTACAACAGAAAATTGATTTCTTAAATTTAATTTGCTTTTTGTGTATCTGGATGATTGGAAAACACATGACCTACCTATGTTTAGCTCTCTGGAAATAGATCTGTGACTTACCTGTGCTGGGGATTCCCATTTCTGTAAGAACTCCTCTCTTGCTTTTTCTAAGTAATCTTTCACTGCAATAAAAGAACAAAAATATTTCACTTTGTTCAAATGTCATCATTTACACAGCTGCTGGCCTTCAGGATCAATAATTTCAATGCAGATTCCAATAAATCAGAATTTCTTAAATATTTATTTAAAAACCCACATCGAGTCTTTGTCCCAAATCTCATGCAATTGCTCTAGCTAGGAATGTCTTTAAACAACCAAATGTAGAACCACAAGTCATGTAGCAGACTATGGTGATCTTTTAAAGCATTGATGTGACAGATTCCCAAAGAATCTTGTACCAGTGAATTAAAGCAGCAGCTGTGAATATGAATACAGCTTGCTTGCCCATTGTGTCACTCTGCAACAGATCCAAATACAGATGAGTGTGAGATCCTGCAGAATTAAAGAGTATTTGATCAATTCCACTGGAAAACCATGAAGTGATGTTGGAGAGAGTTGAAGCCAATGCATCAAATTGTGCAATGCAGATCACAGCAACTCAGAGAAGACAAGAAAGATTAATCCAGTTCCAAAGGCAGGAGACATCAAGATTTTGTAAAATTACTGCAAATTATATTTACTTCCACGAAGAGAATTCCAAGAACTCTACACCTCAAAGTTAAACCACAAAATAAACTAAAATCCCTTGAATTTCACTGTAGCTACAAAATTGAGGATATGCACCAAATCAAATTCCATATATCAGCCATCCTTATTGGTCCATATCAGGAAGTGAGGGTCAAAAGATAGACAGACGCATACTAATCACAAGGTGAGGGAATCCATGCTGTGGAATCTCACAACTGTAATACCCTCTACCTCTGCAATAATTAACAGAAATCAGACCACCGTAATCCCATGATCTATTAAACACCAAAATGTCTTCACTCCCATTGCCCCATCAGTCTTTGCCTTGAATAATGGTCAGGCTCTTCAATGTTAGTGTCAGTAGTGTCCATACTCCCTTGATGTGCACAAGTTCAACTCCTCGCTTCCCTTGACTTGAATGATATTACTTTGCAACTGCCTTTCAGATACCTGCCTGCCAATTCCAGTTTTGAAGATAAAAGTCAATTGTTCAAAAGCTCACCTCTATATCTGAATTGGGCGCAAGTATTCTACAGCTGAAAAGATCAGCGTTTTCGCATCATGCTTCGGTATGGAAACTCAGATAACAGAGAGGACATTAAATTATATCTTATGCAGTTGATCATAGTTTTCAGAGCAGGTTAGTTTCAGAGCAGGTTAGTGTCAGAGACTCACAGCATAGAAACATGCCCTTCAGCCCATTGAGCCAGGTCTAACCATCAAGCACCCATTAATACTAGTCTGCATTAATTCAATAATAGTAAAACTCCTAGTATCAGGAGTTCAAGCAACCAGCAAAAAATTCAAGGAAAATAAATAAAACACATTAAAACAAATAAGAATAAAATAATAGGTAAAAAAATATGCAAGTTTTAAATTGTAAAAGTAAAAGTAAATCATTGGTGAAGAAAGGAGTAAATATTCAGCCAGCGGAGTGCCTTGGTCTTAGCGGCTGTTTGAATAAAGTTGTGTGAAACAGCAATGGCATCGCCCAGGATGAAGGGCTGGTTGATGCCACTCGCCATTAAAGTGTCTTCTTATCCCTGCTCAGTAAGGGTTGGTCTGGCAAGAGGCTTTATCTGTAGACTTGGGGCAGGGGGTTAATTATCTATAATGCTATTGTTTGTCTTTTGGGTGGCTCCGTGGAGGGGGACGAACCAACTGTTTATTCTTATTGCAGGTTTATTAGTTGGGCATTGTAAGAGAAAGTCTCAAGCAACCGGAAAATATACTTATCCAGCATCAACCAATCCCTATAGGTGCCGGATATCAGGGGTTTTTACTGTATTTTTATTTCCTCCATGTTCCCATCAACTGCCCCCAGATTCTACCACTTACCGAAACACAAGGGGTTGTTAACATTATCCAATCAACCTAGCGACCAGCACATTTTTGGGATGTGGGAGGATGTGGAGGGAGGCGTGGACCTAACCGGTCAAAGGGAAAATGTGCTAACTCCCCAGACACTACAAGAGGTCTGGATCCAACCCAGGCTGCTGGTGCTGTGAGCCTAGTTTCACTGTGCTGCCTGTTTAGTAGCACAGCTACTGTTCCTGTAGTCTGAAATAAAACATGAAACACCACAAATACTCAAGAAAGATCACTAAGAAAGGTACAGGGTTAATACTTCAGGAAATGATGCCATCAGTTTATAATAAAAAACAAATTATTAACGTCAAAACCGCTGTAATCCAGAATTCAAGCAACTGGCAAAAAAAAAATCAAGCAAATATTTAAAAGAAACAGGTTTAAAATTGATGCACTTGACAGTTAGTTCACCAATCCATGCAACACGCAATCTTATGTGACCAAAAAATCCAGATAGGTGCTGGATACCAGGGGTTTTACTTTTGTACTTCTGTTACTCCAGCTGCAGATGCTATCTGAACATATTTCTAGCATTCCTTTACTTATTTGCTCTCGGGGGATTACCCCATCAGGGGAACAATTAAATCAGTAGTTGGGTGCGACCAGGCTGATGTGGCTCTTCCCTGACTCATTAAGCAGTCAAACATTGGAGACTATAGAAATGGCAGAATATTGAGGCACAAAAATACGTACAAGCAGGAGATTCTTTTAGTAATATGGTTTGGATCAAGTCTGATGGAGATTCGGCACTGGGAAAAATATATCAAGGGAGAGGTCAAGAGCTCTTCTGTAATTTCTTCAGTGGCTGCCACTTGTGTGGTCACTTGGTGGAGAAGAGAAGAATTTGGCTGATTTTTTTTGGGATACACATGTCCAAAACTACTCATCAGTAACAGAAGTGTTTTGTTGCAGGAGCAGATGCCTTTGATTATGCAGGAAACAACAAGTTTTATTCATTTTTAAGAATGTGGTGTTGCTGTCAACATTTACTGCCCATCACCAAATGTCCTAGAGAACTGGTGGTGAGATCCATCTGCTGGAATCATCTTGCTAAAGTGACGCCCAAACTTTTGGTGGGTAGGGGAGGGTCAGGAACGAGACCCAACGACAATGATGGATCAGCAATATTTAGTGGCATGTCAAGATGGCGAGTGATTTGGAGAGGGAACTTCATCTCTCGTGGATGCACTTTGGAGATAGGGAAGGATTGTTAGGGTGGTGTTGATCAAGTAGGCAACTTTAGAACATTCCAGTACAGTACAAGCCCTTCAGCCCATGATGCCATGTCACCTATGTAAACCTACTCCACAACCAAACCCTTCCTTAACACACCCTCTATGTCACCTATGTAAACCTACTCCACAACCAAACCCTTCCTTAACACACCCTCTATGTCACCTATGTAAACCTACTACACAACCAAACCCTTCCTTAACACACTCTATTTTACTTACATTCATGTGCCTATGTAAGGGTCTTTTGAATGTCCTGATTATTACACCAGCAACCACAGCCATGCATTCCAGGCACCCACCACTCTCTTGAGTAAAAAGAAACTTACCTCTGACATCTCTCCTAAATAAGAGTGAAGGTACAACAAGCTGGTGTGGGTATAACCTTAACTTAAAGTACCTTAAACAAATGTCCTCTGATAATAGCTACTGTCGCCCCAGGAAAATTAAATAGATTGTCCACCCTATTTAAGCCCCTCATAATCTTATATAACCCCCTATTAAATCACCTCTCATCCTTCATCACTTAACTTTGACCTGGATGAGTCTCTGCTCCTTGTATGTGGCCATATCTGCTCTCATCCATGCAAACTGAGAGTACTCTATCATGTTCCTGATGTGTCTTCTGGATGGTTTTGGAGCTTCAGGAGGTGAGCTACTTGCCTCTGACCTGTGGTGGTAGAATTTTTATGTATGATCCAGTTTCAGTTTCTGGTTGTTGGTGACCTTCCGCCCAGGATACTTGGAAATTCTGGGATCATTCTGCCAATGGATGGCAATTGAGTTGGTTGAATGTTTTTTTAGGGATTTATCACCGACAGGCACATGTGATGCGAGTGGTACTTTTACCACTTTTCAGCCCATGTCATTCAGTCTCATTTTCTGAGTCAAAACTAGAATAATGAGTGAATGTCTATTTTTCTGAACCTCATGATGGAAAGAAAATCATTGATGATGCAGAAGAAGATGTTTGGGTCGATGACTCCAATCGGTGTCCTGAAGCTGAGTTGATTCACAAGCATCTCTCTTTGTCAGCAGAATGAGCATCACCATCGGAGCGTTTTCCTCTTTGATCTCATTCTAGAAAGAGGAAAAGCCAAGCTGGATGAACCACTCAATCACCCTGCATGAAAGTGGTTCCAAATTCTTCACCTATGACTTTAAAATGAAGGGCACCATTACCACAATACATGGAGACAACCTTGGAGCTGGCTTCTCCGTATAACTGATTACTTGCCCATCTCCACTCCAGATTTGAATTCTCAGTATTACTGAGCTTTGAGCTGATTTGTTAACTGTGGGAGCTAATATCTTTTGCAAGGCACATGCAATGCTTTGTTGCACCTTTATCAAGTTCTAGTTGAGATCTCACTTTGAGATGCGTCGGATGTTCATCCTGGTTGACCATTCTACATTCTTAACTGAGCTAGTGTCGAGGGTAAGGGATATACTGGATTACAAGGAGCAGATTGTGGTGGAATACAATTCTCCTGCTTCAGGTTTGTACTTAATCCATCCAATTAGAATGATGGTAGTCCCACGCAACGCCATGTCCATGGAGTGAATATGGCACTGTGGCCTTGCTACTTTCAGCTGATGCTCAATATGGAAGAGCACCGATCAACTGAGAGAGGAGGAGTGGTAGTCGAGATGAAGTGAAGCACTAAAATCTTCAGACGCTGTGATTGCAGTAAAAACACACAGAAATGCTGGAGGAACCCCTGCTGGCCTCTCAGTATCCATAGGAGGTAAAGATACATTACCGACATTGCAGGCCTGTAATTTTAAAATTTTAATTTTTAAATGTTTTAAAATGTAAATTCTAGCTTTAAAAATTTAGACATACAGCATGATAAATGGCCCTTTCAGCCCTTGAGTCTATGCTGCCCAATTACACCCAATTAACCTACAACCTGCAGTACGTTTTGAAGAGTGGGAAGAAACCATAGCGGCCAGGGAAAACCTACCCAGACATGGGGAAAACGTAAAAACTCCTTACAGACAGAGCTGGATTTGAACCCTGGTCCCAATCACTAGTGCTGTAACAGCAATGGAATAAAGACTGAAGAATGGCGAGGGAAGTGTCCAGACCAACAGTTAAAATGCATTAATTGGATACGCTAAGAGCAAACGTGAGAATTAATCTGGCTCTATGAAAGGAGATAGGGAAAAGGGAAAGTGGGGACAGGAAGAGCACTGGGGGAAAGTGGCAGGGGGAAGAAGAATGGGAGAGTTTAAGGGAAACTGGAGCAGTCAATGTTAACGCCATCCGGTTGGAGGTTGCCTTGCCTATGTTTGACCTGTTGCCACGAGGTTGAGTACTCTGTTTTTTTCCTTCTCACCTGTATACTTTCCTACATGTACCTGTGGTGAGTCTATGCTGCCAATCGGGCAAGGCATGCCAGGGGAATTGTGAAGGCGGGGTCTGTAACGTATGCTATTTTGGCTTTTGATTTACAAGCTTATGGGATAGTTCCCCCAATTTAAATACCAACCTCTAATTTTGCCTTTAATCCTGACGGGAACATACAAACTCTGTACTCTTAAAATTTCACCTTTGAAGGTCTTCCAGTTACCTCACACATCCTTTTAAAATATTCTCTTTTTGATTTTCAAAGTATCACACAAATCCAAAACAACAATAAAATCTCTCTCAACAATTTATATATTACATTCAGAGACCTATTATCTCACACCCACCCCACTCCCTTCCCACCTAATCACACAAGAAAAAGATTATGTAAATTAAACAAATATGAAGAACCAACAATCTATTGAGTCACCGACTCTTAAAGGAACCAAATATAAACCCAAAGTAACATAAAGGAAAATAAAAAAGATACGAAACAAGAGCATGACTTCTGCGCCACGACCCACTTCATTCATTGAACTGTTGGTACGGATTTTTACCTTTCTTCTATTTAGGAGGGGTTTAGCTATATCTGTTTACCTACATGTTTCAGATAAGGCTGTGTATATATCTGTGTACCTATATGTTTCAGATAAGGCTGTGTATATATCTGTGTACCTTAATGTTTCAGATAAGGCTGTGTATATATCTGTGTACCTACATGTTGCAGATAAAATTGTGTATTTATCTGTGTACCTATATGTTTCAGATAAGGCTGTGTATATATCTATCTACCTACATGTTTCAGATAAGACTGTGTATATATCTGTGTACCTATATGTTTCAGATAAGGCTGTGAATATATATCTGTGTACCTACATGTTGCAGATAAAGTTGTGTATTTATCTGTGTACCTACATGTTTCAGATAAGGCTGTGAATATATATCTGTGTACCTATATGTTTCAGATAAGGCTGTGTATATATCTGTGTACCTACATGTCTCAGGTAAGGCTGTGTATATATCTGTGTACCTATATGTTTCAGATAAGGCTGTGTATATATCTGTGTACCTACACGTTTCAGATAAGGCTGTAATATATATCTGTGTACCTACATGTTTCAGATAAGGCTGTGTATATGTCTGTGTACCTACATGTTTCAGATATGGCTGTGTATTTATCTGTGTACTTACATGTTTCAGATAAAGCTGTGTATATATCTGTGTACCTACATGTTTCAGATAAAGCTGTGTATATATCTGTGTACCTATATGTTTCAGATAAGGCTGTGTATATGTCTGTATACCTACATGTTTCGATATGGCTGTGTATTTATCTGTGTACTTACATGTTTCAGATAAAGCTGTGTATATATTAGTGTACCTACATGTTTCAGATAAAGCTGTGTATATATCTGTGTACCTACATGTTTCAGATAAGGGAGTGTATATATCTGTGTACCTACATGTTGCAGATAAAGTTGTGTATTTATCTGTGTACCTATATGTTTCAGATAAGGCTGTGTATATATCTGTGTACCTATATGTTTCAGATAAGGCTGTGTATATATCTGTGTACCTACATGTTTCATATTAGGCTGTGTATATATCTGTTAACCTACATGTTTCAGATAAGGCTGTGTATATATCTGTGTACCTACATGTTTCAGATAAGGCTGTGTATTTATCTGTGTACCTACATGTTTCAGATATGGCTGTGTATATATCTGTGTACGTAAGGCTGTGTATTTATCTGTGTACCTACATGTTTCAGATATGGCTGTGTATATATCTGTGTACCTACATATTTCAGATAAAGCTGTGTATATATTTGTGTACCTACATGTTTCAGATAAAGCTGTGTATATATCTGTGTACCTACATGTTTCAGATATGGCTGTGTATTTATATATGTACTTACATGTTTCAGATAAAGCTGTGTATATATCTGTGTACCTACATGTTTCAGATAAAGCTGTGTATATATCTGTGTACCTACATGTTGCAGATAAAGTTGTGTATTTATCTGTGTACCTAAATGTTGCAGATAAGGTTGTGTATTTATCTGTGTCCCATATGTTTCAGATAAGGCTGTGTATATATCTGTGTACCTACATGTTGCATATAAAGTTGTGTATCTATCTGAGTACCTATATGTTGCAGATAAGGCAGTGTATATATCTGTGTACCTAAATGTTGCAGATAAGGTTGTGTATTTATCTGTGTCCCTATATGTTTCAGATAAGGTTGTGTATTTATCCGTGTACCTACATGCTGCAGATAAGGCTGTGAATATATATCTGTGCACCTACATGTTTCAGATAAGGCTGTGTATATATCTGTGCACTATATGTTTCAGATAAGGCTGTGTATATATCTGTGTACCTACATGTTGCATATAAAGTTGTGTATTTATCTGTGTACCTATATGTTGCAGATAAGGCTGTGTATATATCTGTGTACCTACATGTTTCAGATAAGGCTGTGTATTTATCTGTGTACCTACATGTTTCAGATAAGGCTGTGTATATATCTGTGTACCTACATGTTTCAGACAAAGCCATCTTCAGCGCAAACTCCGGGAGATCCAAAATGAGTGGTGGACTAGCCTCGCCAAACGAACACAGCTCAGCGCGGACATTGGCGACTTCAGGGGTTTCTACGAGGCTCTAAAGGCTGTGTACGGCCCCTCACCCCAAGTCCAAAGCCCGCTGCGCAGCTCAGACGGCAAAGTCCTCCTCAGCGACAAGATCTCCATCCTCAACCGATGGTCAGAACACTTCCAATCTCTTTTCAGTACCAACCGCTCAGTCCAAGATTCCGCCCTGCTCCAGCTCCCTCAACAGCCCCTAAGGCTAGAGCTGGATGAGGTTCCCACCCTGGATGAGACATATAAGGCAATCGAACAACTGAAAAGTGGCAAAGCAGCAGGTATGGATGGAATCCCCCCAGAAGTCTGGAAGGCTGGCGGCAAAACTCTGCATGCCAAACTGCATGAGTTTTTCAAGCTTTGTTGGGACCAAGGTAAACTGCCTCAGGATCTTCGTGATGCCACCATCATCACCCTGTACAAAAACAAAGGCGAGAAATCAGACTGCTCAAACTACAGGGGAATCACGTTGCTCTCCATTGCAGGCAAAATCTTCGCTAGGATTCTACTAAATAGAATAATACCTAGTGTCGCTGAGAATATTCTCCCAGAATCACAGTGCGGCTTTCGCGCAAACAGAGGAACCACTGACATGGTCTTTGCCCTCAGACAGCTCCAAGAAAAGTGCAGAGAACAAAACAAAGGACTCTACATCACCTTTGTTGACCTCACCAAAGCCTTCGACACCGTGAGCAGGAAAGGGCTTTGGCAAATACTAGAGCGCATCGGATGTCCCCCAAAGTTCCTCAACATGATTATCCAACTGCACGAAAACCAACAAGGTCGGGTCAGATACAGCAATGAGCTCTCTGAACCCTTCTCCATTAACAATGGCGTGAAGCAAGGCTGTGTTCTCGCACCAACTCTCTTTTCAATCTTCTTCAGCATGATGCTGAACCAAGCCATGAAAGACCCCAACAATGAAGACGCTGTTTACATCCGGTACCGCACGGATGGCAGTCTCTTCAATCTGAGGCGCCTGCAAGCTCACACCAAGACACAAGAGAAACTTGTCCGTGAACTACTCTTTGCAGATGATGCCGCTTTAGTTGCCCATTCAGAGCCAGCTCTTCAGCACTTGACGTCCTGCTTTGCGGAAACTGCCAAAATGTTTGGCCTGGAAGTCAGCCTGAAGAAAACTGAGGTCCTCCATCAGCCAGCTCCCCACCATGACTACCAGCCCCCCCACATCTCCATCGGGCACACAAAACTCAAAACGGTCAACCAGTTTACCTATCTCGGCTGCACCATTTCATCAGATGCAAGGATCGACAATGAGATAGACAACAGACTCGCCAAGGCAAATAGCGCCTTTGGAAGACTACACAAAAGAGTCTGGAAAAACAACCAACTGAAAAACCTCACAAAGATAAGCGTATACAGAGCCGTTGTCATACCCACACTCCTGTTCGGCTCCGAATCATGGGTCCTCTACCGGCACCACCTACGGCTCCTAGAACGCTTCCACCAGCGTTGTCTCCGCTCCATCCTCAACATCCATTGGAGCGCTCACACCCCTAACGTCGAGGTACTCGAGATGGCAGAGGTCGACAGCATCGAGTCCACGCTGCTGAAGATCCAGCTGCGCTGGATGGGTCACGTCTCCAGAATGGAGGACTATCGCCTTCCCAAGATCGTATTATATGGCGAGCTCTCCACTGGCCACCGTGACAGAGGTGCACCAAAGAAAAGGTACAAGGACTGCCTAAAGAAATCTCTTGGTGCCTGCCACATTGACCACCGCCAGTGGGCTGATAACGCCTCAAACCGTGCATCTTGGCGCCTCACAGTTTGGCGGGCAGCAGCCTCCTTTGAAGAAGACCGCAGAGCCCACCTCACTGACAAAAGGCAAAGGAGGAAAAACCCAACACCCAACCCCAACCAACCAATTTTCCCTTGCAACCGCTGCAATCGTGTCTGCCTGTCCCGCATCGGACTGGTCAGCCACAAACGAGCCTGCAGCTGACGTGGACTTTTTTACCCCCTCCATAAATCTTCGTCCGCGAAGCCAAGCCAAAGAGACTAAGAAAAAGACATGTTTCAGACAAGGCTGTGTATATATCTGTGTACCTAAATGTTGCAGATAAGGTTGTGTATTTATCTGTGTCCCTATATGTTTCAGATAAGGTTGTGTATATGTCTGTGTACCTATATTTTTCAGATAAGGTTGTGTATTTATCTGTGTACCTACATGCTGCAGATAAGGCTGTGAATATATATCTGTGCACCTACATGTTTCAGATAAGGCTGTGTATATATCTGTGCACTATATGTTTCAGATAAGGCTGTTTATATATCTGTGTACCTACATGTTTCAGATATGGCTGTGTATATATCTGTGCACTATATGTTTCAGATAAGGCTGTGTATATATCCGTGTACCTACATGTTTCACATAAGGCTGTGTATATATTTGTGTACCTACATGTTTCAGATAAGGCTGTGAATATATATCTGTGTACCTACATGTTGCAGATAAGTTTGTGTGTATATCTGTGTACCCACATGTTTCAGACAAGGCTGTGTATATATCTGTGTACCTACATGTTTCAGATAAGGCCGTGTATTTATCTGTGTACCTATATGTTTCAGATAAGTCTGTGTATATATCTGTGTACCTACATGTTTCACATAAGGCTGTGTATTTATTTGTGTACCTACATGTTTCAGATAAGTCTGTGAATATATATCTGTGTACCTACATGTTGCAGATAAGTTTGTGTATATATCTGTGTACCCACATGTTTCAGACAAGGCTGTGTATATATCTGTGTACCTACATGTTTCAGATAAGGCTGTGTATTTATCTGTGTACCTATATGTTTCAGATAAGTCTGTGTATATATCTGTGTACCTACATGTTTCACATAAGGCTGTGTATATATTTGTGTACCTACATGTTTCAGATAAGGCTGTGAATATATATCTGTGTACCTCCATGTTGCAGATAAGGTTGTGTATATATCTGTGTACCCACATGTTTCAGATAAGGCTGTGTATATATCTGTGCACCTACATGTTTCAGATAAGGCTGTGTATATATCTGTGTACCTACATGTTTCAGATAAGGCTGTGTATATATCTGCATACCTATATGTTTCAGATAAGACTGAGTATATATCTGTGTCCCTATATGTTTCAGATAAGGTTGTGTATATATCTGTGTACCTATATTTTTCAGATAAGGTTGTGTATTTATCTGTGTACCTACATGCTGCAGATAAGGCTGTGAATATATATCTGTGTACCTACATGTTTCAGATAAGGCTGTGTATATATCTGTCTATGTACATGTTTCTGATAAGGCTGTGTACCTACATGCTGCAGATAAGGCTGCCAGACCTTGATATTTTCTCCCTAAATTGTATGTGATTTTTTTCCGTATTCCATCGTGTTGGGAATCAGACTTCCCATATGATCGCTATACATTTCCTGGCTACCGCCAAGGCGACCTTCTCAAACTGAATTTGGTTTCTGAACAGTTTAAAACACATGTCCATCATGTTTCCCAGAAGGTATGATTCTGGATCCTGTGAAAAATCCACCTTTGTAATTTTTTTCAGAATGTTCCCCAGGTCCTCCTAGAAGGAACTCACCTTTGTACATAGTCAGGTGGAATGGATAAAGGTTCCGATCTCCATTACACAACTTAAAGCACATTTCAAAAATTTCTGATTTGGATTTATGCAATTTTTGTGGTGTGAGGTACAGTTGATGCATCAACCTGTACCTGGCATTAATAACAGCTGTCATGCTGTCCTGACACAGGTCTGACCAGCACCACTCGTGGATTGTTGTGCGCAAGTCAGACTTATATTGCACATCCTTGCCCAAAAACAACATCCCAATCCACACATTCTAGATCTTTTAAATTTGATTTGGAGAGGGATGGGAACCAGAGTGCCAAAGCTGATAGAGGTGTGGAGGAGGCCATTAGCAAAATTTGGTTGCAGGAGGGGCAGGACTGGCAGCTCAATGTTCCAGGCTTCCATGGCTTCAGATGTGATAGAATGAGGGAGATGAAAGAGGGAGGAGTTGCATTGCTCGTCAGGGAAAATATCACAGCTGTGCTCAGAATAAAACAGACCAGAATGCTCATCTGTTGAGGCTATATGGGTGGAGCTGAGGAACGGGTATGACCACACTCGGGTTTATTATAGACTGTCCAATAGACAATGAGAATTGGAGAAGCAAATCTGTAGAGATAGCAGACAGCTGCAGGAAACAGGAGGTTGTTTTAGGAGGCAATTTTAACTTTCCACATATTGACTGGGCCTCCCATACTGTAAAGGGGCTGGATGAGGGTTTGTCAAATGTGTTCAGGAATGTTTTCTAAATCAAATACTTCACTTAACATCCATGATACATTCTATGAAATAGGGCGTCATGCGATGTGGACGTTGTGCGAACACTATATTACACACTTAGCAAAGCTATATGGGATATTGTAGTGTACCTGTAAACTTTTTATTTGTAATTTGGGATCAGTGTGCGGACTTACACAGGGCTGTGGGGAGAGAGCGAGGCAGTGGGATCAGTGTGGGCACCGACATGCTGTGGGGAGAGAGTGGGGCAGTGGGATTAGTTGGGACTGATACTGGAATGTGGGGAGAGCTGGGCAGTCAAACCAGTTTGGATATATAGTGTACAATTTCCTATAGCTAGAGATTGCTTTGTCTAAATTTCTGCAGACTTACTCGCAGTAACTGAATAATTATTGGACCACAGACATATATGCAGTCAGACATTGCCCAAATGGTCATTAAGCGGTGCATACCTGTGTACAGAGGAACCAACTAGAGAGTGCAATACTGAATCTCCTATTAAGGAACAAGACAGGATAGGTGATAGAAGTATGTATAGGGGACTATTTTGGGTCCAGTGATCATAATGCCATTAGTTTCAAGTTAATGATGGAGAAGAACAAGTCTGCACTTTGAATTGGGATTCTAAATTAGAGAAAGGCCAATTTTGAGGAACTGAGAAAGGATCTCGAATGCGTGGATTGGGATGTTGTTTTCGAGCAAGGATGTGCAAGGTAAGTACAAGACCTTCAAAAGTGAAATTTTTAGAGTACAGAGTTTCAAGTCAAGTTTATTGTCATCTGATTTTTCAAGTACAACTCGACAAAACAACGTTCTCCGGTCCTTGGTGCAAAACACGCAGACACACAACCAGGCATAACACACATGCAGAAAAATAATACATATGCATGATAAGTATTTTAGTAAATACATATTGATTTGTGCAAATAAGTGTCATGGATGGTTAGTGTGAACATTTCCTGCCAGGATTAAATGCAAAGTTAGCAGGCAGTGGGAACCTAGGTTTTCGAGGGATATTGGAGATCTGGTTCAGAAGATGTGATGTGTATAGCAGATATAGACATGATGAGTATAAAAAAATGCAAGAAAAATCTCAAGAAAGAAACCAGGAAGGATAAAAGAATGCGAGGCTCCTTCGGCAGACAATATAATGGAAAATCCTAAGAGTTTCTACAGGTATATTAAGAGCAAAAGGCTCGTAAAGGACAAAATTGGTCCTTTTGAAGATCAGATTGGTCGGCTTTGGAACTAAAAGAGATGGAGGAGATCTTAGTGTTTTTTTCTTCCATCAGTATTCACTCAGGAAACTGCCACAGAGTTGAGGAAAGTAAGGAAACCAAGCAGTGAGGTCGTGGAAACTATATAGATTAAAGAGGAGGAAGTGCTTGCTGCCTTAAAGCAAACGAGGATGGATAAATCTCCAGGGCCTGACAAGATATTCCCTCGGACCTTGCAGGAATTGCAGTAGAAATTGCAGGAGGACTGGCAAAAATATTTAAAATGTCCTTAACCATGGGTGTGGTTCTGGAGAATTGGAGGATAGCTGATGTTGTGTTGCTTAAAAAAGACTCCACAAGAAATCCTGGAAATTATAGCCTGGTGAACCTGATATAAATTTTAAAGCGTTCAGATATACAAGTATTTGGTTAGCCAGGGACTGATTATGGACAGTCAACGAGGTTTTGTGCATGATAGATGATGTTTAACTAATCTTATCGAGTTTTTCGAAGAGGTTACCAGGAAAGTTGATGATGGAAAGGCTGTGGATGTAGTCTACATCCTTGTGATGCCATTTTCAGAGAATTATTTATCTATATTCCCAGATCCCTTTGTTCTACCTCACTCCTCAATGCCCTATCATTTACCATGTATGTCCTTTCTTGGTTTGACCTTCCAAAAATGTACACCTCACATTTATCTGCATCAAATTCCATCTGCTATTTTTCAGACTACTTAGTCAGCTGGTCCAGATCCCTCTGCAAGCTTTGGAAACCTTCTTCGTAGTCCACAACACCTCCAATCTTAGTGTCATCTGCAAACTTACTAATCCAATTGACCACATTATCATCCAGATCTTTGATATAGATGACATACAACAATGGTCCCAGTACCGATCCCTGAGGCACACCACTCGACAAAGGCCTCCAGGTTAAAGAAGTTAGGACTTCATTCCATGAAGTGTAGAAGAATGAGGGGTAGATTTGATAGAGGGGGATAGACAGAGGAAATATAGGTAGGCTTTTTCCACTGAGGTTGGGTGAGATACAAACCAGAAGACAATTTAGGAGGGACACATTAGGGGAAACTTCTCACAGAGAGTGGTAGGAGTGTGGAATGAGCTTCCAGCTGAAGTGGTGAATGCAGGCTCAATTTATACATTTAAGAAGAATTTGGAAAGATACGTGGATGGGAGAGGTACGGAGGGCTATGGACTGGGTGCAGGTCAGTGGGACTCAGCAGAAAAATGGTTTGGGATAGACTAGAAGGGCTGAAGGGGCCTATTTCTATGCTGTAATGTTCTATGGTTTTAATCTCCAACAGAAGTTGACTTGGCTTAATTCAATACCTAAGGTGAAAACATTCCCTGTTTTCTTCTTTAATTTGCTTGAACATTGCACTATGATTGGGCCACCTCTCTTGGAAATTAATAGTTAACTACGTTGCTATTGCTCTGGTGTCACCCAAAGACCAGAATGGACATGGACAGCAGATTTCCTCTTTTTACATTGGACAATGAAGATTTTTCTTCCTGAACACATTTGGGTGCATTTTATGAATTTTGGGCTGTTGCTCACAAAGATCACCTTATGTCCATTTTTGTTAGAGATAATCTATTTTTGAGAATTCCTGCCATATTTTGTCTACTTCAAATATACAAAACCATGAAATGCAACATGTCATGGAAAATTCATTATCTGTATTAACACTTGGATGTCTTCCCTGCTGATCTTGGTGCAGTCAGTGATGAACATGGTAAAAGGTTTTACCACGACATTGCGACCATGGAAAAGTGATATCAGGGCAACTGGAATCCATCACTGCTGGCCAACTATTGTTGGACACGGATATGAGAGGCATCAGATGCTGAGTACAATTGAAAATCAGCGGCAAAATATTTTTATGTCAGTTGAACTAACGCAATGTTTCAGCATCATTATGCAATTAAACGGTTATTTCAATAAAAAATAGTTTAATTTTTCTCCATTTTCCTATGTGAAACAGTAAATCTGAAATTATCTTTGTGTTTAGCTTGAAGTTGTTTATCATGATCCCCAAGTTTTTTAAGAAGGCACTGTTAGTATAGCAGTTACAGCACCAGTGATCACGATCTGGGTTCGAATCCTGCGCTGTCTTTAAGAGTTTGTATGTTCTTCCTGTGTCTGCATGGGTTTTCCCCGGGGGCTCCAGTTTTCTTCCACCATTCAAAATGTACTGGGAGTTGTAGGTTAATTGGGTGCAATTGGGCAGCATGGGATGGGCCTGTCTAAATTTTAAAAAAATTAAAGCGTCATGAAAAGATGTCATCAGTGGACTGAATTAGTTTTTGGACAACCCAGCAATTTCATGGTCATCATACTGAGACTTTCCAGATTATTTAATAAAGTTAATTTAAATTGCATAACTGCAGGGATGAGATTACAATGTACACATATGGATTATTAAGACGATAACCATCTAGTCAATGCTGTGTATGTAATGAAAATCTGTTTATTAGACATGAAAAGCAAATCCAGATCCAGCCACTTCGTCATTTTATTTTTCCTCATGCACCTGATGTTGATGGCCATGTTGCTATCCTGTTCTGAATTCCTTGTTGTTCCTCCATGGGCAAGGGTTCAATTCACCAGTTTGTTAAATTGTGTATATGGTGTTGAAGTGGTAGACCTGAGTAGCCCAGTATTGGCTCTCATTAAACTCCTTGTGCTGCCTTGACTAGACAGTATTCAGGGTTGAGAAGCCAGACATGCAGAGGATACCCCTTATTCTGAATATCCTGGATGATTTACAGAGTCATCCATTGGAGCAATGTGGATCGTAAAAGCTGATCAGTTATTGTGACTTCCTTAGAATAATGGAATCCTGTGAACTCCTAGGTTACACTGCACTAATTGTGAATAAGTTCGTCAACAACAGCCACCGTTCTGTGAATCTGAATGCTAAAAGATGTGAGAAGGTCTTCAAATTCTTCAACTGAAGAATAAATGGCATCATGAAAGACTGGAATTGGTTTCTGTGTTACGTATGACAAACATTTTGAAAAAGCAAACCAATTTCGACATCCAAAGCTAAGATCTGGTGCAAGTTGGGACTTGACACTTTTAAGTGTCAGTTCAATGTGCCAGAAATCAGAATCAGGTTTTTTTCTCATGATCATGTGTCATGAATTTTTTTTTGTTGTAATATATTTATTTAACAATCAACAACCATACAAAATACAAATTGTCAGGAAAACCCATCCCTCCTGTAATTTATGTGGGGTGAGGTACAGCTGATAGAGAAAATTATAATAGACCAATCTTTACCTGGCATTAATGGTAGCCAACAAACTTCCCTGACCTAGATCTGACCAGGGTTGTTCATCAATTGTTATGTCTAAATCTGACTCCCATCTCACCCTAGATTTATGCAAACTTAGCTTTGGGCCCTCACTCATCAATAAAATGTACATTCTAGAAATAAACATATATATTTCCTTCATGGAGTATTTTCTCCATTTCAGTGAGTCCTGGTAAAGTCACTTCAGGGCCCAAATTGGCTCTAAATGTTCCATATTTTTTATTTTCATAGACTCACAAAATTCAAGCAAATAGTACAATCTTCCAACATTCATACAATTTACAGTCTGTATTTATCCCCTCCACCAGAATTACCTTACTGAAAAAAAGTAATTGAGCCCTACAGAAAAAAAAACAACAAAAGGAAAAAGTTAAAAGGAAAAAAACTTAAAATTAAACTATAAGAGCATGTTGCCTGCAGCATGTCTCATTTTCTTCGTCTACAGTGCCCCTATTTGTAAGGGAGGTGGGGTGTGATTTACATCACTGGCCTACTGCAGGGGTCAACCTCTGTACCTGCAGGAGTGTAAGGGAACAGGTAAACATCTGGCTGGCTGTCAATCAATCGGCCTGAATGGATCAAGCCCCACCGGTTGGGTGTCAATCACCCTCCGGGATATAAGCCTGTGCCGGCCTCCCAGGTTCTCACTAGAGTTGCTGCAGCCACAGCCAGCCTGGCTCTGTGGAAGTCTTTGTGGATTAAAGCCTGTTGTACAGTCTTTATTTTTGTGTGTGTCTGATTCTGTCTAACAGTCCACCACAATTTAATCCACAAATTTTCCCATGGCGGCTATGGAAATATTCCTGTGCACAGGGAGCCTCGAGGTCGACCCACACCACCCAGAAGCCCAGACACGCTTCGAGATCTGGCAGCACATGGTCGAGGCACACGAGGGCGACATCCTGGACTCTGATCGGAAGAGGTTGATCCTACTCCAGTCAAAGCTGGGTCCCCTGCACCTTCCAGGTAACCAAAGGCTGCTCCACATACAAGAGTGCAATGGACACTCTCGAGAACTTGTACAAGACCCCCATGAATGCGGTCTGTGCAAGGTACCTCCTCAACATCTGAGCCCAGCAACCCGGGAAGACGGCAGTCTTATCTGGGACCCTTGCGAGAGTTGGCCCGACCGTGTCTGGCTCAGGTGTAGAGGAGGTCGAGAGGCTGATCGGGGATGCCTTCATCTGAGGGCTATGCTTGAGGGCCATCCAGCAGAAGGTGCTGGAAGACAACATCTATGCCCTAACCAGGACTGTGGAAGTGGTCCAAACCCTGGAAGTAGCAGCTCTGCACATCAAAGCCTTCGATTCCAGGTTCCCCAGGCTCCCTCACGGCCCCCTCACACTGCAGCTGCAGTCCCAGGCCGAGCTGGGGAGGAGAATGTTACTGCGGCACGTGGCTGGCGCCTGGTGCCCCTGTAAGTACTATTGGTCAAATCGATGATCGCGCCAAAATTGCCTAGCTAGCAACCAGTATTGTTCCCGATGCGGCAAGAAAGGCCACTTTGCAAAAGTGTGCCTCTCTAAACCTGACGGCAGCTCAGCGGCCCTCTATGACCCCCACCACGTGCCGGGCAGTGCCATTGTCCCCGCAACGACTTCTGCCTTCCCCGCATGCCACACCCAGTGACCGACGGCAACGTGGTCAACACTGCCGATGACCATGCTGCCCTACTGACAGTCCCCACGCCTCCGGAGGCCATTGGCTACCGCATGCTGCACCTCACGACCGATGTTGACGTGGTCAACATGGGCAATGACCAGGCCACCCTATTGACGCTCTCCATCCCTCCGGATAGCGACGACTCCAACTCTGAGACGGTCCTGGCTGCCACCACGTTGACCAGGGACATCCCCCATGACCTTGGGCGCTTGATGATGGATGTACGCATCAACGGGCAGGTAACAAAGAGCCTGTTTGACAGTGGCAGCACCGAGAGTTTCATTCACCCGAGCGTGGCCCACTCCCTAAGGTAAAAGGTCCATCCCTCCACCTGCTTGATCACCCTTGCTGCCAAGGATAAGACTGTTGGTACCCTCGGGGGCTGCTCAGTTGATATAACAGTGGGAGGGGAACCTTACACAGGATTCAGGCTCCTGGTCATGCCCAAACTCTGTGCACCACTCATTCTGGGCCTGGATTTCCAGTGCCACCTGCAGAGTGTCACCCTTGCCTTATCCACACTGCGTATCACCCCACCGGTGCTCTTCCCACATCTTGCGCTAGGCTGCAAGCCGATCACTGCCAGAAGTAGGTGCTATTGTGCCGCAGACAGGGACTTCATCAAGGCAGAGGTGCGGCAACTCCTGGCGGAAGGCGTTATAGAGCCCAGTAACAGCCTTTGCAGAGCCCAAGTCCTGGTGGTCAAAGGGGGAAGTAAGCTGAGAATGGTCATGGATTACAGCCAGACCATTAATCAGGACACCCAGCTGGATGCCTACCCCCTGCCAAGGATTGCCAACATGGTCAATGAGATAGCCCGCTACCGGGTTTTTTCCACGATTGACCTGAAGTCAGTGTATCACCAAATCCCTATCCACCCAAAGGACAAGCCCTACACTGCCTTTGAGGTGGATGGGCACCTGTACCAGTTCCGCCGGGTTCCTTTTGGGGTCACGAACGGGGGGTCTCCATCTTCCAGCAGGAGATGGATCGCATTGTAGACAGGCACAAGCTGAAGGCAACGTTCCCTAATCTGGATAACGTCACTATCTGCGGCTGTGACCAGCAGGACCACAAGGCTAACCTGGAAAAATTCCTCCAGATAGCCGGGGAGCTGAACCTCACTTACAGCAAGGAGAAATGTGTGTTCAGCACCACCCCCCTCAGCATCCTGGGGTACATCATGGCCCATGGAGTCGTCGGTCCAGATCTGGAAAGGATGTGCCCATTAATGGAGTTACCCCTCCCCCACATGCTAAAGGCCTCTGCAGGTGCCTGGGCCCGTTCTCTTATTACTCCCAGTGGGTCCTTCATTTCTTGGACAAGGTCCGCCCACTGGCCCAAGCCACAACTTTTCCCCTCCCGCCTGAGGCACAGGCAGCCTTCACCCGCATCTGGCAAGACATTGTGGATGCCACGATGCAGGCTGTGGATGAGGACTCCCCCTTCCAGGTGGAGAGTGATGCCTCCGAGATGGCCCTAGCTGCTAACCTCAACCAAGGTGGGGGGGGGGGGGGGGGCGCCCGCCTTCTTCTCCAGGACCCTCCACGACTCTGAGCTAGGGCACTCTGCCATTGAAAAGGAGGCCCTGGCGATTGTGGAAGCGGTCCACCATTGGCGCCACTACCTGGCCGGCAGGAGATTCATGCTCCTCACGGACCAGAGGGTCATGGCGTTCATGTTTAACATTACCCACAAGAGCAAGATCAAGAATGACAAGATCCTGCGCTGGAGAGTCGAGCTGGCAACCTACAGCTACAACATCCAGTACCACCCCGGGAAGTTTAATGATTCCCCCTGTGCGTCTATGCATGATGACAGGTTGCAGGCATTGCATGAGTCCCTGTTATCTGGGCGTCACACGGTTGTACCATTTTGTTAAGTTCCGAAATCTGCCGTACACCATCAAGGACGTCAGGGACATGACCGAGGCCTGTCGGGTCGGTGTGGAGTGTAAACCCTGCTTCCTCCGCCACCCCCCTCCTCCACAGGCCCACGTTGTAAAGGCTACTCGGCCTTTCGAGCGTCTCGGCATGGACTTCAAAGGGCTCCTGCCTTCCACGAACCGAAACGTCTACTTCCTCACAGTAGTGGACAAGTACTCACGCTTCCCTTTCGCCATCCCTTGTCCGGACAGATTTTCACCATGTTTGGCTACCCCACCTTCAGCCACAGCGACCGGGGGGGGGGGGGGGGGGTGGTGGGGGGAGGGTGTCTAGTTTCATGAGCGACGAGCTGCGCCAGTACCTGACGGCGAGGGGCATCACGACCAGTCGCACGACAAGCTATAACCCGAGAGGCAACGGGCAAGTGGAACGCGAGAATGGAATAGTCTGGAAAGCAGTCCTCCTCAGGTCAAAAGGGCTCTCAGGTCAAAAAGGTGGGCCGTTGAATTCTGGCAGGATGCCCTGCCCGAGGCACTCCATGCTGTGCACGGCTACCAACGAGAACCCTCACGAGCGCCTGTTCTCATTCTCCAGGAGGTCGGCGACTGGAATGTCACACTCCCAGCGTGGCTCACATCCCCGGGACCAGTGCTTCTGCATAAGCACATATGGACACACAAGGTCGAAGCCCTGGTGGAGCAGGTTTTCCTCCTTCATGCAAACCATAACTACGCTTACGTTAGGTTCGGCAGTGGCAGAGAGGACACCGTCTCAACCAGGGATATGGCACCAGCAGGAGCACCCACCACACCACACCACCCTCCAACCCAGGATGACGCTGACCGGGCATACATCCCCGTCCCCAGGCAGCTATGGGGCACGCAGGGCCTCCTTGACCACCAGGGGCCCGCTTCAGCGTTAGATGAACCCGCCCAACCCACCCATCCAATACGACCCGTATATATCGACCCCAGTCCCCCTGGCCACCCCTCCGCGCGGTATCACACCAGCCACACCCAACCCTGCTGCCAGCTCCCCAATTTCCTCTCTGACCAGTGACCAGGAGCCAGTCCTACAACGGTCACAGAGATTCCAGCGGCCACCAAGTCATCTCAATCTGTAAATATTGTATGTACATAGTCGGTGTGATTCCTTGTTACTGCCCCCCCCGGGACAATTTTAAAGAAGGGGGTGAATGTGGTGGTACACCACCGGCCTACTGCAGGGGGAAACCTCTGTACCTGCAGGAGTGTAAGGGGACAGGACAATACCTGGCTGGCTGTCAATCAGTCGGCCTGAATGGATCAAGCCCCATCTGGTCGGGCATCAATTACCCTCCAGGATATAAGCCTGTGCCAGCCTCCCGAGGCCTCACTCAGAGTTGCGGCAGCCACAGCCAGCCTGGCTCTGTGGAAGTCTTTGTGGATTAAAGTACAGTCTTTATTTTTGTGTGTGTCTGATTCTGGCTAACAGTGCACCACATGGGGTAATCAATCTGAGTCCCAATATATTTCAGATAAGGATACCACACTCTAACGAATGTGTTGTGTTTCCTCCTTAGACTGTGTGCGATTTTCTCCAGGGGAATCCAATTCTGCATTGCCATATTCCATCGTGTGGTATTTTGATGGGAGTCAGACTTGCACGAAATCGCAAGACCTTCAAGAACGGAATTTGATCTTTGGTCAAGTCTAGAACTCATGTCCCCAATGTCTCCCAGAAGGAACAGCTCTGGATCCTGTGGAAAATCAACTTTTGTAATTTTTTTCAGTATGTCCACTAGGTCTTCCCAGAAGGGCCTCACCTTTGGACATAGCCAGCTGGAGTTGTCAAAAGTTCCAACCTCCACACCACACCTAAAGCACATTTCTAAAATTTCAGGTTTTGATTTTATTGGTGTGAATGAAGTACTTCTAAAAGCAAGTTATATTTCTTCTTCAACTGTTCAAATGACATGTATCCCATTTCTATAGTAATCTTCCAGACGTTGTATCCCATTATGGTACCATTTTTCCAGTATCTTGTTCAAAGTCATGGGTATAAGTTAATTTTGTCTTTAAGCTGTTTTTGGTGACAATCCTTTTTCAGTCTAGAGCTTTCGCAGGTCTCATACAATAATTTAACCAAGTGTTTTAACACGGGTTTGTCTGTCCTGTCGGCTATAATTCTGGAATTCCATTTATAAATAAAATCATTGTACAATTTCTCTTTTAGAGAATGCAATCCAATTTGTGCCAGGAGGGGGCATCATCACCCTCAAATAAATGAATAAATAAATTGCATTTGGGCGACCAAATATTTTTTGAAACTGGAGGCCTCCTAATCTGTAATCCCATGTTAATTTTTCCATGGATACTCTGGGTACTTTACAGTTCCATATAAACTGCCCAACATGCTTATTAAGGGTTTTAAAAAAGGTTTGGGTTTGTGGAATGAGCAAGTACTGGAAAAGATACTGCTGTCTTGACAATATATTCATCTTCACACAGTTGTCTCTGATAATTAGAGTGATGGGAAAGTTCACCCACCTACTCAAATCTTCTTCAATTTTACTCAGAAACAGGAGATCATTAAGTTTATATAAATTCTGACGATCATTATCAACCATTTTTCCAAAGTATTTAATGCCACCTGAGGGGCACTTCAATAGGCTTGTTCGTTGATACTCAATAATGTTTTTTAGACATTTTAGTCAGGAAAATTTTTTGAAAAAAATTAACATAATTACCGCTTGTATGGTTGTTCATACTGGGTGCCTTTATAGACTGCAAGTACCTATGTGCAATAGGCAATTGAGTGAATGACCGACAACAAATTTTTTCAGTTCAATTCACACCGCAGGCTTTCTCCAAAAAGTTGTAGGGGTCCTGCAGGATAAATCACGGGGCAGGGATTGTCTTAAAATTCCTGCACATTCCTTTCTAGACGGCCCATGTAGTGGCAATGCAGTCTAAAAACCATTAGCATAATCAAAATTTGTTAGTGGTGTGGCAGCGCTATAGATAGACTACAACTCCCAGAAGTCCAGCACAGGACAGTGTGGCATGCATGGTTCAGTGTTTTAAAAGAATATGCATGTGACTCGAGTAAATGAGTTCTGATTTACCTGCAACTGTGTGTGTCATTATTTTGTGTCCATCAGCCACCACTGAGCTTTCAGTGGCTACAATTGGTGACCCCGATGGGTCCAAAATGAGCTTTTGCGCCATATGGATACTGCAGCTGTTGCTGTTAAACTACTGCCCTTCTGGTTGGCAGAGCCAGAGCTGTGGTTTCGACAGGCTGAGACATAATTTCACCTCAGGAAGATCAAGGTGGATGCAACTCGCTATTATCACCTCGTCAGTGCCTTGGACCAAGCCACTGCTAAGTGAGTTGGTGATGTCTGCACGATCCACCGGAGCCTGGAGAGCATAAGTGTGACTCTAAAAGCAAAGTTATGACATGTCCCGCAGAGAGAGGGCTGCCAGACTGTTACACATGGAGGATTTGGGTGACCGCGCCCCATCCGAACTAATGGACAACATACTGTGCCTGGCATCTAGCTAACGGCTAGATATGTTATTCGAACACCTCTTACTGGAGAGGATGCCAGAAGACATTAGACATTATTACAGAGTTCTTTCGAAGACCCCAGGGCAGTAGCTGCAGAGGAAGACAAAAAAACACACGAAAAGGTCTTCCGACAATGTCACTTTGTCACACCTATCTGCACCCAGCACCTCCGTTGTTGACACTACTTCCCAAGCCAACGTTCTCAACACATCAGCTCCTATAACAAGGCAACGTCTCAAGTCAGGCACACAGCCTGTCAACATTTCCACCTGGTGTGTTTACCGCTGGCATTGGGGAGTCAGTGAATGTAAGTGCCTGCCACCCTGTGCATTCTCTGGAAATGCTCCAGCCAACCGTCATTATTGGCTGCGATGGTTGGCTGAAAATCTACGAGCCTTCTATATGTTTGGGATCAGCTATCCCCACGTAAATCTTTGGTGGACATAGGATCTGAGGTTCGTGTTTTTCCACTAACCAGTTTCAATACACGTTATCATACCACTAATCTCCAACTCACAGCAGGTCAATAGTTCCAACATTCTCATGCATGGCACCAAAAAAATGAATGTTCAGTTTGAGGGGAACATTTATACATAGCCTTTTTTTTATAGTGGCAGTGTTACCACCGCTACTTTGAGCTCATTCACTCATGATGGATTTAAAAGGGCGTCAGCAGGTGGACAGCACCACCTTTCGCACCATTTGCCTGGCAGAATCGCGTGTTCCTGCGCTGTGCCTTCAACCCCGGTGGAAGGCTGTTGATAAGTTCACCAGACTTGTAGAAGAGTTTCCCGAAATTACAACTCTGCAATTTTCAACCCCCACTGTGGGAGTAACTCACCATATTTCTACAAGGGACCTCCCATTCATGCTAAGGTACGTCATTTGCCTCCGTACAAACTGCAATTAGCTAAGCAGGAATTCCACAAAATGGAAGAGCTGGGAATAATTCACTGGTCAGACCATAGACGTCTCCATTACATTTAGTCCAAAAATGCACCAGAAGGTAGAGACCTTGTGGAGATTATACATGGCTCAATGACGCCACTCTATCGGATCACTACCCTGTTCACCATATTCAAGATTTTTCAGTGAATCTGCATGGGGCGAAAACCTTTTCAAAAGTGGACTTCGTACACGGATATCAGCAGGCGTTAGTGGAACCAGACGACATCCAAAAATGGCAATGATTATCCCTTTCACATTGTTCAATTTTTACATATGCCTTATGGGTTAAAAACACAGCTCAGACCTTTCAGTGAGTTATGGACACAGTAGGGCACGACGGCTGACGTCTTCATTTATAAAGACATATTAGTCATCAGCAAAACATCTGCGTACACTCTTTAGACGTCTGCGAGAATTTGGACTGACCATCAATCCCGATAAATGTGTTTTTGGACAACAGTCCAAATAATTCCTGGGGCTTACAATCACTGACAAGGGCATGGTTCTGTGCCTTCCAAGATTGACACCATTGCTGAATATTCCAGACCAACCACTGTCAAAGGTCTGCAAGATTTTGTGGACATGGTCAATTTTTAATCGCCGATTCCTTCCACCAGCAGCTCACGTTATGAAGCCTCTGTTCAATCTGCTGTCTGGAAATGCCAAATCTATTCAGTGAATAGATGAAAGTCAAAATGCCTTCATAAAGACAAGGAACTATTAGCTCATCCTCAGTTATCCAGTCCTAAATGCACCCACTGCCCTGGCTAAAGGGGGCGCCCTGCGTCAGTATGTCAATGAACAATGGAAACCATTGGCATTCTTTAGCCGCCACCTCCATGAGGCCAAGAAAAAATACACCATGTTTAATAAATAACTCCTAGCCGTATATCTGTTCATCCGTAACTTCCATTACTTTTTTAAGGCAAACCATTCATAAACCATTCACCTTCATGTTTTCGAAGGTGTTGGAGCCCTGGTCAGCTCAACAACAGTGGCAGTTGTCCTTTATTTTGGAATTCTCTACCAGAATATGCACATTTCTGGAAAAGATAATGTAGTGGCTGATGCACTTTCCCGCTTAGTTACACTTGAGGTATCAGCTATGGACCACGGTATTGATCACATGGCTCTCAGCACTGCCCAACCACAAGACGGTGAGATGGAGTCGCAGCATATCTTGATAACCAACCTACAATGGAAGGATGTGCAAATTGATGCTGATGGCAAGCTGCTCTTTTACTACCTGTCAACAGGACATCCATGACCAATGGTTCCAGCTTCATGGAGATGTAGTATTTTTGATTCTCTCCATGGTCTTTCTCATCCATCCATAAGATCAACTGTTCTCCTGATTTCAGACAGATTTGTTTGGGACAGTCTTAAGAAAGACATCACGTTAATGGCCAGATCTTTTGTAGCTTGTCAAAAAGTCAAAATCCATGGGCATGCAAAAGCACTGCTACAACCCTTCCACTGATAACTTGCTGCTTTGACCATGTCCATGTGGACATTGTAGAACAAATTCCAGTTTTACGAGGCTACTGCTATCTCTTTGTGGTGATTGATAGGATTACGAGATGGCCTGAGGCAGTCCCCATGGCGGATGTTTCTATGGACTCTTGTGCACGAACATTCCTTAATTCCTAGGTGGCTCGCTTCGGCCTCCTGGCACACGTCACTTCTGACAGAGGACCTTAATTTACATCTTCATTATGGACGGCCTTATCTTGGCCACTCAGCTCTAGGCTTCATCATACAATCACCTATCACCCACTGTCCAACGGGATGGTTGAATGATTCCATCACCTTAAATCAGCCTTAATGGCCCATTTGGACCATCCCAACTGGGCAGACAAATTACCATGGATGTTGCTCGGCATTATGACAACTCCAAAAGAGGATCTTCAAACTTCATCTGCGGAACTTGTATATGGCGCACCTTTGGTGGTCCCAGAGGAATTTGTTCCACACAGATCCAGTAAAGATCCCAAAGAGATGCTGAGCAGACTAAGGGATACCATAGGCAAATTATCCCCGGTACCACCATCATCACATGGCAAATAATTTCTTTTGTACCAAACGAACTGAAGGACTGTGAATACGTGTTTGTATGTAGAGAAACCCATGGACAGCCCTTGCAGCCATCATACAAGGGCCCATACAGGTTGATAAGATGAACGAGGTCAATCTGCATCTTGGATATTGCTGGGCATCCTCTGTCATTCACAATTGAAGGCTCAAACCTACCCATATTGACAAAACTGCTCCTATTCAACAGCCAGCAGTCTGATGCAGGGGTCGACCTCCTAAAAAATTACCAGTTGATAGTGCCGGTTTTGAGGAGTGGGGGGGGGGGGGTGATGCGTGCAACTCACAGAAGTCTAGTGAACCAGCACAGGACATCGTAACATCACACATGGTTCAGTGTTTTAAAAGAATATGCGTGTGACTCAAGTAAACAAGTTCTGATTTACCTGTGTATCGTTATTTTGTGTTCGTCAGCCACCACTGCATTTTCAGTGGCTACAAGTGGGATAATTTCACTTTTTTCCCCAGTTTATCTGTATCCTGAAAATTTGTCATAAGCTTTTAATAAAGTCTGAAATTTAGTAAAGGAATTAACTGGATCTGTTAAGTACAGGATTAAATAATCTGCCATAAAATTAATTTTATGTTTTGTCTGACTCACTTTAAAACCCTTTATATCCAAGTCTTGTCTAATTGTCTCTGCCAAGGGCTCAATAGCCAAGACAAAAAGACCTGCAGATAAGGGACAACCCTGTCGATGCGACCTGCTCAAAAGGAGTGTTGCTGAGATCTGTCATTAGTGGCGACCCTGGCTTTGGGTCTGTGATAAAGAGTTTTAATTCAGTTAATAAACAGTTTCCCAAACCCGAACTTGGCCAAAACTCAAAACAAATATGGCCATTCCAACCTGTCAACAGCTTTCTCATCATTCAGAGCCACATTGACACTTACTTCAGTCTTAGACATTGCATAATGAATAATATTAAAGTGTCTACATAGGTTTTTGGCTGACCGGAGTTTCAAAATAAAGCCACTCTGGCCTGGATTTATTAATTTTGGTAGGTATTGGCCAAGTCTGTTAGCCAGGGCCTTAGAAATCATTTATAATCTGAGTTAAGTAATGAAATGGGACAAAATGAAGAGCATTTTAATGGGTCTCTGTTTTTTTATGAATCACAGTAATTATGGCAGTAGAAAATGATTCAGAGAGTTTGGGTTTTAGATGCTAAATCAATTATGAGGGGTATACGTAATCCTTACATTCTAGTGAGAAACCAGCCTTACCTGGTAATTTATTTGACTGTAGTGAGCCTAAAGCTTTTTCAATTTCTTTTGGGGTAAAGGGGAGCTCCATTTTTTTTATCTTCTTGGTCAAGTTCAACAGTGGACAAGAAGTCATCAATTTTAGTCAGGTCTTCTGGCGATTCTGATTTATATGAATTTTGTAAAGACCTGTTTAAATGTGATATTGATGTCTATTGGATTATATGAGACTAAGCTCACTTCAGAGTAAATTGAATTAATTATTCTACAACTTTCCTGTTTTCAGTCGCCAGGACATGACTTTGTGTGCTTTCTCTCCCAATTCATAATAATTCATAACTAAACAGTTCTTAGAATTTTTTTTCAATCTTATAAGTGTGTAATATATTGTACTTAAGCTTGTTGTTTTATATACTTCCTTGGAGTCAAACTGTTGGAACTCCTTGTCCAATTTCAAAACTTCTGTTTCCAGTCCTTTTATATCTGCCATGTATTTCTTCTTAATACCTTTTGTATATGAGATTATCTGTCCCCTAAGGTAGGCTTTTAATGTGTCCTATAAAATAAAATATTGGAAGCAGAGGGACAGTTTATCTTACAGAACAACTTTATCTGGTCTCAAATAAATTTGCAAAGTTCTGGTTTTTAAGTAGAGTAGGATTCAGACGCCATTTGTATGAGTTAGTTATTTTCCTCTGGCATCAGAGTGAGTCAGAGGTGATTGATCCGACAGGGTTCTAGATAGGTATTCACACTTTAATGTTCTATAATTAAATGTGTTGAATAACAAAAAGAGGTTAATCCTAGTGTGGGAATCATGAGAGGAAGAATAAAAGGAGTAATCCCTGTTTGAGGGTGTGTTTGCCTCTGTCAAATTTAAATCTTTCCTGAAAGTCAAAGTAGTCTTAACTGCTTTTATTTTGAATACTATTTGTGCTGACTTATCCTGGACAGAATCTAAAGAGAAATTGAAGTTGCCTCCTACAAGTATATTTTGTCCCCTGAAACCTTAAGGAAGATATTATAGACACACTAGGCACGCAGTGAGCGAAAGAATCACACAGAGTTGAACCAACTGACTTTAATGGAATTCTTGTGTGCGCTTAAATCCCTCGGAACCCAATGATGCTTGTGACTCCCAGGACCTTTATGATGTCAGCCACCAGGCTGTGGGCTTTCCCCACACCTGGAGCTCTCACAGTCAGATCTGCCGTGGACTTGCCCGTAACTCTGTGAGCCGGTTTACCTGTTGCATGGGCGAGCCACCACATGACCCTCTCCCCCCTCCCCCCCCTCCAGAACTGGCGTTAGGAGGTGTGGTCTCCTCATGGCCACTCACATTGAGGATGCATGTGGTTCTGTTCTGATGCACCACGTTGTACAGGTCCTTGCATGGCCGCTGGAGTGGAGTCCGATGCATGCCCTTGCGGACGAAGACGTAGTCACAGTCCCGAAGGTCCTTGGAGACAAAGGAAGGTGTTGGGTTGCGGCACGAGGTTGGGGCAAGAGCTAGTGTTTCTACACACACATATACACATACACACATATATGATTATTATTGATGATTGGCATTGGCGGAGTCTTTTACCCTCTGTGCTCTGTTCCTGTCTTGTGTGTTGGCACCTCCATACCAGACAGTGATACAACCAGTCAGAATGCTCTCCACAGTCTTCTTTCTTTCTTTGGCTTTGCTTCGCGGACGAAGATTTATGGAGGGGGTAAAAAGTCCACGTCAGCTGCAGGCTCGTTTGTGGCTGACAAGTCCGATGCGGGACAGGCAGACACGATTGCAGCGGTTGCAATCACAGTACACCTGTAGAAATTTGCAAGTCTTTGGTGACATACAGAATGTCCTCAAACTCCTAAGTATAGCTGTGATGAGCCTTCTTCGACATGATGGTCCCTGGATAGGTCTTCAGAGATGTTGACACCCAAGAAAAATCAGAAGTTTCTTGCCCTCTCCACTGCTGACCCCTTGATGAGGACTGGTTTGTGTTCTCCTGGCTTAGCCATCCTGAAGTTCACAATCAATTCCTTTGCTTTAATGATGTTGAGTGCAAGGTGGTTGTTGTCACTCCACTCAACTAGCTGATCTATCTCATTCCTCTACACTTCCTCTTTGCTGTCTGTGATTCTGTGTGGTATCCTCAGGAAATATGTAGATGGCATTTGAATTTACAAAGCCACACAGTCATGCGTGTAGAGAGAGCAGTGAGATGCTCCTGTGTTGAATGCCACCATGCAAACGTGACCCGCTCTAGGATGCACCTTGGTTGAAATTCCTAGCGTGAAACAAATGAACTAAGAATGATTATCTCCACTTGTTGAAAAAAGCTTTATGAAATGGAATTTGTATTTTATCAAAGAATATCCCCTAGTGATGTGAAGAAGTTGACTTTTGGATAATTTGAGCAAACATTCTCATACCCAGATTTTAGGTACTATCTTCAATACCTTTTGTTACTTCATTACTTCAGCTGGTTTTTTTCTAAGGTACAAGGACTGCCTAAAGAAATCTCTTGGTGCCTGCCACATTGACCACCGCCAGTGGGCTGATAACGCCTCAAACCGTGCATCTTGGCGCCTCACAGTTTGGCGGGCAGCAGCCTCCTTTGAAGAAGACCGCAGAGCCCACCTCACTGACAAAAGGCAAAGGAGGGAAAACCCAACCCCAACCCACCAATTTTCCCCTGCAACCGCTGCAGTCGTGTCTGCCTGTCCCGCATCGGACTGGTCAGCCACCAACGAGCCTGCAGCTGACGCGGACTTTTTACCCCCTCCATAAATCTTCGTCCGCGAAGCCAAGCCAAAGAAAAAGAAAAAAAAAGACTTCAGCTGGTGATATTTTCATCTGCCTATCAGGAGGTGATTGATTCAAAGTCCCACTCTAGAAATGGTGAACAAGATCCAGATAATGCAACAGTGAAAGACCTTGATTGTTTCTGAGCCTCTGATCGAGTTGGATACTAAAGTTCACCATGGAAAAATAGAGGCAAATATGTAATACTATGAGCTGCTACAAAAGCAGGCTCATTCTTGGAAGTAACCACTCAAAAGACATCCAGCTGGATTGATCAATGATGACTTGGTTACTTCCACCACAAGCTTTAAGGTTAAGAAGAACCAAAAAACTTAAATCCTCAGCACTCAAAACTTAGGAAGTTTGGCAAAGATGCCACTACTCAGGACACTGCCACTGCCAAAGGAAATGATAAGGAGGATGTTGTTTTGCCTCACCGTGGGATATCATAGAAGGACCTGTGCCTCAGTACAAGGGGTCTGCCATGAGGACATTGATGAAAATTATTCTTACAGCAAATATTGTAAATATACAAGAGTCCTTATTTTTAGAGAATGTTAATGCTCAGTAGGTGAGATTGATAGACAAAGGCACAGAAGAAATAAAAGGATCAAGGGATCTGGCAATAATGCATAGGATCATCCATACTTTATGCATGTGGCAATAAGGATGATTACTGGAAGAAAGGTAACATTATCTATTGGGCGGCTTTATGAGCCACACCTCTTCAATACTTTGATCTAATGTTGTACTCCACCCAATAGATAATATTACAGTGAATGTCCGAAAATCCAGAGGCTAGAAATCCGGACCGCTGGAGAATCTGGATCTTGAAAATTTTTACATCCACGCGTGTGTAAGCGCCACAGGTGCACAGTGGCAACAAGTGATCACGCGGAAGTTGTGGAAATGTAAGAGGAATATTATTTGTGTTTTATACTTTGCATTTGTGTTAATAAACTATCAAAATTACCTGCTTATTCTCCTTAAATTTTAAAAGTACTGCTCAAGAATCCGGAAAATCCAAAAATTTGGGCAGTCCGAATTTTAGGACTTTTACTGTACCATTCTTCCAATAACCATCCTTATTGCTAGACTGCTCAGTAGAAGAGGCAAAATAACAATCAGTTTCTCCACCAATAAATTGATAGAGCAACCAGTTAAAGTAGGAAGAATCAATGTGTCATCTGTAGAACCACGCAAATAATCCACACACCCTTCCACTCCCACAGACAAGATACACTACTGTGTTAGTAGGACTGAAAATGAAGGCAAAGGAAGAGAAAGGAATTGCTCTTCCCCTCTTGCAGGTGGCCTCGACTAAGCAGCGTCTTTTTTAGCAATGTGCAGTGTGTATTCAGTAAACAGCAGGGATCACAGTGACAACTACAGCAAATCACCAGAGAGGTCATTGCACATCTAAAATTAGAACATTTGAACTGAAATCCATCCAAAAGCTTTGACTCAGTAAACAGTTCCCAGCGCACAGCGGCAGAAGACATTAAAAGTCTACAGATCTCACACCGCCCACTTGGGAATTAACACAAACCTGGGAAAGCAGCCACCACATTCATTTCGAGCAGCATTGTGTTCATTTAATAGGCCAGACATGTACTTTCGGGAAAAAGCAAGTGGATCAAAATATTTAAAGCTCCCATGTGATTTAAAAAAAAGCTTATATTTGAGGCAAAAATAAATGACACCCATTCTCCTTTTTTGAAATACACCTCCAGTTAGAATACTGAAACCAGGATTATCTCAGGAAGCAACTCCCTCAAATCAGGCAGTCGTACTGCTGCTAACGTTGAATACATTATTTCTAATTACCTCGGAGATTTCATAGGTTTTGAGTCCTTGGAGAAATTAAAGGGTAACTGCTTCGAACAGACAGAATAGAATTGGAGATCCTGTTTATCCCTCTTGAATCCCCAATTTCATTGTTGCAGACCCCAATCTTGCAGATTGGCAGTAACACCTCCTACTTGCTGACCATCAACACAGGGGCACCTCAAGGCCTTGTGCTTAGGCCTGTGCTCTGTTTCCTGTACACTCAAAATCACGTTCACCTCCAATCCGATCTACAAATCTGTATTCATTAGCAGGATGAAGGTGGAGAGGGTTAGCATCTTTAGGTTCCTGGGAGACCACATATGAGGGGACCTCTCCTGGAGCCAGCACATCAAGGCAACCGCGAAGAAGGCACACCAACGCCTCTACTTTCTAAGAAGTCTGAGGAGATTTGGCATGCCTTAATACTCTATCGAACCTCAACAGGTGCATTGTGGAAAGAATACTGAATGGTTGCATCAAGGCCTGGTTTGGAAACTCGGGTACCGAGAAGTGCCAACCCTAGCCAAGACCACTGTGGGCACTGACTATTGAAAGCATCTATGCGAGGCACTGGTAAAAGAGTGAGGTCCTCCTCATAAAGACCTCCAGCACTCTGGTCACAATCTCATCTTGTAGCTCCCTTCAGGCAGAAGATAGAGAAGTCAACACCTCCAAAAGAACAGTCTTTATCCAACAATATCAGGCTCTTGCACCTCCACACACTACCCTAAGCATAACTGAAAAGTTACTTTTTTTCTTGAACTAACTGCAACTGTGAATATTTATTTATGTATCCTTTGATTTTTTTTCTGTCTTGGCATTTGGGTTAATTTAAATTTTTACTCTTATAGTTGGTACAACTTGCATACCTGTTTGGCTGCAGCAAGTCAGAATTTCGGGGCATCTGTACATTGTGATTATGCGTCTGACAATAAACTTGCATTGTCATTGATAGCTCCGAAGAGCGTGGGTGATGTTGCAATTTAGAGGGACCTGGTTGAGGTTCTGAGGGGGCAGTGTGGTGGCTGAACAGGTGATCATTGACGAGAGAAGTCCGTCCTTTTCAGAGGAAACACACAGAAATGTTGGAGGAATTTAGCTGGTCTCGCAACATCCTTGGGAGGTAAAGGTATATTACTGACATTTTGGGCCTGTGCCCTCTTCAAGGTATAAGCAAAAAGCAGGCAGAAGATGCATCTGAATAAAGACTAAGGACAGAAGGAAGGGAGGAAGGATGGGAGGAGAAGGAGTCTAGATCAACAGACAAAGGTGTTAATTGGATATGAAAAGAGGAAAGGTGAGAATTGATTTTGGTTCTGTGAAAGGAGACGGAGGGAAAAGGGGGAGAGAGAGTGTGTTAGAGAGAGAAAGAGAGAGAGAGAGAGAACTAGAAAACAGGGCAAAGTGGACAAAGATGAGGATGGTGGGGTTTAACAGAAACTGGAGGTTGATGTTAATGCCATCCAGCTGGAGAGTGCCCAGACAGAAGATGAGATGTTGTTTCTCTTCAGGACTAAAAGTAGAGCAGGTTCTTAAATATCCACTGTTCAGGTTTGGGAAATTAGTTTGTTGAGGAACGTTCTGAAAGGGGTGAAGAAAATTTGAGGATGATGGGGACTGAGGTGCTTCAGTCAGGTTTGGATTGACAATTTACTCATCTGTGAAACTGAGGAGTTTGCAAATGCAAAGCAACAGTCAGCTCAAGTGGAACACATTTGGGGGTTTGCAGGACATTGCATGATTTAAGTCTGCTCCCTGTTTGGAATCCAAGCTTCTTTCCAATTGCAGCTTCCACATTTAGTTTGTGCAACGAGTTCCCCAGCTGCAGCATTTCAACAATATTTTAAAAAAATAGATATTTCCCATCAGTCCCCTTAGAAAATCCTAATTAATTCAAGCAACCACTCTACTTCTGATCAATGCCATCCAGCACCTATCTTTTACTCAAGGTGATTTGCATACCTCCCTGTCCCAGGAACAGTTCAAGAAGTTCTGCAAATTAGCAGTCACATGGAAGTCAGACTCCCAACTAAATATATACATGGAATAGGAAATGTAGAGTTGTATTCCCCGGAGAAAATTATGTACAATTTGAGGAGGAAAAATGACACATTTGTTGGGGGTATGGCAGCCTTATCTGCAACATGTAGGTACGCTCCTTCCAAATAGAAGAAAGGTAAAACTCCGTACTAATAGTGAAATGACTTGAGGTAAATGGTGGGTCATGGCACAGATGATGTGCTCTTGTTTCGTATCTTTTTAATTTTACTCTGAGTTAATATTTGGTTCCTTTAAGGGTTGGAGACTCGATAATTTTTGGTTCTTTATGTTTAATTTACATAATATTTTCCTTGTGATATTTGGGTATAGCAGCGAAGGGAGAGGTGGCCGGGGGGGGGGGGGGGGGTGAAATAGACTCTCAAATATTTTATTTATAATTTTTCAAACACAGTGTCATAATAATAAAAACATACTACAATATCCAATTATGTATAAGCTTCACCGTCGAGTCCAATTTCCGCCATCCCCCCATCCCTTATCCCAATTAATATATCTAGAGACAAAATTAAATAGATAATTACCCTGTTGCATTTTAGTGTCCCTTTACCTTCCAAACATTAGGGACAAAAAAAAAGTAAAACAAAACAAAACAAATTACACATAAAAAAAATTCTTATGAAAAGTAAGAACAAACTCAATGAAAAGACAGAAATCGTAGGATTTGCCAGGTCTCCACCGCCGGCAACCTGATTAAGATGGATGGATTCCCCTTACCCCCGAAGGGGTAGACAGGAACGGACAGAGTGATGAAGCACAAGGAACCGCACTATATCTTTGCCCCTATATAATGCTAAATTTTAAGGAAGGGGTCATATTTCCTCCTTTAAGTTTAAGGAAATTTTCTCCAGGGGAAGCAGCTTTGCATTTCTGCATTCCAGCGCACAATGCCAAGATGAGAGTCTAACTTCCAGGTAATTGCAATGCACTTCCTGGCCATCAACACAAATTGGATGTGAAATTTGGATGGCTTCAACATAAGTTTTATATCCATGATATTTTCCAACAGGAACAATTCTGGTAATACAGGTACACAATCCTTCATCCGGACATCTAAAATCCGGAAAGCTCCAAAATCCGGCAAGTGGGGAGAGAGGCGGCAGCGCGAGTAGGGCGGTTGAGAGACTGGCGGTTGGGGGAGGCGGTCGAGGGACCGACGGTTGGGAGAGATGGCCGTGTGGGCGAGGGACCGGTGGTTGGGGGAGATGGCTGGGCAACTGGAAGGGGGTGGGGGTGGATACGGCAGCGCAATTCAGGAGGGTTTTCCGAAATCTGGAAAAATCCAAAATTCGGAACACACTGTCCACCAAGTGATCCGGATAAAGGATTGTGTACCTTTGGTACACATGGTTGAGAAGGATGTACTGTTATTTTGGATTTGTGTAAGTCTTTGAAAATCAAAAATAAAATATACAAAAAAAAATGTTCTGCAAATTGGTATTGACTATACAAGTTGGAATAACTTCTCCCTGCTGTGTAATCTAATTATGATCATTCATACATTGTGACTGTGATTCACAGCATCCCATGCCCTCCGGAACATGCAGTTGATACAAGTTATTCACAACACTTAAAATATTTATTGAATAAATTAATAGTTTATGGCATGGAAAATGTTATTTTCACAAGAATTTCATTTTATATCTTATGTGATTCCACGTTCCACTATATTAAATTTAAAAAAAAATTTAGACTTACAGCATGGTAACATTTCAGCCAACGAGTTCGTGCTGTCCAATTTACACCCATTGACCTACAGCTCCGGTACATTTTGAACGGTGGTAGGAAACCAGAGACCCTGGAGAAAACCCATGCAGACACAGGGAGAACGTACAAATTTCTTACCGACAGTACGGTATTCAAACCCCGGTCCCGATCACCGTCACTTTAAAGCTGTTGCGCGAACCACTACGCCAACCGTGCCACATTTAAAAAAATACTTATTACTCAGAAGGAAATGGAAAGCTTTCCCTGGGATAGCATCTAGGGTGGAGTATTGCTGCTGTGTTCAGTTGTACAAACTGCAAAATTTTCATTAATTATTGAGTCTGTAGGAAGAGAAGAGGGAAGAAGGGAGGGAGACAGGGAGATAGAGTAAACACACCAAAATGCCAGAGGAACTGTTCTGGGAAACACAGAGCACTTCCAACTGTGTGGTGTATTATGGGTAGGGAAGACGGCCATTGCTCTGCTGCGTATTTATGATGGGTGGCATTACGGCGCATCACCCCACCTCCATCGGATCTGGAGGGCATTATGAGGCTCTGCTCAATATGAATGCAATGCTGGAGCAGCCTTTTAGGGCTGCTCTATAAAGGGTAAGCTTTAAGTTTTCAATCTGCTCTTGTAGCCGGTCACTAGGTGGAGGCCTGACATGAAATGGCCTACAGAGAGGAAAAGAGAAAGAGAAAGAGAGAGAGAGAGAGAGAGGGAGAGAGAGAAAGAGATGGTTGAGCTACATAGCACAAGATGTTTACAAAGCACAAAAAAAAGCAGATTTCATTCACTATTCTCTCCTTTGTTCAAGCTGTCTTCAAAAGAGACAACTCTCCGAAGCACAGCATAGCTACGTTTCTATGTTTCCACAAAGTGCTTGACTGAATTGCTTGACCCTCCTATTTTCGACAGCAACCTTTCGTGAAATGGATATTTCAGCTGTTGTTATAAACACGGAGCATTGGCAGCCGACCATCAGTAGCACTAGCAAGGCATAATCAAATCAACGTTACATGGAGATAGTCGCATTCATCAGAGGTTTGCCTAGCTAGAGGGAAAACTGTGCAGGCTGAACACTATTAATTCCAGTTGTAGATAATGATGAACCATTTTGAGCAATGGCAGGGCCTATGTTCTACGACCTCGCTGTATTTACACATGTCAGTACAGGAGCTAGAAGAAGAACACCCAGTACAAAATCAGCTTCTTCCCCTCTGAATGGACAATGAACCAGACATGGCCTTACTTTCTCTTCTTTTGCACTAATTTATTTAGTGGTTTTAAATGTAATTTATAGCAATATTTGAGCTTGTAATGATGTCACAAAACAGTGAATTTTGTGACGTGCTCATGACAATAAATTTTGACTGACATTACACAGTGTTTATGCGATTCTTTCTTCAAGACTCCAGCATCTATATCTTTCGTGTTTCTTTATAAAATTAATTCCTTACTTTCTTTTTCTAGAATATAAAAAAAATGATGGCAGGACATGCTTAGGAGTAAAATAGAGGTCCTCAGTTCTGGTGGTCATCATAAGCTTGTGGAACTCTCCTGGGGGGATGCAATTATCAAATGGAGCTGCAATTGTCAACTCTCCCTTTTTAAAAAAAAATATTTTTCACACCATGAACCATACTGACCAAAATACATCCAGACATTTTTCTCTTGAATATATACAGTGTCATTTTCTCCCCTTTTTCCCCCCTCCCTTCCCTCCCTCCCTCACCCCCTCCCATCTATTCAAAGTTCAATCTATATTAAATCCGTTAAACAATGTCGTCACTTAATAAAAATAAACAAGAAATTTTTGTCTTTTACTTTTATATACTGAGTCAGTTAATTTCGTTGTCTTCTCCTTCTGTCATTTTAGGTGGTGGAAGTCCATGATAGGATTTCTCTATTGTGTTTCATGTATGGCTCCCATATTTGTTCGAATATTGTGATGTTATTTCTTAAATTATAGGTTATTTTTTCTAATGGAATACATTTATTAATTTCTATGTAACATTGTTGTATTCTCAAGTTGTCTTCTAATTTCCAGGTTGACATAATACATTTTTTACTACAGCTAGGGCTATCATAACAAATCTTTTTTGTGCTCCATCCAAATCGAGTCCAAATTCTTTATTTCTTATATTACTTAGAAGGAAGATCACTGGGTTTTTTGGTATATTGCTTTTTGTGATTTTATTTAATATCTGGTTTAGATCTTCCCAAAATTTTTTCACTTTCTCACATGCCCAAATTGCATGTATTGTTATTCCCATTTCCTTTTTACAGCGAAAACATCTGTCTGATACTGTTGGGTCCCATTTATTTAACTTTTGAGGTGTAATGTATAGCCTGTGTATCCAGTTATATTGTATCATACGTAACCTCGTGTTCATTGTATTTCTCATAGTTCTGGAGCATAGTTTTTCCCATGTTTCATTCTTTATCTTTATGTTTAGATCTTGTTCCCATTTTTGTTTAGGTTTACAGTTTGTCTCCTCGTTCTCCTTTTCTTGCAGTTTGATGTACATGTTTGTTATAAATTTTTAAATTATAATTGTGTCTGTAATCACATATTTAAAATTGCTTCCTTCTGGTAACCTCAGACTGTTTCCCAATTTGTGCTTCAAGTAGGTTTTCAGGTGGTGGTATGCAAACATTGTATTGTGAGTTATATTATATTTGTCCTTCATTTGTTCAAAAGATAATAATTTATTTCCCAAATAACAATTTTCTATTCTTTTGATCCCTTTTCTCTCCCATTCTCTGAAGGAAAGGTTATCTATTGTGAAAGGGATTAGTTGATTTTGTGTCAATATTAATTTTGGTAGTTGATAATTTATTTTATTCCTTTCTACGTGAATCTTCTTCCAAATGTTGAGCAGATGATGCAATACTGGTGAATTCCTATATTGCACCAATTTTTCATCCCACTTATATAGTATATGTTCAGGTATCTTCTCCCTTATTTTATCTAGCTCTAATCTGGTCCAATCTGTTTTTTCCCTTGTTTGATAAAAATCTGATAGGTATCTTAATTGTGCTGCTCTATAATAATTCTTGAAGTTTGGTAGTTGTAAGCCTCCTTGTTTGTACCATTCTGTTAATTTATCTAGTGCTATCCTCGGTTTCCCCTCTTTCCATAAGAATTTCCTTATTATTTTCTTTAGCTCCTTGAAGAATTTCTCTGTTAGGTGAATTGGTAATGATTGAAATAGGTATTGTATCCTTGGGAAGATGTTCATTTTAATACAGTTTATCCTTCCTATCAGTGTTAGTGGTAAATCTTTCCAGTGCTCTAAGATGTCTTATAATTTTTTCATTAATGGCTGATAATTTAGTTTATATAGATGGCCGAGATTATTATTTAGTTGTATACCTAGGTATCGAATTGCTTGTGTTTGCCATCTAAATGGTGATTCTTTCTTAAACTTTGTGAAATCCGCATTATTCATTGGCATTGCTTCACTTTTATTTGCGTTGATCTTGTACCTCGATACTTCTCCATATTCCTTTAATTTCTTATGTAATTCTTTTATTGATATTTCTGGTTCTGTTAAGTATATTATAACGTCATTTGCAAATAGACTAATTTTATATTCCTTCTCTTTTATTTTTATCCCTCTTATTGTATTTTCTGTTCTTATCAGTTCTGCTAGTGGTTCTATAGCTAACGCGAACAGTGAGGGAGATATTGGACATCCCTGCATTGTTGATCTGCTTAATTTAAATTGGTTTGATATATATCCATTTACTGTCACTTTCGCCAATGGTCCCTTATATAATGCTTTAATCCAATTAATATATTTCTCTGGTAGGTTGAATTTTTGTAGTACTTTGAATAAATAATTCCATTCTACTCGTCAAAGGCTTTCTCTGCGTCTAAAGCAACCGCTACTGTTGGAGTATTGTTTCCTTATAATGCATGTATTAAGTTAATGAATTTACAGATATTGTCCGTTCATCTTTTTTTAATAAATCCAGTTTAATCTAGTTTTACTATTTTTGGTACACAGTCGGCCAATCTGTTTGCTAATAGTTTAGCTATTATCTTATAATGTCTGTTAAGAAGAGATATTGGTCTATACGATGCTGGTGTTAGTGGATCTTTCCCCGTCTTTGGTATTACTGTAATTATTGCTATTTTGCATGAATCTGGTATGTTTTGTGTTTTTTCAATTTGGTTCATTACTTCCAGGAGAGGAGGAATTAATGTCTTTAAACGTTTTATAGAATTCTATTGGGAGTCCATCCTCTCCTGGTGTTTTATTGTTCGGTAGTTTTTTAAATATCTCCTGTATTTCTTCTATTTCAAATGGTTTTATTAATTTATTTTGCTCCTCTGTTTGCAATTTCGGTAGTTCAATTTTAGTTAGAAATTCATCTATTTTGTCTTCTTTCCTTTAATTTTTAGTTTGATATAGTTGTTCGTAGAATTCCCTGAAGTTTTCATTGATCTCCGTTGGGTTATATGTAATTTGTTTTTTGTCTGCCAATTCTCTTCTTATAGTTGTATCTTCCTTTATTGCTAATTCTTTTTCTGTATTTGTTATTTCCCTTTCCAACTGTTCTATTTCTTGATTGTAGTCCTTCTTCATCTTAGTTACATAATTTATTATCTGTCCTCTGATGAATGCTTTCATTGCGTCCCATAGTATAAACTTATCTTTCACTGATTCCGTATTTATTTCAAACTATATTTTAATTTGTCGCTCAATTAATTCTTTAAAATCCTGTCTTTTAAGTAGCATGGTTTAATCTCCATCTATACATTCTCCAGCTCTATTGCCAATAACAGGGGTGAGTGATCTGATAACAATCTAGCTTTATATTCGGTTTTCTTAACTCTTCCTTGAATGTGGGCTGATAACAGGAATAGGTCTATCCTTGAGTATGTTTTATGTCTACCCAAATAATATGAATATTCTTTTTCCTTTGGGTGTTGTTTCCTCCATATATCCAAAAGTTGCATTTCCTGCATCAATTTAATTATAAATTTGGTTACTTTGTGTTCTTTCTGTTAGTCTTTTTTCCAGTTTTATCTACGTTTGAGTCCAAATTAAGGTTAAAATCCCCTCCTATTAGTATATTCCCTTGCGTATCTGCGATCTTCAAAAAAATATCTTGCATAAATTTTTGATCTTCTTCATTAGGTGCATATACATTGAGTAAATTCCAAAATTCTGAATATATCTGACATTTTATCATTACATACTTCCCTGCTGGATCTATTATTTCCTCTTCTATTTTGAGTGGTAGATTTTTATTGATTAACATAGCTACTCCCCTGGCTTTTGAATTATATGATGCTGCTGTTACATGTCCTATCCAATCTCTCTTTAATTTCTTGTGTTCCACTTCAGTTAGATGTGTTTCTTGCACGAATGCTATATCAATTTTTTCTTTCTTCAGTAAATTCAGCAGCTTCTTCCTTTTGATTTGGTTATGCATTCTGTTAATATTTAAAGTCATATAGTTCAACATGGTCATTTCATACTTTGTTTATCTTTCCTTTCCGTTTCCTCATCACCACCTTCCCTTCTTATCCATTTCTGTTTTTTTTGAACACATTGTAAGACATTTCTAAAACATTAAATATTTCCACTATTCCCATATCTAAAATTCCTTTAACCCCAATAGTCCCTCCCCTCTCTGAGTTGCCCTTTGTCCCTTGTCGGGCAACCACATCTCCCCTCTCCATTTGGATCTGCGAATCTGCTCGCAAGCGTCAACTGATTTCGCAGTGACTGTTATTCTTCCCCACCCAGCCCCCCCCCAGAAAAGATTTTAATCTTCATATATAACAAAGCTCACTCTCTTAATTCCCTCCTTACTTCCTTTCTTCCCTTTCTTTCCCTTCTTAGTTCTTACTTATACTTTATTCTTCTTCTTTATATATAGTTTGTTGTCATTTTTGTTCTTGTTACATCTCTTCATCTCTCTGTCTGTTTTGTAGGTGTTCTGCAAATTTTTGTGCTTTTTCCGGATTCGAGATCAGTTTGCTTTGCTGCCCCGGGATAACTATTTTAAGCACCACTGGATATTTTAACATAAATTTATTACCTTTTTTCCATAGGGTCGTTTTTGCTGTGTTAAACTCCTTCCTCTTCTTCAGGAGTTCAAAACTTATGTCTGGATAGAAAAAAATTTTTTGACCTTTGTATTCCAGTGGTTTTTTTTTGTCTTCTCTTATTTTTTTCATTGCCTTCTCCAATATATTTTCTCTTGTTGTATATCTTAGGAATTTTACTAGAATGGATCTTGGTTTTTGTTGTGGTTGTGGTTTAGGGGCTAATGTTCTGTGTGCCCTTTCTATTTCCATTTCTTCTTGTAATTCTGGTCTTCCTAGGAACCTGGGGATCCATTCTTTTATAAATTCTTTCATATCTTTGCCTTCTTCATCTTCCTTAAGGTCCACTATCTTTATATTGTTTCTTCTATTATAATTTTCCATTATATCTATCTTCTGAGCTAACAGCTCCTGTGTTTCTTTAACTTTTTTATCAGATTCTTCTAATTTCTTTTTTAAGCCCTCTACTTCCATTTCTATGGCTGTTTCTCGTTCTTCCACCTTGTCCACTCTTTTTTCCTATATCTGTCATGATCATCTCTAATCTATTCACTTTTTCTTCTGTACTTTTTATTCTTCTTTTTATTTCACTGAATTCTTGTGACTGCCATTCTTTTACTGTTTCCATATATTCTTTAAAAAAAATATATCCATGTACTTGCCCTTCCCTTCATCTTCCATTTCTCTGTGTTCTCCCTCCTCTTCTTCTGAGTCCACTCCAGGATCTGTGTCTTTTACCTCTGTCTCTTCTGGTTTTCTTGTTGGGTTTTTTATTTTATTTTGTTGGGTATTTTTGTTTTTATTATTTTTATTAAAAGTGTCTTGGTGTTGGTCTTCTTCCTCTGGGCTGGTCATCTGCTGTTTCTCTGATTTCCTTTTTTCACTCTCTTTCTTCTTGTTTCCATTATTTTCTGTGTTTTCCTGTTGGGAGCCTTGCTGTCGGGTCATTCTTTTCTGTTCAAGCTGTGGAGATTTACTCCTCAGCTGGTCCCCCCTCTCGTCGGTGTTGTTATTGTCTTGTGCATCACGCATGCGCGGTTGCACACTTTTGTTTGGCTCCGTGATCCATCTTTGTAGTTCTGTGTTCGGGGTTTCCACTGACCTCAGGGAGTGGGCTTTTCTCTCCACGGTGGGCCTCCTCGTACAGGTAAGGCCTTCACCTTTCTCTTCCGACGTCTTCCCTTCTTTTCTTTTCGTTGTTTTTGGTTTTTCTTTCTTTGCTGCCATTTTCTCCACACTTTCACTTTCAATTTGTTATGGTTTCTGTGTTTGTGGCTTTGCTTTTTCTTTACTTTTTTAAAACTTTTCTGGAGAGGGCTGGTATTTTCTTACCAGTCTCTACTCCATCATGTCAACTCTCCCTTGAAAACAGAAGTTTAAAGTCCTATTAGCACAGTGGTTCTCAACCTTTTTCTTTCCACTCACATCCCACTATAAGTAATCCCTATGCCATAGGTACTCTGTGATTAGTAAGGGATTGCTTAAGGTGGGATGTGGGTGGAAAGAAAAAGGTTGAAAACCATTGTTTTAGATGTGCCTAATTAACTTATGTGCATGGGTTCATCGCTCCAAAGGAAATGGGTTAATGACAATTTTCTCTCAAGCAGTGATTCCCAACCTTCTTTCCTCCCTCAATCTAACATACAAACTTTGACTTGAAGCACTGACTCTGTTTCTCTACGGACAGACCTGTTGAGTATTTATTTTAGAATGCCTAATTCAATCATCCTTACTCTTGTGTTACACCAGAACATATAGAAAACATAAATACCAGAAGTCACAATGCACACACCTTATTTTGCCAAGTCCCAAATAAAATAGGAACCTTCAATATCAAAACTAAACTGGCATTACGAATATTCTCCTCTGTGGAAAATCCAGGGAAATTAAGAAACTAAATTGCTTCTTTTATTCAACTTTTGAAATAAACTATGTGGTTTGAAAACTGAAGCAGAGAAATATCACAGCTCGAATTAAAACTGATTGTTCTCAGTAAAGCTCTCATTACAAGTTCATAAATATTAAAATCCATGCTTTTCATTCTTATTTCTCTTCTAGTCACTGAACTTGGGTTAAACTTTCCTTCTGAGAATGATATACATGGGTTCCACTCACCTTAACCTTCTACAGGAGCTCTATGGAGAGCGCCCTGGCCGGCTGCTTCACAGTGTGGTACAGATGCTGCAGAGAAATGGATCGGAGGTCAATCCACAGGACCATAAATGCGGTCACTCAGAGAGGATCACTGGAGTCTCCCTCCACGCACTCCCCCCCTCATCAATGTGATCTACCTTGATCGTTGTCTGGTGAGCGTGCAAAATCGTTTGGGACTCTTCCATCACACACATGGCATCTTTCACTGCTCACGTCGGAAAAGAGATACAGGAGGATCAGAGCCAGCACCTCCAGGCTGAAGAACAACTTCTTCCCACAGGCAGTGAGAACGCTGAACGACCAAAGGAACTGCTCACTCTAACCATCTGAGACTCTCATATTTATGAAACAGTATTTATTTATTTGTACATATGAATACTTGTTCTATATATGTATTATTTGTCTATGTGTCTGCATGTTTTGCACTGAGGACTGGAGAACGCTAGTTTGAAGAGTTGTAATCAGACGACAAAAAACTGGACTAACACCACTGATCTGCATGTTAATTATTGCTCCTGAACCCTTTGAGTATTTCAATGGTGAGATTTTCACTCAAAGTCCTGTCTATTCTATACCTCCTTGGCACAGTCGGAGAAGTTGGAAGGGAATGTGTTTCAAAATGGAACAGAGTCACATGGAGAACTCTGCCTCAGATGTGTTGGACTTGTGTGGCTGAGAGCATTGTTTAATGGGATTTTGATGAACTCAAGGTGAACATTTTCAAAATCGATGACAAGAGAAGGGTGATCTTAAAGAATCATTAAAGAAATGAAACAAGTGGGGCTTATAAGTCATTTTCATCACGGGAAGTACCATTTTCATCAAGTACCATGATAGTTTTAGCGATGAGATATTTTAGTAACATGGCTGTTAATTTCTCGATGACTTTTTTCTCTTACGATATGCAATGCCTCTCCCAAAGTTCTGGCTAATATCCTATGCATGTTTCATTAGCTAACACAAGAATATTCAGTGCTGGAAATGAGTACACAGGAATATTCATAAAAGCCAAGCAGAAGATGTATGAAGTGATAAAATGTTTGTCTTTTCAGTTTTAGAAAATCAAATTAAGAAGTGTATAATAATCTGAATTCAGTATCAAGTGTTAGATTTACCCCCTCAGTAGCCATTGAAGATGCCCTCTCCCTGGGTTAGGGAGCGTATTATCAGGGACACCATTTTACATTAAAAGTGCAATAAAAATACAATTGCAATTGTTACAAAAATGGTAGATTGTGTGGAAATTGAGACTTGTCCATGTAAAAGCAGGCAATGCAATTCGGAGTACGTGCTTCAAGAGATCAGCACAGCTGGACGACAGAGTCTTGGTGTGAAACTTGAAAGTGTGTAGACACTGTGGTTGTATTAAAACAACACAGAAATACTAGAGAAACTCAGCTGGTCTCATAGCGTCCATAGGAGGTAAAGATCTACGACATCATTTCGGGCCTTCAAGGCGCAGGTGCTCCTCAACTTCCAATGGGGTTATGTTACAGCAAACCCATTGTAAGCTGAAAAAAAGTCACAGGTCAAAAAAGAATAGAGGTATACCTTGTATAACACTGACAGCGCTTTATCAGTCCCTACACTAATCCTGCTGCCCCACTATCTCCCGACAGCATTGGATCAGTCCCTGCAAGCTTTCCGACTGAACTAAAAGAAGTTATTGATCAAGGAGCTATGAAGAATTCACCTTAGAGGAATTATCATTGTTTTGGAAAAATCAACGATGCTTGCAATAACTTTAACGTATTACATGAAAGTAAATAGCAACAGTCATACTATTGAACCATTGTAACTTTGAAAAATCATAAATCAGACCATCATAAGCAGGGGAGCACCCGTATAAGCAAAAAACAAGAAAGCATCTGAATAAAGAATGGAGAGAGAATGGGGGAAGAATGGGAGGGGGAGGCATCCAGACCAACAGACAAAAGGTGTTTTTCTCCCCCCCCTATATATATATATATATATATATATATCTATGGAAAGGTGAGAATTGATTTTGTCTCTGTGAAAGGATACAGAGGGAAAAGGGAAGATCTTGGAAACAGGTTATGCTTTAAGTTCTGGCATTGTAATTTTTTATGACGTTCCAATGTTAAAGCAGACTCTTGTCACTTCAGCAATAAATTAAATAAATAAATAGAAATAAATAAACCTCAAAATTATAAACATTAGAAAGAGGAGGAATAGGTCACTCAGACCCAAGTCCTTGATCTACCTTTCAACAGTGTATTTTATATAGCAACGATAAAGGTACATGCGCGGGTGTCTGTCTACATTTTGCTTGTACCATGATGAAGGGCTCAAGCCCAAAACGTTAATGATGCACCTTTATATCCACTGTTTTACCTGCTGAGTTTCTCCAGCATTGTGGTTTTACTTCGATCTCGGTGTTTGCAGACTTCTGTATTTTACAATATGATCAGCGATCTTTTATGTAGCATCATTCTCCTCAATGAACTGCTTCTCCCTCAATTGCCTTAATATTTAAAATTCTATTCATTTCTGTTTTCATTTTCCTATTGATCTCTGTCTTCAAGAGGAAATTTCAAGCAAGAGACAGTTTTAGAAGGAGATTCATTTTACAGTAGAAAAATAATGATAAATATTTATCATAATACTGGAAGCAAAAACACAACACTGGAGAAACTCAGCAGGTCAAACAGTGGACTTTATAGAGCAAAGATATAGATGCGTCACCAACGTTTCAGGCTTGAACCCATCAATATCATCAATAGCTCAACAAAGGATAATAAATGATGGTGGCACGTTAATCTCTTATTCTGCTGTGTTTCAAAAAAAATTGTTAATCAGTCAAACAGAGCAAAGGGTGGAACTTAAAAGTTTTGAAAGGGAGAGAGCATCTTTAACACAATGCTCTCAAAACAAAATCTAAATGTGGATGGTATTATGGGATAAATTCTAATTCCAGGGAAATGCAGCAGGGGGATAAAGCAACAGAACAATAAACAATAGCTTTCACATTAGAAGGCAAGATACAACATATCTGCATTCAGATGGTAGCTGCTGCACTCACTCAGCAGGAACATTCAACAAACTGACAAATCAACATGGAAGGAACAAGTGGAGGAAGGATGATACCAGAAAAGGGGTTATAACTGATCAGAACGACTGATGACTGAAGCTCTTTTAAACAGAAAAGAGAAAAATGTAGGGTTTACATTTATAAAGGAGTTTGATTATTGAAATGAAAAGAATACAATTCTATTTGGAGGAAAATTTAAAATTTTGTATTTGAAATATAGTATAAGGCAGTTCTAAATCTATGGTGGAATTTGGAAGAAATGAGCTGACGGTAGTGGCCCGCGTACAGAGACACAGACAGGCTCACAAAATGGCCGATGGACATTGGGGGTGACACCAACCGTCGTTCCAGACCTTTGGGAATGCCGGACAATCCCAGGCCAGGGCTCCAATGACACAGGGTCCTGACGTCAATGTCTGGGGCCCATATAAGCGCGATGGCCAAAGCAATAAACTAGTCTTGTTTTCCAAGGCTTTGGTGTGCGTGTCGCTCTTCTCCATGCTTACATACAATGAACGCTACATTGGTGGCCCGGACAGGTCCTACCAGGAGCTGGTCCCAAACATGACAGATCAGGCACCCAATGTTTTGGGTGTCTCAGCCACAAATATGGTTCGAGCAAGCTGAGGCTCAGTTCCAGCTTCACAAAATCACCACCAACGGCACCCGTTACTTTTACGTTGTGAGCGCCCTCGATCAGGACACAGCGGCAAAGGTTGTAGATTTCCTACGGTAGCCTCTGGAGCAAGGCAAATACGCGGCCCTCAAAGAGATGTTAACCCACACTTTTAGGCTCTCATGGCGTGAGCACACTAGCCAATTCCTGCTATAGACAAATTGGGGGACAGCGGGCCGTCCGCCCTAATGAATGAGATGCTCAGTCTAACTGAGGGCCAAAAGCATTGTCTGCTCTTTGTGAAGATCTTTTTGGAGCAGCTGCCCAAGGATATCTAACTCATGCTCATGAATGAAGACTTCAGTGACCCTCAGAGGGTCGTGGCCTGGACAGACAAGCTCTGTAGAGTGAAGAAGGACACCAGTGCCATCGTAGACCACATCAGCAAGCCCCACGAACAGCCGCCTGTGAGATCAAGATCAGCGGAGAGGCATTAATAGCATGGGACAGCTATGCTACTATCATCAGCGATGGGGTGTGGAGGCCCATTGATGCCGCCCACCTTGCAGATTTCTGGGAAGTGCCCTGGCCAATTGTCATTCATGGCTGCAGTGGTTGTACCACATGATAGCCTCTTTTATGTCTGGGACTCCTTGTCAAGTAGGCGTTTCTTGGTCAACACTGGCACCGAGATAAGGATCCTATCACCCGCAGTCCTCGACACCCGCAACACCAAGCAGGGCCCAGCACTGAGGGCAGGCAACAGCTGCTCTATCTGGACTTTTGGGACCCGCACCATTCCCCTTCATTTCGGCAACAGCCATTTTACATGGACCTTCACCCTCAAGGCAGTGGCGCAACCGCCTCCTTGGGGCCAACTTTCTTTAGGCCCACTGCTTGTGGGCCTCAAGGGACGGTGCTTGGTACATGCCAGAACTCTTCAGACTGCCTATGGGGTAAGCCAAGCTACCTGCCCCCTCCTGGACTCTATAACACTCTCCGACAATGAATTTGTCTGCATCCTGGCAGATAGTGGCATCACAGTTCTCCACGGCCGAGCCAAAGCATGGGGTAAGGCACCACATCTTGACTGAGAGCCCCTGCTCCATGCAGGGCATACTGACTCCCTCCCGATAAGCTCAGCCTGGTGAAGGAGGAGTTTAAGAAAATGGAGGAGCTGGGGATTCTGTGGCGATCCGACAGTCCCTGCCCTCCCCCCTCCACATGTTGCCCAAATCAGCAGGGGGTTGGAGACCATGTGGCGATTATCACTGACTCAATGAGGCCACCACGCCCGATCGACATCCCTTGCCCCACATCCAAGACTTTGCCGTCAACCTGTATGGGGCATGGGTGTTCTCCAAGGTGGACCTCATCCGGGGGGTACCATCAAATCCAAGTTTACCCCTCCAGAAATCCCCAAGACTGCAATCATATCCCCCCACCTAAGGCTTGTTTGAATTTCTCTGCCAGCCCTTCGGTCTAAAGAATGCAGCACAAACTTTTCAGCAGATGATGGGCCTCTCATTTGCGTTCATCTATTTGGACAATACCCTCATTGCCCACCACAGCCACACCTGAGCCAACTGTGCACACACTTGAGCGAGTTTGGGCTGAAGATCAACACCGCGAAATGCCAATTTGGTCTGGACACCATTGACTTGCAAGGGCACAGGATAAACAGACACGGGGCTACACCCCTCCCCGAGAAATTCGAGGCTGAATGGCACTTTGCCAAGCCATGCACGGTAAAAGGGCTACAGGAATTCGCTGGCATGATAAACTTTTACCACAGATTCATACCGACAGCGGCACGCATCATGTGTCCTTACTTCACGCTGATGGCAGGCAAGTCAAAAGACATTACTTGGGAAAATGAGTCTTCCAGGGCATTCTAGAATGCAAAAGATGCGCTGGCCAATGCCACTCTCCTGATCCATCCCAGACCAGAGACACCTATCACCCCGACTGTCAACGCCTCCAGCACAGCAGTAGGGGCGTACTGGAACAGCTCACTGAGGGCCAGTGACCACCCCAGGCCTTTTATCAGCAGGCACTTCTGCCCCCAGAGCTCAAATACAGTGCTTTAGACCAAGAGCCACTGGTGCTGTACCTGATGGTAAGACATTTCTGTTATTTTTTTGGAACGCTGGGAATTCAAGGTCTTCACTGATCACAAACCACTGACCTTTGCCTTCTATAAAGTACCGGACCAGTGGTCAGCCCGACTACAGAGACATTGGTCCTACGTGTCTAAATTTACCACAGACATTCAGCACGTCACAGGGAAAAACAAGGTGGCAGACACTCTGTCACGTCCCGCGATCGAGTTGGTACGCGCCCTGTTCCAAGGGTTGACACCATGGCCCTTGGCAAAGCACAGCAGCAGGACCCTGAGATCCCCGCATACAAGTCAGCTATCTCTAGCCTCAGGATATATCTCCGTAGGCCCAGGTAACCTGACACTGCTGTGTGACGTCTCTATCCACACCATCATTCCAGCTGCTTGGAGGCTCCAGGTTTTCAATGCTATCCTCAACCGGCACACCCTGCAAACCACGCCACAGTCAAAATAGTGGCTACCAGTTTCATCTGGCATGGCCTCCGTAAAGAGATCAGCCAGATGGCTAACACCTGAATAAACTGGCTGTCCTCCAAAGTGCAGGTTGACACGAGAGTGGCCACACAGGCTTTTGAGCCAATGCAGGTGCAGCCCTGTACATATCGACATAGAGGGACCTTTTCCAGTTTCCCATTGGGCAAGATATAGCTTGACTATGGTTTACTGCTCCACGAGGTGACCTGATACTGCGACAGAAACCTGTGCCAGGGCACTCCTCAACAGATGGGGTCCGAGCACCTAACCTCAGATATGGGGGCACAGTTCACCTCTGGTCAGTGTTGGCTAACTTGCTGTGGACACGTGGAGTGGCACCTGAAGGCAGTCTTGATGGCTCGGCTCAAGGACGAACTACCTTGAGGGGAATTTGTACTGCATCAAAAGAGGACTTCAATGTCTTTGTGGCAGAGATGGTCTACAGTACATCTTTGATCATCCTCAGGAAGTTCCTGGCTTCGATAAGTGCCCGGAAGATCCTCAAGAACTTGCGGCGGAAACTGGGGTCCCTAATCCTGCAACAACCCCTGCCACACAGCCAGCCCAAACACAGCGTCTCAGGGATTTAGACTTGTCAGTACTTTTTCGTGAGAAGGGGCGCACAGCGGCTACCCATACAAGGGCCCAATGAGGGGCCCTACAGGGTCGTCAGGGACAATGGCTCTACCTTTGTTCTCGACATCAGCAGTAAGGAGGAGACATTTACCATTGACCGCCTGAAACTGGCATATCTGGACTGTAATGAGCCAGTCTCTATTCCTCCCCCATGATGCAGGGACCTCCCAAGGCTACAGACAATGGCCCAGTTGCCGGTTGTATAGGAGGGGTGGGGGTGATGTTCATGTAGCGGACTGTGCGTGAAGACATGGACTGGCCTGAAAAATGGCTGATGAAAGCAGCAACCGTGCGGACGTCGGAGCGACACTGGCCGTCATTCCAGGTGGCCTCTGCATAGCAGGAAGATGACAGGAACGCTGGGCAATCCCAGGCTGGCGCACTGATGACACAAGGCCCTGATGTCAATGCCTGGGGCCCATATAAGCATATCGGCCAGAGCAATAAACCAGTCTCAACTTCAAGGCTTTGGTGTGTGTGTCATTCTTCTCCACGCTCAGGTAGCATGAACACTACATTACCATATATGCCGGCATATAGGACGATTCAACTTAAAAATATCACCTCAAAATCAGGCAGCCTAAAATCCTGACTTTGACAGCGAAGTCTCAACATATCTTCCCGGCAGCTCCAACGCAATCTTGTGGTGTCCTGTTAGTTATCAACGAAGTCTCAGCACTCTCCAGCGGGGTCCATCACCCAGTCCCACTCCAGTCAGCTCTGTACAAGCTTTAAACAGCCTGTTACAGGAGCCGACAGTGGTTTATTTTAAAATGTGCTAATGAAATGAAAATGTTTATATGGTAAATTGAAACTAAATTATTGTGATTTGCTTTTAACAGCATCCATTGGTTAGTGGTAAGTGACACATACCTAAGTCGTCTTATATAAAGGGTATCACTCAAAACCTACCAGTACATTTTAAGTGGAAATTCCAGGGTTGTCCTATACAAAGTCATCTTATATGCATATTCGGTACTCAAACATGATTTGATGTAGAACTTGCAATCATGGATGGTAGATTGGAATAGCACAGATGCAGTTAAGGTGAAGAACGCATGTGATAAAGATGCGATGATACATGTCTACAAAAGTCTCTCACGGAATATAAATGCCAACATAGACCATGTTCAGGTGAATGCTATCTCTGTGCTGTAAATTATCTTGCTTTGCTTGAACCAGTTGTTGTCATCTCACAGTTCCACAGCTTTGTGCAGAAACATCACCTGTGGCCTTCCCATGCTGGTACTTCCCATGCTGGAGAAGTTCTCTTGCTCGCCCAGAGTATCCAGCAGCACGGTCTGAACAGTGAAGCAGGAAATCCTTGATGCTGAAAGCTTTTGACACCCTGGTAAAACTCTGAATTTGCTTGACTGTCAAAATTGTGAGGGTTATTTAATAGTTTTAAACTGTGTCTGAAGTTCTGAACCATTTAAAACCACAGTAAATATTTTTTTAAAGTAATGAAAACATACGAATAACCTCGTATAGAATCCAAGAGGAAATTCTCCAACATTAATGCTGAGGACACTCAGCCTAACAAGGTTAGGCTCTCGTATTGGACTCCACATGGCTGAGTGTGGAATATGCTGATGGACTGGAGCTCCAAATCTATTCTCCAAGGCTTAGACATACAGTATGGTAATGTCCGCACGGTTGCTGCTTTCATCAGCCCACAAGCCACCCCATTAACCTACAACCAGAACACCCAGGTAAAATCCAAGCAGACAAGGGGAGAGCATACAAACTCCCGACAGAGTGGGATTCAAACCCCATGCCCCGATCGCTGGAGCTGTAACAGTGTTGCGCTAACTCTGCTGTCCCGTCTGCATCAGACATCCCAAACTTGCTGCTGTTTAAATAGATGTCGGCAGCTCTGTTTCTTTTCCTACAGCAGAGGTTCTCGATTTTTTTTCCTGCTTACAGAAACCATCTCAGAATGTTATGTTTCCATTTTAAATTTAAATTTAGACATATAGCACGGTAATAGGCCATTTCGGCCCACAAGCCATTGCCGCCAAATTACACACAATTAACTACAACCCCGGTACATGTTCTCTACAAATGTTATACAATTGAGTGAATGAGCAACAAAGTTTTTTTTTAAATGCTCAGATATTGTAGAAGCCCCTTTGCACGTCCCAATCTTTTTGCAAAAGGCATTTTTGCCTCCAAAATGGCAAAAGCAATGTTGCTCTCAACTTGTCAAGTTTATTGCAAACAATACTTTATTCCTCAGGAACCACAAGATTCCTCCCGATAATTTAATCCATTTTATTTCAGTTGATGTTCCAATAGCCAAAAACTTTTTTCATTCTGAAGAGATGGCTCCATATTTAGAGAGAAACATCCGTTTACACAAATGAGGGGAAAATACAACTCTTATGCACACTCCCATTGAAATTCTTAAACACTTCATTGCTCAGTTAAACAGTTATTATGACCCCAATAAATAAATCTAATGTTTTTATTATAATAATAGTAGTTGATCCACCATTATGTAAGCTTTATCCAAATATTTAAACTAAGATGTGTAAAACATAAGACAGTGAAGGCAGCTTGTTAACTCAAAAACTTCCTTCCCTTCAATGCTCATTAATTTGTAAACAAGCGCACTATTTATTTTGAAAAAGCAGAAATAGACACTTGTGCCTGCTCCGACCTTTCGTCATCCCTTAACTCAGTGCCACATTCTGAACCAAGTCTAATTTCCTTTGCACGTCTTTCATATGGGAGAAGAGGTTGCCCATTGAGTTACATACCTGCTCTCAGAGTAATTCTATCAGTCGTTTTCCTCTCACAACCAAACATTTATGCCCCACTTCCCAATTCTCTTGATTGATTTAAAAACAATGCTGGAGAAACTCAGCAGGTCAAACAGAGTACTTTATTTAGCCCAAAATGTTGGTTATCTATTGTTATTTTTGCTATATACAGTACATGGTTTGACCTGCTGAGTTTCTCCAGCATTGTGTTTTCACCTCAATCATGATGTCTGTGGACTTTCATGTTTTACTCCCTTCATTGATTCCTCCATTATTCTTTACCTTGAATATTCACAGAAGCTGAGAAGCAATGCCTCCTTGGATAGTGAATTCCAAAGATTCAGCATTCTCTGGGTGAAGAAATTCCTTCTCATCTCTGTCCCAAATGCCCTTTGGTTCTTTCACCTCAGATTCTAGCCACTGGGTTAGTGTCCACAAATTTCATAAGTGCTGCTTAGTGAAACTCATTTGAGTCTGTGCATTGCAAACTGTAATATCTTAAACCCACATTGACAATGAACCACGGGACTATTTTCATTAAAATAATGGACGGCTCCATACCCAGGTCAGAGCAGAAATTACAGCTTCCTAGCTCCTCTTCATTCCTTGAATGACAGGTTCAGCATCATACAAGAGTTTGAAAACAGTTTCGTTAGGTGTCAGAGATGACCAATGTTTCACATTGCGTCCTTTAAAACTCTCGCTGCTGAAGCTTAAAGGATCGGTTTGCGATGTGTGAGAGAAACATTGCCTTTCAAGACGGAAGACGTGGCAAGCAATTTTCATGATTCGCCACCTTTCACATTACAGTGGCTACTTACAAAAAGAGGCCAGCCTCAGAAACAACAGCAGGCTTTTACGTGCTTATGCACATCGCAAAAGGCTCCAATGAGCATATTCTTTCAAACCTGATGTTAAGACAATTCTCAACTCTCCTCAGGATGGATACAAAAATCTTATGGCACAGGTGAAGTGCTGGGGAGTTTGACAGGTGTGTTGGGCAATATTTATTCTTCAAACAACAACTATCAACAATTGGTTATTACCACAATGCATGTTGGCTCCTATATTTAATACAATTCATCTGGTGTAAGGTTCTTTGGGAGGGCTTGAGGAATGAATGATTAGAAAGCCTGAACCACAACTTCAATTTGGGTTAATAGGAGATACTTTGGAGTTTAAATTCCTGAAAAAATCCATAAAGCAAGGAGAAATCTAAACATTTTAATGCACAGTTTTAGTATTTCCCGTAGGAACACTAATACAGTATTATATTAATAAATCATTTTAATCTCATTTCACAGAAATTGTGTCACCCCAGAATCTGATAACATTCGAGAGTCAGTCCTGCTCCCTCAATGCTAGGTGGGAGAATTACATGATGAACTGACCTTCACTGCCCCCCTCCTGTCAGGATTCTATCAAGCTACAGGGAAGCGTGCACAAAGACAAAACACCACTCTCTGAGGGCAACTATTTGAGACCCAGAAATTTGGAAGATTGGAGGAGTGGGAAATTTCCAAGTTCAATTGAAAGTGAACAAGAAAGCAGGTAAGGTTTCAAGAACCATGAAGATGACAGTGCACTCTTTTTGAGACGAAATGACTCAAAAACCAGCAGTGTCAGGAATTCACCAAGACAATGGCTTCTTAAACAAAACTGGTTTTATTTTCTTAATACATAGAGATCAATACTTAGCTTATTACTATTAACTTAACCCCCTTATAATTCTAAGCGCACTTGTATGTAATGCTTATGTGTTCAGGAAAGTTATTTTTCACTGTTCACTTCTCCAAGTTCACCAATATCAGGCAATCTTCCACACTGTGCACAGAATTGAACAGTTAGGTTCTGGTGCTTTAACTTAAGTTGTTTCTGCTCAGGAAGGTCTTTGTTGGTTTCATTTGTTCATTGAACATACAGACTGATCCTCTTCAATCAGCAACTTCCCCCTCTCAGGTTTCTCCAAAAGATAACTTCTTCTTCCAGCTTACCACAAGGAGATCTTCTTTTCCCCTATTTCAGGAGAAACACAATAACCAGTCACATCTTCTCCAATCGACTGCAGAGATTTAGAATAGGCTGAACTCGGAATTCAAAACTGTCTTGAAATGGGGTCTTTCAGCAGGTCTGCCAACATGCAACCATCTCTGTTGCAGGATACTCTTCTCAAACAATGGATGTTTTCTCTGTTTTCAAAACCACATGTCCTTCTTAAGACAACAAATTTTTACCAGAATAGCAGCAAAAGACCTCAGTTCTTGAGCCTGGACACTGTTCAAACATGCTGGTCCATCAACATCTACTTGTGAAACTCTCACAAGCACTTCCATTACGTCTGCAAAGCTAACCCTTGCATACCCTTGCGTAGATCTGGCATGGACAATGAGATGTTTGTTTATGAAATGTGACATGATAACTAAACCTTCAAATGTTACCCTTTTAAGATATCATAATTTTATTAACCTATTCCATAACAGTACACAGTGCCTGCAAACTGTGAAATTCATGACCCCCTTCACTGCTGAAAGAAAAATACACATTTGAAGCATAGTAAACTGGTCTGGAGAGATGAATCCTTGCAGGAAATACAAACCACTGCTCAAATTCTGGGCCTCCTCACCCTCCTCTGCAACTGGATACTTGACTTCATCAGAATACTGCAATCAGTACAAATTGGAAACAGCGTCAATACAGGCTCACCTCAAGGATGCGTGCTTAGCCCACTGCTCCACTCATTATACACCTATAACTGCATGGCCAGGCACCATTCCAATGCTATCTCCAAATTTGCCGATGACACCACAGTTGTTGGCAGAATTGGAAACAGCAAGAGGAAGCATACATAAGGGAGATATATCACCTCATTGAGTGGTGTCATGCCAACAATCGCGCTCAACGTTAGTAAAACCAAGATTATTGTGGACTTCAGGAGGAAGTTGGGGAGCATGACCCGGTCCTCATTGAGGGCTCAGTTGCAGAGAGGGTCAAGAACTTCAAATTCCTGGGTGTTAACATCTCTGAGGATCTGTCCTGAAGCCTCCATGTTGATGCAAACGCAAAGAAAACTCTCCAGCAGCTATACTTTATGGGGTGATTGAGAAGATTTGGTATGTCACCGATGACTCTCGTAAACTTCTACAGATGTACCGTGGAGAGCATTCTTGCTGGTTGCATCACTGTCTGGTATGGAGGCGCCAAATCTTAGGACATGAAAAAAAAAACTCCAGAGGGTTGTTAACTCAGCCTGTGATATCACAGGCACCAGCCTTCACTCCATCAAAGGTATCTACAAGAGGCGGTGTCTTAATAAAGCAGCTCCTATCTTCAAAGATCCCCCCACCTAGGCCATGCCCTCTTCACTCTGCTACCATCAGGAAAAAGTTACAGGAGCCTAAAGACGAGCACTCAGCAGCACAAGGACAGCTTCTTCCCCGCTGCCATCAGATTCCTGAATAATCGATGAACAAAAGACACTGCCTTACTTTTTGTGGACTATTTTGTTATTTTTATTTATTGTCGTAAAAGTGGCTTATACGTATGTTTGCACTATGATACTGCCGTAAAACACTGAATTTTGTGACTTGTTCATCATAATAAATTCTAATTCTGATTCTTAAAATGTTTAGATTTCCCCTTGCAAAGTTTAAAATTGAAACTGTAGTTTAGGCAGCTTTACTGCATGAGCATAATCTCCTTTTGGAACTCCAAGATTTCAGATTCATAAACATTCATCAATTGGGTAAGGATGTTGTGTTATATACCCCAGGCTAACATTATCAAAAACCGGCAGATGTCCCCAGTGTTTCCACTGAGTAGATCTGTGGGCTGCCCACTGTCCCCAGCTCTATTCATACTAGCTATTGAACCACTGGCGGAAACCATTCGCTGGGATCCAAACATAAAGGGGTTTAAGGTGGGCCAGATGGAACACAAATATTGATCTGTTTGCTGATGATGTATTAGTGTATTTGATGGAACCTGGTGGTTTGTTGGCCAAACTGAGGACCACACTGGAGGATTATGGGAAGTCCTCTGGGTATAAAGTTAATCTAGATAAAAGTGAAATTATGCCTTTGTCAATAGGAGATTATAGACCCTATCAAGGGGAAAGCAGATTCACATGGACACAGGAAGGTATTAAATACTGAGGGATAGAGTGAATGAAGATCTGTACAATATATATAAATTATCTCCCTTTGCTCCGGAAGATTGAGGAGAACCTGGCTAGATGGAAAACTCTGCCCATAATGCTGATAGGCAGAGTTAACTGTGTAAAAATGAAGGTGATGCTAAGACTACAATTCTTTTTCAAACGCTGCCTATTTCATTGCCCCAGTGCTCCTTTAAAATGTTCAATGTGGCAAAAACTTTTTGTGAAATGGTAATGTGTCTAGAGTTTAAGGGGTTTAAAACTGACATAAAAAAATACTACTGAGCGTCGCAGGTGAAGTTTGCTGCCTCATTTTTTGAGAGAGGGGTGGTCACCCTTCTTGGGCATAAATTGGGATACATGCAGTAGATAGCAGGAGAATTTATATACAAATGGGACACCAAATTAGTGTTGAAAAAAAAAATAACCCCCTAATAAAATGTGTGCCAGATGTGGCAAAGAATAAATCGATGTATTTGATTGAAGGTGGGGTTATCTCCTAAAACATCCTTGAACCAGAACAATTTAATACCCATGACTCTGGGCAATAAGATCCTGGACACCTGGTGCCAGAAGGGGATCAAGTGTATTGGGGATTGTTACTATCAAGGCCAGCTCATGTCATCTGAACAACTGAGGACTTTCTGAAATTAAGATCTTTCCTGAGGGATAAATTGGGACCAACAATGACCCTGCTTGACTGTAGTGACATGGAGACTCTAATTCGAAAGGGGATTGTATGTAAATTCATCTCAAGGATGTATTACATAATCCAAGTGAAAGCCTGAAGCTGGGCTTACATCAGTCAATGGAAAGATGGGAGTCAACTTGGGCATAACAATTGATGAACAATAGTGGGAAGATTAGTGTTTTAATAGCCTGACGGGAATTCTTAATGTCAGACTCATGCTGGTGCAATATAATTTCTTGCATCAGTTATACCTCACACTGATAAAATTACACAAGTCAAAGCCAGAAATCTCGGAAATATGCTTTAGGTGCAGTGTGGAGGTAGGACCCTTTGTCCACTCCACCTGGCTGTGTACAGGAGTGAGATCCTTCTGGGAAGACCTGGGGGGACATTCTGAAAAAAATTACAAAGTTGGATTTTCCACCAAATCTGAAGTTGTACTTTCTGGGGGACGTAGGGGAAGTACAGTTTAAACTGTCCAAGCACCAAATTCAGTTTGTGAAGGCTGCCTTGTCAGTAGCCAGGAATTGTATAGCGGTTAAGTGGAAGTCTGACTCCCAGCTAAATCTCACACAATGGAATACAGGGATGCATTCCCCTGGAGAAAAATCACCTCCAATTTACGGAAGAGATATGACACATTAATTGATATGTGGCAACCGTATCGGAGGAACATAGGTGCACAGATATAATTCGCACCCCTCTCCCTCCCCAAATAAGAGAAAAGAAACAATCCGTCCCAGCAGGTAATGGATCAAGAGTGTGAAATGGGGAAAGTCGCGCAGATGTCGTGAGTTTTTGTCCTCCAGCCTCAAGTAGGGGATAGTTATCTTTGTTGGTATGTAGGTGGTTTGTTTTATGTCTGTATTTTTATATTTTGGTATTTGTATAATTTAAGGGATGGGGAGAGGAGGGTGTAAGAGGGGGAAATAAGGACTCTGTAAATCATATTACATGGAAAGGGACTGTAATATTCAATTTATTGATCTTCATGAGTCTTTGGAAAATCAAACATAAAATACTCAAAAAAAGATTTCAGGTGGATTGTCAGATGACATCACATACAACCCTGAGATTCCTTTCCCTGCAGGCGCGGCAGAATCACTACTCACTGGTAGCGTAAAAAAACTGTACTCAACCTACACATGTAAACAAATGGAAAAATGTAAACAATGTGCAAAACGGAAAGAAAAAATCAACAAAGGGCACAAGTCAGAGACCTTAAACAAGTCTCCGATGGAGTTTGTCATTGAGGAGTCTGATGGCGGAGGAGTAACAGTTGTTCCTGAACCTGGGGGTGCGAGTCTTGTGGCCCCTGTACCTCTTTCCTAATGGCAACAATGAGAGCAGAGGCTGTGGATCCTTGATGATTGCTGCTGCTCTCCGGTGGTTCACAATGGTGGGCAGGGGCTTCCCTGTGATATCCTGGGCTGTGTCCACAATCTTCTGCAGGGCTTTATACTTGGGGTATTGGTGTCCATGATGCAGCCAGTGAGCATACTTTCCACCACACATCTATAGAAATTTGCCAGGGTTTTTGATGGCATTCCAAATCCCCCGCCATCTCCTGAAGAAGTCGAGGCTCTGACGTGCTTTCTTCTTGATGACATTCAAGTGTTTGGTCCAGGAAAGATCCTCCCAGAACTTATATTTGCTGACCCTTTTGGTGTGATATTAAATTTAGGGTCAGCTACTTGGAGTCTTGAGCAAACTCCAAACTGCTGGAACACGTGGGTCAGGCAGCACCTGTGGAGGGAGAGAGCTCGTCGACATTTCAGGTCGAGACCCTGTGTCTCCACCTGAAACCTCAGCTATCTCTTTCCCTCCACAGGTGCTGCCTGATCTGCTGATCAATTTCAACAGTTGATTCTTTTTTCTAAATTCCATAGTGTGTCTACAATAAAATCCCCATTATCCAGAATTCAAGCAACTGGCATAGAAATTGGGGAAAATAAATAGGAAAAAATAATGAGTTTGAAATTGGTGTCCCCTCCTAGCAGTTAATTCGACAGTCATGCAACACCCAATCTCAAGCAATCAGCAAATTCACTTATCCAGCATCTACCAATCCCCATAGGTGCCGGATTCCAGGGGTTTTACTGTATTTGACTCTTGAATTAGCTGAAAATAAATCTAAGGCTTCCAAGGAGCCTGTGGGCAAAAAACAAAATATGCCGCTAAAATAGTCTTATATGCGAGGAATTTAAAGACACAGCTTGACGATTAATCAAAAACTGACACTGCTGCAATCTGCCCGTTAATAGAAATGGGGTTTTAAAGTAATTTCAGTACAAGGAATGCTTTGCAACAGTGACTTTCTGCTTTAAGTTCTGGAATTTTTGGCAGCAAGTCAGGATCCGTATTTTGTATCTTTAATAGTCAGTGACCCGAGGCATTATTATCATATCCAGTTGAAATACACGAATAACTTCACATTCTCTATTCGTTACTAAAATCTGGTTTTTCATGAAGTACTCAGTGGCAATTTACTTTTTAGAGTTTTTGACATTAAAGCTTCACTCATCTTAAGTAATCGGATTGAATAGTAACAAAAAAATGTATCTCCTTTAAGCAATTCAGGATTTTCAAAATATTTTTAGAAACTGGTTTCAGATAAGGTTTGCTGAATGCTCCATGTTTTGGGGACAAAGTAGACATGATTTTGTTGGTCTTGTAGTGGATGTGAACGTTGATCAATGGAAAAAACCCCAGCATTTATTGCCTTTGGCAAATTTGGTTCTGGAAGATGGGAGTAAGAAGTATTCGTGAACTGCTGTGCTGTAGGTAGTGAAGATATGCTCACAATGTTGTTAGATAGCGAGTTCCAGGATTCTGATCCTGTCACAATGAACAAACAACCCAATGTTTTTCCAAGTCAACCTGGCAGTGACAGTTGTTCACATTTATCTGCTTCCCTCTTCCCTTATCCTTCTATGTGGAGATCATGCATTTGAGGTTCTGCTGCAGAAGCCTTTTTTAGTGGCTGCATAATAGTCACATTGAGCTAAAAATGGAAAGGCAGTGGCTAGGATATAGTTGGTTCATGATTATCATACAACTATAAAGTACAACTGGATGAAACAGTGTTCTTTGGTGCTCAGTGTAAAAATATGCAAACACATATACCCATATCTCTATCAACTAATCTTCTAGATATGTTGAATTTCCTGAGTGTTTACAGAGAAGAATTCGTCCAAGCAAAAGCAACTTTCATTCTTGATGTGCTTTGTAGGTAAAGTCAAGTTTATTGTCATCTGATTGTACAAGTGGAACCCGACAAAACAGTGTTCTCCAGTTCTCAGTGCAAAACGCACAGACACACACCCAGAGAAAGACAAACAATACATACGCTGGACAAGTATTCATACATACAAATTAATCAATATTGTTTCATGAATATGAGAGTCTCGAAGGGTGAGTGTGAGCCGTTCCTTTGGTGGTTCAACATTCTCACTGCCCGTGGGAAGAAGCTGTTCCTCAGCCTGGTGGTGCAGGCTCTGATATTCTTATATCTCTTCCCAGATGGGAGTAGCTGAAAGATACTATGTGCAGGGTGCAAGGGGTCCTCAATGATCTTGCACGCCTGCTTCAGACAACGACCCTAGTAGATCATGTCCAGTAATCCTCTCTGCCACTCTCATGGTTCAGTGGATTGAACTCTGATCCATTTCTCTGCAGCAACCATACCACACTTTGATGCAGCCGGCCAGGATGCTCTCAATAGAGTTCCTGTAGAAGGTTGACATAATGGTGGCCTGTATCTTTCCCGTTTTCAGTCTTCTTAAAAAGTGCAGTCGCTGTTGCTCCTTCCTGACAAGTGAGGGGATGTTGAGTGTCCACAATAGCTTACATTAAGTGAAATCCAAGGAACTTGGTGCTCTTAACTTTCTCTATTACAGAGCTGTAGTGGAGGACGATCATTCCAAGTCCTCCTGAAGTCCTCGATTATCTCCTTCCATCTTGTCCACGTTGAGATGCAGGTTGCTACTCTTGCACTGTATCACAAGATTCTCCACCTCTTCTCTGTAGAGCGACTCATTGTTGCTGCCTGATGAGGCCGACGACTATTGTGTCATCTACCAACTTGATGACACTGTTGAAGCTGGATCTGGCCATGCAGTCGTGGGTCAATAGCGTGAACTGGAGCAGGCTGAGCTCACAGCCCTGAGGTGCACCAGGGCTCAGGGTGGCAGAAAGGGTCTAGAAAGTCAAGAGATGAATGAATTGTTGAAAGATAGCTTGTCAATGATTGGTTCTTTTAACCACAATATTGAGGTGGTTGGTCTAGTTAATTGTTGGGGTCTTAATGACCTTCCAGGATTGTTGGTGGATAGAGATTTGTTAACAGTAATGTTGAGTATCAAAGTAAGATAGTTGCACTCATCTTGTTTAAAGATAGCTATTGTCTGTCATTGAATGGTGTAAATTTTACAGGTACATATCGGTCCATCTTGCTGCATATTAGCATGGTTCGATAAGTTGTTGCATTAAAGACATACAGAAGATAAGGAGATAAGGAGATAAGAAGATAGGGGTGATGTATTAGCATGGATAGAGGATTGGTTAACCAATAGAAAGCAGAGGGTTGGGATACAGGGGTGTTTTTTGGTTGACAGATAATGGTGAGCAGTGCACTGCAAGGGTTGGTGCTACGCCAGCAACTGTTCGTAATATACACTAATGAACTAGAAGAGAGGACAGAGTGCAGGGCATCAAAGCTTGCTGATGACACTAAATTGAGTGGAAAAGCAAATTGAGCAGAGGATATGGAGAGTTTGCAGAGAGGTATAGATAGGTTAATTGAATGGGTAAGGGTTTGGCAGATGGGGTACAATGTTGGTACAAAATAGAAGATTGGATTATTCTTTAAATGTTAAGTGATTGCAGCATGCTGCCATGCAGAAGGACTGGGGAGTGCTTGTGCATGAATCACAAAAGGTTGGTTTGCAGGTGCAGCAGGTATCAAGAAGGCAAATGGAGTGTTGGCCTTCATTGCTAAAGGGACTGAATTTAGGAGCAGGGAGGGGCTGCAACTGTTCAACTTCTGTTCAACTACCTTACCCTCATCAGACCACATTTGGAATATTCAGTAGCTGCATGGGACCCATACACAAATAAAAACCCTACTAGCATTGAACGAGTCCAGAGACAGGCAACCCGATTTGTCACACATACATATGGAAGAGAAGTGAGTATTATAAAGCTTTTGGATTCATTAAAGTGGAGCTCCCTCCAAGATGGATGTGAGGCACACCACCTGACCTGTTTTTACAAAATGCTAAACTCTACCCCGAACTCAAGCCTGCTATGAGTAGAGGAGGGCATACAACCCAATTTGTAGTGTCATCTTCCAAGACAGATGTGTACAGCAATTCATTCTTCCCCCGCACAATTAAAGCATGGAATAATCTTCACCCTATCATACTCACACAGCCTGACCCAGTTAAATTTAAGGCAGTTCTTCTTAAAACATCTCCTTAAGCCCACCCTCCCCACGTCAAGTTTAAATCCCATATGGAATATTTTGGAAGATCAAGAACCAAAAGCTGTACAAGGTACTGGTGAGGCTATATTTGGAGTACTGCGTGTAATTCTGGTCTCTTTATTCAAAGAAGGATGCACTGGCTTTGGAGGAGCAGAGGAGGTTCATTAGATTGATTCCAGAGCTGAGGAGGTTAGTGTCTATGAAGAGAGATTGAGTTGTCTGGGACTGTACTTGCTGGAATTTACAGAAACATATCAATTATGAAATGCATAGATAAGATAGAGGTAGATAAGATTTTTCCACTGGTGGGGGAGACTATAAATAGGGGATTCAGTGTAGTAGATTTAGGATGGAGATGAGAAGGAATTTCTTTTCCCAGAGGGTGATGAATCTATGGAATATACTGCCCATTGAAGCACTGGAGGTGACCTCAGTAAATATATTTAAGTCAAAGTTGGATAGATTTTTAGAGTAGGGGAATTATGGAATATGGGGAAATGCCAGGTAGGTGGAGATGAGCCTATCATCAGATCAGCTATGATCTTATTGAATGGCGGAGCAGGCTCGATGAGCTGGATGGCCAACTCCTGCTCCTATTTCTTATATTCTTATGGCCTGCCTCGTATGCATCCTTACCTCAGATGACGATGGAGAGCAATGCTCTGCTCAAACAGCTGAACGTGCAGTATGTGATCAATGTGCAAAAGCGGATTGAATCAAATGGACCTAGCCACCACATCGAAATAATTATCTAAAGTTTCCTTTGTTTCTCTGGGCTACACAAGTTATGAAGCAAAATGGGGAATTATGCTCAAGGATCGATATTCACGTTTAGTTAGCAACAAAGTTACATACAATTCCCCAAAATTGAGAATCCAGTTATGTTAAAAAATGAATGAAGTTTTGGATTTGGGAAAACGTGCCAGAGACTAAGCAGTCAAAAATGAATAATGAATCTTCGCAACGTGCTTATTAGACATTGGTTAGACAACATCAAAACAGTGACAGCCAACAGCTTTGTTTCATCAGAATGATGCCGGGATTCAAATACTTTACTTCTAATGAATGCCATTAAATAAAAGAAAAATATGATTTTTTAAAAACATTATACAGTTTGATTAAGAGGGAAAAATTACTTCCTTTGTTTGTGGAAATAATGATGGATGGATCATTAATTGTCACTAAGGAAGCGAGAAAAATAAGTCACGTTTATTTTGAAGAGCAAAAATTCAAAATCCAAACTAAATGCAAGTAAATGCTGGGGCGATTTAGGAGGACAGGCTGAATTCCGCAAAGAGAGAAAAAGGGTTAATGTTTCAGGTCGATGACCTTTCATCAGAACCATACGTGTACAGTGATCTTGGATCACAGAATGCTTTCGCACCCCCACCAGAGAAAATTGAAAAAAATACCCTGATCCTGATGGTGGATGTGAGCAAAAGTTTTTTTCTAAATTAAAAAGCACAGAGCATGGGTATGATCTGGATATTGCCACCTGTCAGCTTTGTGAAAACAGAGCCCATGTTAATGTGGGTTTTTAAAAAGAGGACAGTGTGAACAAGAAGACTGCAGATACTGTAAAACTGGAGTAACACACAAAGGGCTGAAGAAATTCAGTCATGGAAAGCACTAGAGTAAAACCTCTGTTATCCATGATTCAAGTAGAGCACAAAAAAAATAGGTTAAAAACTACGTAAGTTTAAAATTGCCACTCCTTGCTGTTAGTTTGCCAATCACGCAACACGCAATCTCAAGTAATTGGAAAATAATTTATCCATCACCTATCAATCCCCATAGGTGCCAGATACCAAGGGCTGTACTCTGGATAGTCAACGTTGACAAGGCGCAGGGGAAATGGGACTGGACGGATGGTTCATCGGACGTGATGGGTCGAGAGACTGCCTCCTATGCCATAAAAATACCACGCCTTGTCATTCAAGTGAACATATGAAAGTAGGGCAAAGAGTTTGCATTCTGAAATGATCTAGTTCAGGACTGCTTCAATTTGTCAGGAGTAGTAATCTGGATGTCAAGTTCAGCCCAACGCAAGTAAATGCACCACAGATGAAAAGCATACCACATTGTTCATATACAAGAACTCAATTTGTTGGTTTACCAAGTCTGTCATCTTGGGGCTAAAGTTTCTGCTATTTATAAGGCTTTAAAGAATACCATTTCTGTAACAAGTCAATTTTGTACAGTTATAATTTAATTACAGGTACATTTAATTTCTGTTGTTCACTTAATCTGTAAATACAATTGAACCATTTTAATCTGCATTAACTGCTATAAAGGAATATTAATCTCTGTTGGGTAATTGATAGATTTTCCATGCATACTTCAGTGAACAAGACACAAAGTTAGGAATTCTCTTATATATGAGCATATTGTTATGAGCCCAAAGGACTCAAAAAACCAGCAGTAACAGAAATTAACCAAGAAATGGTTACTTAAACAAAAATGTCTTTAATTTTCTTGAAACATAAGATCTTAACTTACTACTATTAACTTAACTCAATATAATTTAGCTCCCTTCTAATTCTAAGCACACATGTATGTAATGTGTATGTATTCAGGAAAGTTTTTATTTCACTGTCCAATCAATCATTATTTACTTCTCCAAGTTCACTGGGATCAGTCAATTGTCATACTGTGCACAGAATGTAACATTTATGATCTTCACCAGGCTCTGGTGCTTTAACTTAAATTGTTACCACAAAGGAAGGTCTTTGTTGGTTTCAGAGAGAAATATTCATTGTTCGTTGGACACACACACACACACACACACACACACACACACACACACACACACACACACACATACACACACACACACACACACACAATCAGCCACTTCAGTGTCATGCCGAAGAAACTTGCCCCCTCTTGGGTTTTCCAGAATGCTACGTTTCCAGGTTACCACAGAGTGTTCTTCTTTTTCCACTATTTCAGGAGAAACACATTAACCAGCCACTCCTTCTTGTAATTGACTACAAGGGTTGAGAATAGGCTGAACTCAGAACTCAAAACCCGTCTTCAAATGGGGCCTTATAGCAGGAGTGAAAAGCTTGTAGCCTTCAACACCAATTCCTGCTGTCTGTCTGTCTCTCCCTCTCTCTCTCTCTCTCTCCAAACCGTCATGTTTTTTTCCTTCTCTCTGTTTGGAAAACCACATGAGCCCTCTTAGAATAGCAACCTTCAACCAGCAACTTAAACTTCTGGCACCAGTTTTAATAGCACAAGATTTTCAATTCTTCAGCCTAGCCCCTGTGTAAAGGTGGTGACCCATTAACATCTCCTTGTAAAACTGTCACAAATGCTCTTCCATTGTCACTGCAAAGTCACTGTAGACTTGTAGGCTCCACTTTTGGCATAGCTCTTGCATTTTAAATGAGATGGCTTTTGTGAAATGTTAATGTCTGTGAATGAAGTGTACCTAAACTAAATCCCATACTCTATACCTTTTTAAGATATTTTTAATCATAATTTTATTAACCCAATCCATAACAATAAGAACAAGGCACATATAAAGGATCCAGATATTGGTTTGCAGGATATTTTTAGTCTGAAAATGAAAACTTTTATTGAGCAGTTTAAAGTGACAGGAAGCAGCTTGGACTGCAAAATTGAGCCCCTCACAAGGGGTAAATCTTTCTAATAGTCTTCATGTTGGATAGGGAAAAGGCAGGTAGTTGGAGATGATCTTATCATCAGATCAGCCATAATATCATTGAATAGCGGAGCAGGCTTGACGAGCCGGATGGGCTTTTCCTGCTCCTATTTCTAATGTTCTTATGAGCCCTACGTTTCATTAACATCCTTTCTACAAGGAAATGGACCCTCCTCCTCCTGGGTTATATGGGATTTACTCTTCTCTCAGACAGTTCCTTGGAACCAATGATAACTTCTTCCCAGTTTTGAGCTAACTCCTGAGGCCAACATGGAAACCGAAGACTTCTACAGTTGGACAGGTAGCACCAGTCAAGGCAGGCAAAGGTGGGTGACCTGTGGGCCATGCTCTCCTTTTGCAATTTGTGCAGAGCTTCTCTGTACCCCAATGCACAAATTGAGTTTCTTCATAAGATTCCATGTTCCTTCTCCACTTTTGGTGGTCATTGGCCAGATATGTGTAGAAATGTTGCTTTTTTTTCCCCACAAAGGGACTTTTGAGTATATTCTTGAACCCTTGCCTCACCCCTGTAGGAATCTTACAATGGCAAAGCATGAAATGGAATGTCTGCAGCTGAAGACCAATCAAAGACACGCAAAGAATTTGGCCTGTCCAATGAAGCCGAATTAGTGCCATTAGCATCTTAACACAGGTGATGTTGATCCAGGATAGAACACCATCTAGTCAATGAATTTGATAGGTTTTTGGGAGTTAAATTGGGGCAGGTTTTTTTTTAGCGTAGGTCACATACAAACACTTCATTTAGAATATTGGAGCTCTGCTCAAGCTGGACAGGGAGGCTCCTAGGGGCCTTTGCAAAAGCTTTGGGGAGTGCCCAAAGACTTCACGAATGGATTGCTGCTTTGAAAAGCAACAGATCCGAGGAGTAGTTCGGAGCCACAGGCTGTCTAGGAGTGCAGCTTGCTGTTCTAAGAGGGTCATGTGGTTTTTGCAAGCAGAGAGAGTTGAACAGCTTTTTCTCTGAGAGAGAGAGAGAGAGAGAAAGAGAGATCAGTTTTACAGTGTTACAGTCAGCAGCAGCAGTAGTTGGGACTGGAACAGGACAAGCTGGAAAGCTTGTGGAAAACCCCATTTGGAAGACTGGTTGTGAGTGTTTGGTCAAAGCCCTTGTGGTTCATGCAAGAGGAGGGGACTGGCTGCCTAATGTTTCACTTGAAATAAGTGAAACAAAAAGGAACTCTGTGGTGACCTGAAAGAAAGAGGTTATCATCTGGAGAACCCTGATGGGGAAAGTTTCTTCGGTAAGACACTGATTAAAAGGGATCAGTTTGTGTCCAGGAACAACAATTTTTTTCTCTGAAAACCGACAAGAACTTTCCTAAGCGGTAACCATTTACCTTTCAAGCACCTTCATAAATGTTAAATTCTGAGCACAGTATAAGAATTGCTTGCAACCAGCAAACCTGGAGGAATGAAAAGTGAGATTGGACTGTGAATCAAAGAACCTTTCTGAACTTACTTACACCTTACATATACGTGCGCTTAGAATTAGGAGGTTAAGTTAGGTTAGTTAAATTAATAGTGATAAGTTAAAGTGTGATTCTGTTTTCATGGTTAAAGATAATTAAAAGCAACTTTTGTTTAAGTAACCATTTGTCTTGGTGAATATCTATTGCTCCTGGGTTTTGGGGCCCTTGAAGTGCCTGCTGTAGGTAGTCAGTGTTGCTCAGTAGATCATGAATTTTGTGCTAGGAGTGAGACCATAAGATGTATGAATAGAATTAGGCAACTTGGCCCATCGTGTCTGCTCTGCCATTTAAATCATGGATGATGTTTATTTCCTCTCAACCATTCTCCTGCCTTTCCCCCTAACCTTTGATACCCTTACTAATCATGAATCTATCAACCTACATATTAAATATATCCACTGACTTGGGCTTCATAGCCATCTTAGGCAACAAAGTCAGAATCAAAATGTAATGTCATGAACGTCACGAAATTTGTTGTTTTGCGGCAGCATTTCAGGTGCAAATATTGCTATAAATTACCTTTTTTAAAATAAATAAATTAGTGTAAAAGGAAGAGAGAATGAGGTAGTGATTGTGGTTCATGGCCAAGAGGGAGACGTTGCTTTTGTGCCGTTGAATGTTTATCTACAGGCACTCATACCTTTTTCCCAATGGTAGCAGAGTGAAGAGGGCCTGGCCTGGTTGGTGGGGGTCCTTGAGGATAGAGGCTGGTTTGTTAAGACACCGCCTCTTGTAGATGTCCTCATTGGACTGCTCCCCAAGATGAGTTCACAACTCTGTAGTATTGGCACCTCCATATCAGATATTAATGCAACTGGTCAGAATGCTCTCCGTGGTACACCCATCGAAATTTGCAAGAGTTTTTGGTGACATACCAAATTTCCTCAAATTCCTCACAAAGTATAGACACTGGTGAGTCTTCATAATTGCACCAACATGGAGGCCTCAGGGCAGATCTTCAGAGATGCTGACACCCAGGAATTTGAAGTCCATCTTCAGACACCCTTTACCTCAATCAATTAAGGCTCTGCTGGTACATCAATGACTGTGCTTCCATGATGTGAAAATTGGTCCACAATTTCTGGTGTCACTGTGAGCCTTGTGGGGGATGTTGTTTTACAGCAGGGTCAAATTAATAGAAGACATTTGACTTGTAGATCCGGAGGAGTCATCTCTGCTTCAGCATGCAAATCAACAATAAGCTTGGAGCTTTGCCCCTCTCCGAGCACATTACCATGAGCATAGTCTGCTTGCTGCAGCTTGACTACTAGGATATCTCCTCCTTCCAAAATATGGACAATCAAATTGCAGAATCATGCAGTCTCAATTTCTACGAGTTGCCAATAGAATTGAATATGGTCTTGATGTCAGCCATTGGTACATGAAGATTGTATATTGTGCCAACTTCCAAATGGCAGTTCTGAACAGGAGCACCAGCCATTTGCTTTGAGGCATATTATGATGTTCAATTTGGTTCTATCCTCACCCTGCCATGTACATTTGGTACCCTACTAACCTATTTATCAATGTGTACAGGTAAGAAGGAACATGAAAATCCTCCTCCTCCGACATCACCAGCTGCTATTGGAAATTCAGTGCCAGTAATGAGGACCTAGGACAACAAGGTGTATTTGATGAAGATATGGGCTCCGAACCTCTTTGCATCGGAATGGCAGTAATGGATGTACAGCCAACTGTACCGTAAGGTGGAAGGTGTTAAAGAAGCATGCTATTTGTCTTTGGGTTATCTTGACTTCCAACTGGGACTGGGGTAGCTTCAGGATCCTTTCCTTAACATGTCTAGCCTTCTTCTTTAAGTAGACATCCTATAAATACAAAGGTAATTCTGCCCACTGGTTATGCACATAAAACTTCCCTTAAATTCGCTATTTCTTTTGTTAAGTGGGGGGAGGGGGAGAATATAAATAATTTCTGAATAACTTTGCATTCTGAACTGGAATATCTTAAGTTTATTTATGTCGTAAATGCACACCAGGTACGATGAACCTATTAATGAGTCAGAAAGGGCTGATGCCATGAAAATAACCAAGCAACCATCTAAGTATCTCTGGTTCTAATTCTTTCTCCTCTTTTAAAGAAACATCTGCAATCCTCTTTGATCACTCACCACCAGATTCAAAGACAGTGTCTTCCCCACTGTTTACAGACTCCTGAATGAATCCTAAATATTAAAATTATGTTGTCTTTGCTCCAACATAAATGTAGCTCTGCTGTTTTGTACATACTTGTACATACTATGCATGAAATGTCTCCTGGTCTGCTCATAAAATGATCTCAATCTTTGCTACTTCAAGGTGTGATGATGAACTTAACCTTTGACCTTTTTGATTTCCTAGAACACTACTTGTTTAACACTAACTATGAAATGTCTTGTGACTTTTTTTTACTACATTTATCTAGATATCTGATGTAAACTAATTGTTTACATTTCTGAAGAAGCAACAAATACCAACTGCTACTTTCTATACTCAGACTCTCAGGATCCATTCTCAGTAAGAACTGGCACGATTATTGGATCATTTCAAACAAGAGTTTCATATAAAAATCCTGTGAAATTTCATACAGCTCTGCAAAATGCAGCAGTTCCAGTACTCCAAATTAAATGAACTTTATCCATTGTACATGATGATTCACATCTTATTGAGAAACAGTCTAAGATTACTCTCACCTTTGACTTGGGCCTTGCTCCAGATTGTTTGGAGATGTCGTTTGATAAAAAGGAAGAAGAACTTATTCCTCAGCAGGTTTCCACCCCAGGGCAAAAAAGCAACATGACACACAGTGGCACCGGTAAATAACATGTCTGCAGCTCTTCACCGTGAATCAGAGTGGCACTGGTAACACTACTGTAGATCTTCACCATGAATCACGGTGGCACCGGTAAATAACATGTCTGCAGCTCTTCAACCTGTAGATTGATAAACTACATAATATCATTGGGTTTGTTTGTCAATCCGACAGAAATTGGAAGACCAATGCATTCTGCATTTTTGTAATATTTTCAGGTAAACCTATCACCAATGACTATCTCTGAGTGATCCCTTGATTTACAAGGCAGCATCTTGCCCAGATCGACAGATGGACAAGTAATTCTGTTAAATAGTGTTGTTAGATAACAGTCAGCAAACACCCACTGTACACCAATGGATTAATTTCTAAATTACTTTCTATGTTGCACCATAAATAATAGGCCTGGGGACAATGATAACAATCTTTTAAAATTTAAATTAAATTTAGACATACAGCATGGTAACAGGTCCTTCCAGCCTTGGAGCCCGTGCCAATTACCCTACAACCCCTGTATGTTTTGAATGGTTGGAGGAAAACCAGAGTACCTGGAAGAAACTTACTCTGTCATGGGGAGAACTTATAGACAGTGCTGGATTTGAACCAGAGTTGCTGGCGCTGTAATAGTGTGATGTTAACCGCTACACTAACTGCCCTGCCCCATGTAGCTCACACTACACCCACAGTGAATCTCCTGTAAATCCTATAAATTTTCTTGTAAAATAGGGATGTCGGAGGAGGAGGATTTTCATGTTCCTTCTTACCTGTTCACATTGATAAATAGGTTAGTAGGGTACCAAATGTACATGGCAGGGAGGCGATAGAACCAAATTAAACACCATAATACATCTCAAAACAAATGGCTGGTGCTCCTGTTCAGAACTGCCATTTGGAAGTTGGCACAATATACAATGGCTGACATCAACAACATATTCAATTCTATTGGCAACTCTCAGAAATTGAGAGTGCAAGTTTCTCTTTGGCTTGGCTTCGCGGACGAAGATTTATGGAGGGGTAAATGTCCACGTCAGCTGCAGGCTCGTTTGTGGCTGACAAGTCCAATGCGGGACAGGCAGACACGGTTACAACTGTTGCAAGGGAAAATTGGTGGGTTGGGGTTGGGTGTTGGGTTTTTCCTCCTTTGTCTTTTGTCAGTGAGGTGGTCTCTGCGGTCTTCTTCAAAGGAGGTTGCTGCCCGCCGAACTCTGAGGCGCCAAGATGCACGGTTTGAGGCAAGATCAGCCCACTGGCGGTGGTCAATGTGGCAGGCACCAAGAGATTTCTTTAGGCAGTCCTTGTAGCTCTTCTTTGGTGCACCTCTGTCTCGGTGGCCAGTGGAGAGCTCGCCACATAACACGATCTTGGGAAGGTGATGGTCCTCCATTCTGGAGATGTGACCTACCCAGCGCAGTTGGATCTTCAGCAGCGTGGATTCGATGCTGTCGGCCTCTGCCATCTCAAGTACTTCGATGTTGGAGATGAAGTCGCTCCAATGAATGTTGAGGATGGAACGGAGACAACGCTGGTGGAAGCGTTCTAGGAGCCATAGGTGATGCCGGTAGAGAACCCATGATTCGGAGCCGAACAGGAGTGTGGGTATGACAACGGCTCTGTATACACTAATCTTTGTGAGGTTTTTCAGTTGGTTGTTTTTCCAGACTCTTTTGTGTAGTCTTCCAAAGGCGCTATTTGCCTTGGCGAGTCTGTTGTCTATCTCGTTGTCGATCCTTGCATCCGATGAAATGGTGCAGCCGAGATAGGTAAACTGGTTGACCGTTTTGAGTTTTGTGTGCCCGATGGAGATGTGGGGGGGGGGGGGGCTGGTAGTCATGGTGGGGAGCTGGCTGATGGAGGACCTCAGTTTTCTTCAGGCTGACTTCCAGGCCAAACATTTTGGCAGTTTCCGCAAAACAGGACGTCAAGCGCTGAAGAGCTGGCTCTGAATGGGCAACTAAAGCGGCATCGTCTGCAAAGAGTAGTTCACCGACAAGTTGCTCTTGTGTCTTGGTGTGAGCTTGCAGGCGCCTCAGATTGAAGAGACTGCCATCCGTGCGGTACTGGATGCAAACAGCGTCTTCATTGTTGACGTCTTTCATGGCTTGCTTCAGCATCATGCTGAAGAAGATTCAGAAGAGGATTGGTGCGAGAACGCAACTTTGCTTCACGCCATTGTTAATGGAGAAGGGTTCAGAGAGATCTGACCCGACCTTGTTGGTTTTCGTGCAGTTGGATAACCATGTTGAAGAACTTTGGGGGGCATCCGATGTGCTCTAGTATTTGCCAAAGCCCTTTCCTGCTCACGGTGTCGAAGGCTTTGGTGAGGTCAACAAAGGTGATGTAGAGTCCTTTGTTTTGTTCTCTGCGCTTTTCTTGGAGCTGTCTGAGGGCAAAGACCATGTCAGTAGTTCCTCTGTTTGCGCGAAAGCTGCACTGTGATTCTGGGAGAACATTTTCGGTGACACAAGGTATTATTCTATTTAGGAGAATCCTAGCAAAGATTTTGCCTGCAATGGAGAGCAGCGTGATTCCCCTGTAGTTTGAGCAGTCTGATTTCTCGCCTTTGTTTGTGTACAGGGTGATGATGATGGCATCACGAAGGTCCTGAGGCAGCTTTCCTTGGTCCCAGCAGAGCTTGAAGAACTCATGCAGTTTGGCATGCAGAGTTTTGCCGCCAGCCTTCCAGACTTCTGGGGGGATTCCATCCATACCTGCTGCTTTGCCACTTTTCAGTTGTTCAATTATATGTCTCTTCCCAGGTGAGGACCTCATCCAGCTCTAGCCTTAAGGGCGGTTGAGGGAGCTGGAGCAGGGCGGATTCTTGGACTGAGCGGTTGGCACTGAAAAGAGATTGAAAGTGTTCTGACCATCGGTTGAGGATGGAGATCTTGTCGCTGAGGAGGACTTTGGTGTCTGAGCTGCGCAGTGGGCTTTGGACGGGGTGAGGGGCCGTACACAGCCTTTAGAGCCTTGTAAAAACCCCTGAAGTCGCCAATGGCCGCGCTGAGCTGGGTTTGTTTGGCGAGGCTAGTCCACCACTCATTTTGGATCTCCCGGAGTTTGCGCTGAAGATGGCTGCATGCGCGACGGAAGGCTCATTTCTTCTCTGGCCAGGACGGCTTCGTAAGGTGAGCCTGGTGGGCAGATCGCTTCTTTGCCAGCAGCTCCTGGATTTCCTGGTTGTTTTCGTCGAACCAGTCCTTGTTTTTCCTTGAGGAGAAGCCCAGTATCTCTTCAGTGGATTGCAGTATGGCAATCTTCAGCTGAGCCCAGAGGGTTTCAGGGGACGAGTCCGTGAGGCGGATTGCATCCTCGAGCTTTGCTTTGAGGTTTGCCAGGAAGTTTCCTCTCACTTCGTCTGACTGCAAGTTTCCAACATTGAACCTCTTTCTGGGGCCTTTACTGTTCCTGGACTTTGACTTGAAGTGAAGGTTGAGCTTACAGCGAACCAGCCGGTGGTCAGTGTGGCATTCCGCGCTGGGCATGACCCTGGTGTGGAGCACATCTCATTTGTCTCTTTCTCGCACCAGGACGTAGTCCAGGAGGTGCCAGTGTTTGGATCGGAGATGCATCCAGGCTGTCCCTCCGCTGAAAAAGGGCGTTTGTAATGACAAGCCGCTGTTCTGCGCAGAGCTCCAACAGGAGGCGCTCGTTGTCATTGCACTTGCCGACACCATGCTTGCCCAGGATTCCTGGCCAGATTTCTGAGTCTTTGCCGACGCAAGTGTTGAAGTCGCCAAGGATGCCAACCTCGTCAGCTGTAGGGGTGCGTTGAATGAGGTTGCGCAGATCAGTGTAGAACTTGTCCTTTTCTGCTGGTTTCACCTGGAGGGTTGGAGCATAGACACTGATGAGGGTGATGCGACACTTGTTTTGAAGGGGGAGTCGCATGGACATGATCCGGTCCGAGTGGCCTGTCGGGAGGTTTTCGAGTTTGGAGGCAATGGAGTTCTTGACCATGAAGCCTACACCAGATAGGCATCGTTCATCCATAGGCTTGTCAGACAAGTAGAGTGTATAGCCCGCGCCGCGTTCTTGGAGGCTGCGTACATCTGCAAGGCGGACTTCACTGAGAGCGGCTATGTCGATGTCAAGTCTGAGGAGTTCATGTGCGATGAGGGCAGACCGACGTTCAGGTCGGTGGCTGTCAGCCTTGTCTAGCATGGTTCTGATGTTCCAGCATGCTAGCTTGAGTTTGTGAGCATCTTTTGAGGGGGAGGACGTGGACATGTCCTCGGGCCTGCGCAAAGGAGCTTTTAGGTGGAGTGCAGTGTGCGCAGTACTGGCCCCACCCTTTACACCCATGGTTCGTGTGCCATGGCCAAGCAAACTGGGACGTGGCAGCGAGGTCCTTGGGTCGTAGGTTTTATAATTGAGTGGCCTTCTCCTATGCAGGTTTCTTACCCGGGCTGGAGGGGCCTGCCTCCCCTTCTAGGTCGGACCATACCTGGTCACAAATCACCTGTGGTCATGGCCAAGGTAAGTTTAATTGGGTTCTCTAACTACCTCTGAGGTAGGTCAGGGTCCCGGTTGGATTCTGACGGGGTTGACTGAGTCACACCCTTTCTTACTGCTGTGTAACTGGGGTGTAACTGGAAGGCAGCGGCGGCCCCGGCCCGGGTCTGGGCGGAAGGTAGGCGGCGGCAGCCCCGGCCCCAGAGAAGATAGGCGGCGGCGGCCCCAATCCGGGCAAAAGCGAGGGGGAGGCGGCGGCCCCGGCCTCGGTAGTGAGGTAGGCAGAGGCCCCAGTCCGGGCAGAAGCGAGGGGGAGGCGGTGGCCCTGGCCTCGGCAGAGCGAAGCAAGCAGAGGCCCCGGTCCAGGCAGAAAGAAGGAGGAGGCGGCGGCCCCAGTCCGGGCAGAGGGTAGGTGGCGGCGGCCCCGACCCCAGTCCGAGCAGAAAATAATTAAATTAAACCCTTTAAATAATATTCTGAGATTTAGTTATACGCAGCCCAAGGTCCTGTTGTTCCCACAGCCGGAGGACCTGCATGTGGTTCCACCCTAAATATTCAGGCATATTTTGATAAGTGGCACGCAATTGTCAAGCAACAACTATCTCTAACCAAGTGTAACCACCCATCCTTCATATTCAAAAACATTACCCTTGCCAAGCCTCTCACCATCAACAATCTTGCATCATCATTGACTAAAATCTCAACTCGATCAACCACAAATCCCTAGGCAGCAAGAGAGGTAAGACTCAACTCCAGCATATGGATGGCTCATCAAAAGGAATGGTTGCAACGTGCATGGTGGGCAGCAGTCATTCTACTACTTACCTTGGCTGTAGTGACAGGACAGACAATGCCCGCAACTTCTATAACCAAGGACGACAAAGACAATGGGCATATAGAACTGTAAAAGTACACAGAACTTAGCCAGTCTCATAGCAGTCATAGAAGGTAAAGATATACTGGTACTCCCCAACTTCTGACCTCTGTGACTTACTTCCATCTGCAGATTTTAGAGGCCAGTAGAGTCTGCAGGGTGCTCAGGGTCCGCAGCAACAGAGAGAATGGAAGGATTTGGAGAAAAGAGAATGGAAGGAGATCCATCGTTTTATTCTTCAGCATCACAGGTAGAACAACTCCATTCCGAGATACAACTGGTCATCCTGAATGGAACACGGATGTATGTCGGGGAGTACATGTATTACCTATAGTCCTGATCCCTTCTTCAAGGTATAAGCAAAGAACGAGAAAGTGTCAGAATAAAGACTGAAAATATGCTAGTTGGAAGTGATAAGAGGAAAGGTGAGAATTGATTTTGGGTCTGTGAAAGGAGGCAGAGGGAAAAGGAAAGAGAGAGAGAGAGAGAGAGAGAGAGAGAATGAGAGAGAAAGAGAGAGAGAGAGAGAGAGAGAGAGAGAGAGAGAGAGAGAGAGAGAGAGAGAGAGAGAGTGAGCCAGCTGGGGTAAAGGCAACAGGGTGGGTAAAAGTCGGGGTGGGGTTAGGGGGCCTTGAGATGAAACCGGAGAAGTTGATGTTAATTTCATCGGGTTGGAGGGTGCCCAAATGGAAGATGAGATGTTTTTCCTCCAATTTGCAGGCATATGGAACTGGTTTGCCTCCAGGTTGTACATCATCTTGTTGGGAGCTCATCACTGTCCATGAAAAGTAGCTGTCACACCACCAACTTCTCAAGAATAATTTTGGATAGATAATAAATGCAGAACTGCTCAAATCACATAAAATGAAAGGAGACCTTCAAGGATCACTGCACCGTGCTTGAGGTAAGGCCCAAAGAATTTAAAGGAACCTGGAACTGCTTGAATAACAATAATGGCTGGCATTTATATGTTGGGAAATGCCCAATATACAACATACGAGTGTTATTACACAAAATTCAACTACTATTAAAGCAACCAATAACCTTATGAAAGAAAAAAAAACAATGCTGGAGAAACTCAGCAGGTCAAACAGTGTCCTTCATAAAGCAAAGATAAAGATACACAACAAATGGTTAGGGCTTGAGCTCTTTATCAAGGTATAAACAAAATGAAGGCAGGTGCCCGAACAAAATGGTAGGGGGAGGGGCAGAGGAAGGAGCACAATCCCACAGGCAGGAAGGAGGTGCGAGGGGTGGGAGGGCCCACCAACCAACAAACAAGGGGAGGGGGTGACGGCTCTGTTAATGGAGAAAGAAGGGGATGGAGTACTGGAGGAAAGAAGACAGAGGGACAGGGAAAAAAGAGAGAGAGTGTGAGCAGTTTTCATGGTGTCTGCAGACTTTAATGTTTTACTCCAGCCCTTACAAAAGAGGTGGGCTTTAAGAAGTGACGGATGAAGATAATGTGATTTTTCAAGAACTCCAGAGTTCTGGGTCTTTGGCAGATGAATGTGTAGCCCCACCAATGGCAAAACAATTAAAATAGGAGCCACTCAAGATGTTAGGAATTAAGAAGCCTCGAGAGCTGACAATCGCAGAGACGGCAGTGTGAGATCATGAAGCCATCTGAATAATAGAATCAGTATTTTGAAACCACGTTAGAGGAGAACCAGATGTCAGCATAGCTCACGGGATGAAGAGAAGGCAAAAGTGAACTTGTTCAAGAGTTAGGGTAGACAGCAGAAATCTGGACATCAAAATTGCAGGAACAAGAGAGGCCAATTAGGAGTGTGCTGGAATAATCCAAGCATGAAGAATGCAGGCCATACCAACCAGACAGTGGCCCCATCCCTCAAAATGATTACACCTTTTCTGCACTCCCAAAACACACACACACACACACCCACCCACCCATATATTTATGATTTAACTTTTAGCTTGGTGCTGCAAAGATTCACTAACACCCAACCTCCGTGCTATAAGCCATCTGTTCACCCTTGTTCAGCATGTACAGTTTATTGAATAAATCCAAATGAGGCTTCTTTAAGAAAATCCTCCTTATCCTGATTGAATAATACAGTCATTCTTGTGATTGCCCGTCACTTCTTCTGGTGCGCCTTGCATTGCAGCTGCTCCAAAACAATTTCCAAAGGAAAAACCCCAATGAATTTTAAAAGCATTTTTTAAATACAAAGAAGTGGAAGGTTACTTTGTGGAATGAGGGTATGGCGAGCTTTAGAGAAGAGCTTAGCGAAGTGGATCTTTTCCTGTGGACGCTGTAATGACTCATTAAGGAATGCCAGATAAGATTTAATTTTTGATTTGGGACATCTGAGTGCATTGACTGGATAAAGAACAATAATAGCAGTGGATTCTCTGCATGAATCAAAGGCATGGCAGGAGTGTCAGATCAAGTGGCAGAAAGTGATGTCTTCCTAAAGTTTGGATAATGAAAACAACAATTTGTGGGTGGATTTAATGCAGTCATTTTTCTGGTTGATGTCTACATAAAGAGGGTGTAATCTTCAAATTAGAGCTAGGTCAACTGGGCTGAAACCAGGAAACAATTTTTCAGCGTAGATTTAATGGAAATCAGGAACTCTGTCTGTCAAAAGGATGTGCAAAGTGGGGTCGATTGTAATTTTCCAGCAGTGTTATCAAATACTTAGATATTGTCAAAGAATGAAGTGCAAGGACAATCAGTCATAGTTTAAGTGAAAGGCTGAAAGGCTCAATGGGATGGATAGAAAAACACAAACAGATAAAAAGTTTCAACCTATGACTGACCATTTCTATCAGTGGATGCTGTTTAACCTGCTGAGTGCCTCCAGCAACTTGTTGCCTGCTTTATGGGATGAATGTTCCTTGCCTATTCCCATGTTTTCTCCTTAAGGCTTCATGAGCTATCATTCCCCATTCTGGCCTGGACACTACAAAGAATAAGGGTTTTGAATCATGAATTGCTGACATATACTCAATGACTTCGACAATTCAGGCAGTGATCATCTTTTCGATCTTATTCAAAAGTATTTCTTGAGGGCAAATCTGTCCTATCTCAAGAAAAATGGCGAATAAATTCTGAGCTTTTTCTTTAATGCTAGATCTGTGGTTCTCAATGCTTTTTTAAAAACTCACATATTACTTTAGGTAATCCCTTACTAACCACTGATAGGATGCCTTACGTAAAGTATATGTGAGTGGAAAAAAAATTGAGAATCACTCAGCTAGACAATTGAGTTTGGATGTAACAAAGCCAAGATTCTCTCTTACCAATCAAGTTCCTCAGCAAGGCTAGAAGCTGATGCAGAGAGATATTGAAGACAGATAAGGAATCAACGATGAGGGATCACTGTGACATCACGCTGAAGAATATTCTACCAGCGCCAGATTATCTTAAAATGACTTTAACAAAGATTATTTAAAAGACTAACATCTGAACTAGAATAAGAAAGCTGCCAGGCAATCACTCCTGTATAAAGTGACAGCTATATTCCTAAGTACAGGCACCAAAATGAACTATGACTACTGCTGAACGATTTCGACTACAAAACACAACCAAAGCTTCAAATACCACAGCAAAATTTACAAGTCCTGGAACCAGAAAAATAAGAGCACCTTCCCAAACGATTCAAAGAACTAAACTTGTTGATGTTTGCAGCACATTAGAATCCAGGTTATCCAGAATTCAATCAACCGACAGATAAATGGGTAAAAAATGTGGAAGTTTAAAATTGGGGTGCCTCGGATAGTTCACCAACACAGTCTCAAGCAACTGGAAAACTCATTTATTTGGCATCTACCAACCCCCATAGGGGTTTTACTGTAGATTGGTAATGAACAAGGATTCATTGTTGACTGATCATTAAACAGCAGGAACTGCACAACCAACCCACTTAATGATGATACCAATGGGCATATGTTGCAATATCAAACTCTTTGGACTAAAAATTGAAATAGTAAAACAAAATCTGCACCATATTTTTAGGCAGAGATTTTAGACATGCTTTTGAGTATTTGTGACCACTCAATTCCTGTCCAAAGGGATACTGGACAAGGCATTTCCTGTCATAATTCACTCCAATAGTGACATCATTTGCCCATTGTAGTTTGTGCATGTGACGTCATCTAAATGCACAGCAGACATAAATTACTTATTCACAGCAAGTGAATCCAAAGCTTATTTTCCTGACCTTTATAATTAGTTTGCATTTAAATAAGGGATAAATTATGCTGAAATTGGTGAAAGAGAGTGATTTAATTACCCCCCCCACATTGGATATTGTTACTGAGCTAAAATTTGTGTCTAATTTCTACTTACTTGATGCCCTGTTGCTGGGAGCTTCTGCAAACTGAAGCGTTTGGGATTGGAATCACCTACAGCCAGGTGGTGCATTTGGCTGGAGAGGCAAGGGCTCCCAGGAGACTACATGCCATTCACCCCCTCTCCCATGAAAGCCTTTTGCGATTCCTCCTTCCCAGGAAGCCAACTTCACTGTTTGACGTCATCTCCATGGCAGCCTCAGTATGTCAGTCTAAATCATTCTGACCCATTTCCCAAAAGTCAGGACATGAACATTACTGCTGCTCTCTACCCTGCAAGTAGCAGTGCATGCGAAACACCCAGATATTTTAGAAGGGAGTAAACTACGACAATGAGTTATTAAAACAATACTATCTCAACCATTTGATTTTCTTTTATGGCAAGCACCAAATTAGTATTAAGCCAAACGTTGCACTCATTCTATGGTTTCAAACCAATTTTTTATGCATTTGTCCATTGAAAATGTTGTACCTAACTCAATATTTTCTGGGTCCAATTTGAAGATTAAAAAAAGAATTATTGAAAGTAAAAGACACATAATCCTATATTCAATCAGTATGTAAATGCAGTGTATAATTTGTATAAAGAGAAAGTTTCTATATTTCAGTATGTGAGGAACTGACAGAACTAAAAGTTTGTGAAGTTTTCACAAACAACCATTTATCATTGCCTTTCATACACAGAAAAATGTGTGTCACAATGGCTTCCTAGTTTTGGCACATTTCAACCTTAAACATATACTAAGGTAATCAGAAGGATTACCATATCCAGTTTAGTCATATCAGCATGGGATCAGACATACAAATTATGTACACTGAGACAAACCACTTAGAGGAGAGACTGACCAGCATGGTGTGAAGTAAGTTAAAGTGCTCTTATTCTAAAGTATTCCAAAATCTTCTCTGCAAAATAAGTCAAAAAAAATTCCATGCTAGTTTGAGTATTTAAGAGCCTGCTTCCTGCAATACAAAAGTGAACATTCACAACTCAGTTGACATAGACAGCTCAGCTGAACACTTGCTTACCAATTGAACAGCCTTCAGCCATCCTGCCTTCCTGTCTTGTCTTTAAGAATGAATGGCGAGAGACGTACCCTACTGTCAACTCCCGAATCTTGTCTTGTTGCTCAAGGTCTGCAACTTGCTCAAAGGGCCGAGCTGCAAGAGTTTACTTCACAACAATGCAAATGTTGAGTCGTGCATGTCTCCAGTGTGGACGAGGTACCCCATTCCACGAGCGGCACTTGGAAAATCGGTGCAATCTAGTCTCAGTTTCAGCAGAATTTACTGAGGTCAGCTACTTCAAACTTTCTCACTATTAACAGATCAGTGGATTGAAGGAAAAGCTGGTAAACAGTTAATAATACAGGCAATTAGCTTTGCGCCATCCCCTAAGAAACGATATCAGGGTCAATGTAAAGTGCTCTAAAGACAAGGAGCTGTCACAATGCAGGGGCCCCTGCTTCACCAGTAAATGCAGAGAGGGCAGTACAAATCAGCTCACGTGATACAACCACCCAAGGACGTCAACCTTCTACAATCCACAAGCTGTGCTGAATATTCACATGGCAACACTGATAGAGTTACTATATTTACACTTGACTTCCTGGCTCTGTAGAGCACTGCAAGCTGTCCGAGGCAAAAAGGAAGAGCAAGGGTGGTCTCGTAACAACACACTCTCTTAAAACTCGTTCTGCTTTGTCAGATAAAGACATGCTTCTAACTAAGTTTTACTTGGACACTGGAAATACATTGATTTTCTGATATAGAATTCAAGTCAAGTTTATTATCATCTGATTGTACAAGTACAACCCGATGAAACAGTGTTCTCCAGTCCTTGGTCCAAAACACGGAGACCACAGCCAGACATAATACAGATACAGACAATCAATACATATGCAGGACAAGTGTTTCATCTATGTGAATAAATAAATATTACTTCATGAATATGAGAGTCTCAGAATTGAAAACTACATTTGTGAGATGCTGAGATAATCACCTCTTGTAGCAATGACAACGGGACAGCAAGCCTTACTCTGTATATGCTCTGGGAGTGATTGATGGGACAGAGAAAGAGGAGCTTCACTCATCATCAAACCATCCTTCCATGGATCTGGAAATACTGGACAGGACAACTTAGATGAGGTTTTAATCAGTATCTTGCACTATTTGTGAATCTGCACCTATTTAATATTCTGCTGCCCAGTTCCTAACCCAAACCAAGTCTAGTACATCTATTATTTACGCACATTGTGAACAACCTTGCCTTCCTTCCCATCCAACATTTCTTCCTTGTTTTCCAATCTACTCAGCTTTGCCCCTTTCCATTTCTGTGATTTTCCCTCATTCCACAATCCTCAGACATCTTGATTCCTCCAGTTTTGGTTCCTTAGTTGCGATGATCCATTGCTTCACCAACTGGCTCCATGCTCTCTCCTTCCTTTACCGAAGTTGCCCCTTAAGGCATTCCTTTTGAACCAAGCTTTTGGCCACTTGCTTTGATATTGCCTTTTGAAGCTCATAGTCAAATCTTGCATGATAACAATTCTTGGGAAGTGCTTTGAAATATGTTAGAAGCATTTTATAAATGTCATCTGTGGTACTGAAATGTGTTCTTTGAAAAGGTGCTATTGATATGTCTATTTTAATACTGGATGCAAATATGGAAAAGCATTCTTCTTTCGAACTAATGTTCTTCATTGAGCTAAGCACTGAAGAACACAAACAAATACTGGTAACATCCTTAATTTAGTAGCAAGCATTTTCCTATTTGCGGTATTATAAAATTTGAATAGAAAGCAGAATGTGTAAAAAGAGCTTTCTTAGAGTAGTCTAATAGTATCAGCTAAAAGATTTCATTTCCATGCTGGGATTTCAACCATCTTTACAAACTGGAATGGAACACTAACAGTGATCATTTAAACCCAACAAGTTGAAATAAAATCTCGTGGAGTGAAGAGAACTATTTGCACCCACACCTTACACAGCAGTACAAAACTTATGTGGAATTTCTTTATTCACATATCATGGTGTGGGGGATGGGGGTGGGGCAGGGGGGGGCATACTGAAAGAGGAATGATTACGAGTGCAGCTCAGTTTCGGTGCAAATCAGGTGAATTCACTCATTTTTGTTTAGGAAATAGCAAGTATTTGTCTAAATTGTCAATGCCCTAATATTGCATTACTTTGTCTTCCATAACTTCCCCATTTGCTTTGTCAAAATTTTAATCAACACAACCTAACAGCAAAACACAATTTTATGAGAACACATCTTTAATTCACAAGTTGCCTGTACTTTTCTGACTACATGTTAACAATTTAAATGAGAGCTCCTGTATTTTTGCCAATACCTTCTAATAAGCATTCTACCCACGTTGAAGTACAATTACATGACTGAAGGTTTGATCAACCTTCCTGTAGAGCTCAGCTAGGGAGAAAACTAAATTCACAACTGTTGTGAGTCGAAAGAAGTCCAAGTGTAACAAGATTATGACTGACCAATGTTAAAGAATAAGCGACTCTTAGAAATACAAGTTGCCCTTTAAACACTTTGAAATGATTTAGCCAATCAGGAAGTGGCCTACGACTTAATTCTTTCCATCTGCTAATGTTCCATTAAACCTTTGCTATTAAAGAGGTCATGACCTCCATCATCTTTAGCCAAATTAATTGTAGAAGAGGCCACCTGGATCTGGTAGAAAATGAAAAAATTATCCTCTTTCACTCCATCAGATCAATAAATTTTCCATCAATTCTTCAACTCCAACTAACACAGTTTTTGAAGAACTGAAAATCCACGGAAATAACATCCATGGCAATCATCTTTCCCTAATTTTAGTTATCTATTAAAATAATCATGTTTATCAGACTTGACCAACTCTTCACAAATCTATAGGTTCTCCCTGAGTAGCTTAAAATGACAAATAAATTTGTAGCCGTTTCAATAATGTACATGAATATCCACTCCATTTGTCAAATTTCAGCCTGTTCAGTAAGCTTCTCATTGCACGTAGAATACTAATGCACTTCTGACTTTGAACAGCAGTGAAACAGCTTTTAGAATCTTCACTAATTTCTGTGAACATGATTTTCTTGGTGCTTCAGTTGCTCACTGCACTGCTCAGCAGTGGACTTTGTCAAACTGTGAAGACTCCAGGTTCAATGCCAAATTAGCTGTGTTACCCATGATTGTTAAAGGGGTACGACAAGTGACCTTGGCATGTCTAAGTTAAGGAAAGCAGAAAATCCACCAAGCCTCCCGCTATTTACTTCATTAGCTAGAGTATATGCTAGGCATAGGGTGTTAGTCACGACAGGTTTGGAAAAGGAAAAAATATTGGCTCTTCTGCAAGGTTCTTCACTGTTCAGTTGGCTGGAATGTGGCTGATGCCCACACTGGCATGAATCGGTGCTTTCTAGGTGAGAAATAAAATTTCAACAGTCTTAGCATGCAGCTCTTCTAGTATGCTTTCCACAGAAATCACGAGGGAAGGCAACAGTCTCCACCCATTTTGGCTGATTTGCCATTTTCAGTGGAACAGCATGGTTTGAGATTGCAGGGGGAAAATGATAAGGGGAACATGAGGGGAAATTTCTTCATGCAAAGGGTGGTTGGGATGTGGAATAAGCTTCCAGCAGAGGCGGTTGAAGCAAGGACGTTATTTACATTTAAGGAAAGACTGGATAATTACATGGAGGGGAGAGGATTGGAGGGGTATGGACCAGGTGCTGGTGAGTGGGACTAGGAGGGTGGGGATTTGTTCTGGCATGGACTAGTATGGCCAAACTGGCCTGTTCTGTGCTGTATATGGTTATATGGTTATATTGATTGAAAGGGCCAGTGGTCCTTTAGGTCATTATGACCTGCAGATTTAAACTACACTGTTGCCCTTCGCAAGGCATCCAACAAGCTACAATGGTGAAATAACCAACCCTATACCACCGCACAGCTGCTTTAAGGGTTTGTATGGCTCTACCTTTCTCAGTTGAACTCCATCAATATTCAGTCAGAGAAGCATTGCTGCCAGGAATAGCTTCACAGAAGGAGGACATAAATTATCAAATAATTTTAGAATTTTCTTCAACTGCCAGGATGAAAGTAGCATCATCAAGAAACAGGACAAGATGGTGACTTTGCCACGATTTAGGTTTTAAAAGTGAGTTGATGGGATGAAAGTTCAGAAGCTTTAAAATGATGGGTTAGTTTTGGAGATGGAAGGTACGATATGCAGGGTGGCACCACGAGTGCAGCAGTTAGTGTGACTCTGTTATCCTCGTTGACCAGGGTTTAAATTCGGCACTCGTTGTCTAAGAAGTTTGCATGTTCTTCTGTGCTGCAAGGGTTTTTCCTGGGGGCTCTGGTTTCTTCCCACTGTTCAAAAACGTACCAGACGTTGCAGGTCAATTGGGTGTAATTGGGCGGCTCATGGGCGGAAAGGGCCTATATTATATGGTGCCGAATGTCTAATTTTTAAAAAAAAATTAACTTAAATTTTAAAACATTAATACACAGTAAATGGTCGGGCACTGAAGAGTGCGGTAGAACAGAGAGATCGGGGAATACAGAGACATAATTCCCTGAAAGTGGTGTCACATGTAGATAGGGTAGCAAAGAGAGCTTTTAGCATCTTGGCCTTCATAAATCAAAGAATTGCATATAGGAGTGGGGATGTTATGGTAAAGATGTATAAGGAATTGGTGAGGCCATATTTGAAGTATTGTGTGCAGTTTTGGTCATCCAACTAACGCAAGGATATCAATAAGATTGAAAGAGTGCAGAGAAGATTGACTAGGATCTTGCCAGGACTTTAGGAACAGAGTTACAGGGAAAGGTTAAACAGGCTAGGGCTTTATTCCCTGGTGTGTAGAAGAATGAGGATAGATTGTTAGAGATATACAATATTATGAGGGGTATAGACAGAATAAAAGCAAATAGTCTTTTTCCACTGAACTTAGCTGAGATGTAAACCAGAGAACATGGGTTAAGGGTGAAAGGGAAAAGGTTGAGGGAAGATTTTAGGGGGAACTTCTCACAGAGAGTAGTGGGAGTGTGGAATGAGATGCCAGCTGTAATAGTGAATACAAGTTCAATTTTAACATTTAAGAAACATTTGGAGAGGTACATGGATGGGAGGGGCATGGAGGACTATGGATTGGGTGCAGGTCAGTGGGACTAGGTAGAATAATAATCTGGCACAGACTAGAAGGGCCTGTTTTCTGTGCTGTAATGTCAGTACTTAACTATAGAACTAGAACTAGAAGAACTGAGAGCAGTTGAACTCTCTGATTCTACTTCATGGGGTTGTGGCGGCCCTTCGCAGCTCCCCCACGGGGCCTCACAAAATGAAGGACGAACGCGACGATCCAGCAGGCTGCACGAGGCCCACAGCGCTGCCCTCTAATTGGCCACAACCAAAAGAGCTTAACTAGCCTATCAGGGAAAGCGGTTCACAAACACCCCAATCAGTGCTGAGAAGGTTTTGACCACGCCCCTCAGTTTGAGAATAAAAGCAGGCACCTGAGCCCAATAAAGCTCAATGTTAACTCCATTCAACTGGGTTCGTGTCATTCTTTCTGGGAACAGTGTGTTCTTTCTGAGCTAACCTGCATGCACCTATAAGTTCTCCTGTGCTATAGGCTCTGCAGAGCCATAGCTTGTAGCAGCCAGCTCCAGGGCGTCTATTAAAATTGAGGTGGTGGATGATGCATAAGCAAAATATTAATTGCTATTTATAATCTACTGTAGTTATGACTTAACTGTGCAGAACCAGTAATACAATTTCAAGTACATTGAATTTTATTTTTGGAATTGTATTGAAGAAGAAACATCTATGCTCAGTAACACTCATCTACACTATCAAATAACCAGACCATTGTTTTCTGTCTGGGAAAAGTGTGGTCCTATGTCCTTTGCTACTCAGGTTACATTGCTAGAGTTAGTAGGGTGTGACTCAACTTCACTAGTTACCCGTCCACATTTCATTGTTAAGGAGCATAAAAACCTGAACTTTGATGGCTTAACCCTTTGGACTCCATGTTCCAGTTATCTGAGACTACCAAGTGCATATACTCTGCCCCCATTTTCTGAGATTGGTTTTATAACCCAACCAGCAGATGGTTCGTACTGGTGTTCATACTATAAAGTGTACCTTTCCAAAAGTTAGGGTAAATACGGCTGCTTCATCAAGTTCCACAGCAAGACAAAGTATTAGGAAGTAAAGGTAAGAACATTCAAAATTGTTGTTTGAGTATCTAGGACTATGTCGGGAATGAACAGGACAGAGAGTGGCCAGGTATCTAGTGACTGAACAGATCAACTAACTCCAGTTTACTCAGCCCAGAGTATATATTATAAAATGCCAAAAAATGGTTTAATTATATTAAAACTGATCAATAAATAAAAGTTTGGATTCTGGCAAATTTGAAAAATCATTCATCACATTTTTTTCCTCCGGAAAATATAAAGATCCTCGTGAAGAATGTTGTGCTACTTGTTTTCTTGAAATAAATGACTAAAAGTTGGGCTTGTGTCCATCTCTTGCACAATTCTTTTTCAGACTCTGACGTGTTACATATTTTACACAAAATTTTGAAGCTAAGGGATACAGCTTAAAACTGTAATGGTTTTCATTTTGAGTAGTTTTATTAAAATGAACAAAACCCTTGTCTCTGGAAATGGGTTGACAAGAACTTTTAAATTTTGCCCATAAATTCCAGTTATCCTTCAAATGAATTCTATTTATTTTATGCAGTAAGTAAATCTGATAAAATATGTTAACTTAGAGTTTCCAGCCCATGTAGAATATATTCCATCCATCCAAAGTGATTTGATCAGCAATGCCAAAATTCAGTCCATTTTATTAGAAAAGATCAAAAGGCCAAATATTCTTCAGCCACCTAATCTAATTTCCCAAAGACCACCAGTCAAAAAGCACATCAAGTCTATGATGGAATAGTTTTCATGCCTTCCATGAGAAGCTTAACACTGTCCAGACCATAGCACCCAGAACAGGCATCTTCCTCTCCACTATCCAGTATTTACAAATCAGACTAGAGTAAGAAGTTGAGGTTGCCTCAAAAAAACACAGGACAACCATTATCTCCTCAAGGTCAAATGCAGTCAATGTGTGGGAATATTAAGCTTCCTTCACATCACACACCACATTGTTCATTCTTCACTGTTGGTCTGTTCTGGAATTGCGCATCCAATATTACTGGGAATAGCATCATATATATTGCACAATCTACATATGCATCAAAATTCCTACTTGCTCCAGTTGAACAGGTAATTTATATATGAAAGAACAACAGCCTACTTCATTATAAAGAGACAATAAGGGTGGCACGGTTAGTGTAGGAAATAACACAACGCTGTTACAACACTGGTGACTGGTGTTCAAATCTGGCACTGTCTGTAAGAAAGTTGTACATTCTCCCACATCTGCGTGGACTTCCATCGGGTTCTCTGGTTTCAAAATGTACTGGAGCTTTTGGTCAATTGGGTGAATTTGGGTGGCATGGGCCGAAAGGGCCAGTTACTGTGATGTGTGTCTAAAAGAAAAGTACACAAAAGAATAACAATTATTCTCAGTTGTCCCACGAAAAAAAATATTTAACAATAGTGCAGCCCTTTTGTCTTGTTGGAGCAGCCCTTGATTAGTGTAACAAGAGGAGGTTGTCTACTCGAAGCAGAGAGAAGGCTCATCCTGAACGACCAGAAGATAGCAGAAGAATGCCAAGTACTAATGCTTTTTAAGTTTTAGGATGGAAATATGACATTGCCATGAATCTTCATGCTCCATGTGAGATTCCTCCCACTCTCCAGAGGCCAAATTTCAAACAGAAGATATAAATGCCAAGACTCATTCTGTGAAACAAACTGATGGTCCACTGAATGAATAAAACTGCACAGAGATTAAAATGTAACACATGCAATATCTAAATCCTGTGGAAAGGAAAAGGAGACTTACATTCAGTGAAAATGGGGGCACTTATTGATGCAAAATATCAACTAATAAATGTTAAACAAGGAGTTTATCATAACCAGTTGCTGTAATCAACATATGATATATTGTGAAATGTCTCAAACACTTAAACTGATGTGGAAACTGTATTTCATCACTTCAAAACAAAAGTGGAATGAGATAACAAATATAAAAGTCAAAGAATGGAAAAAGTTTGGAATAATGTGCCAGACAGTAAAGTACATCTAAAAGTACTGATGTTATTCATGATAAAATTGATTACAATATATCAGATAAATTTTGAACCTTCTTGTTTCTTGATTTTCCTTGCATTACAGTTTAATGATTTTGATGATTTGAAAACCACCAAAAATTTGTTTATAAATGATATTTATGGACACAAGACATACCCATCCTTTCTTCCCTGAGAGCACCCATTTACTAACTTCGAACCTTTTTACTCTCCAAAGAGGAGAGTAAATTGTTTGCACACAATGCTAGAGAAACTCAGCAGGTCCTACAGTGCACTTTATATAGCAGAGCTAAAATTTTGGGCTTGATCCCTTCATCAAGGTATGAGCAAAACGCAGCCAGGCTCCCAGGCCTGTTTGACCTGCTGAGTTTCTCCAGGTCAAACCATGGTGTCTGGACGCTTTCATGTTTTACTTCTTTAATTGTTTGAACCCATGCTCAGATGTTTGTGGCACCATCCTTTTTTCGTAACTTGTTAAACACCTACTTTTGCTTTTGGGTGAAGAAATTCGACCAAACTTTCCTTTATACTCTTCTTATGTGATATTTGAAGCCTTTGACAATTAACAGTAAAGGTTTTAAAAAGCCGCACCTTCTTGTCTCTACAGAGGCAGAAACATGATCTATCAGATGTTTTGGGACTCAAGTGTCAACAATGTCTGGCTCAGAAAAGCCCCTGGAACACAAGTTATCCTGCATCCACAAAACTTGTGGGGGGCAAGTAGCAACCTTGTGCATTTATTTTTATCAGCTTCGTAACAAGTGGAGAAGTTCATTGTGCACCATTTTTCTCCAGAATGCTCTTCTCATGTTCCTCATTTGAATCCTTGGCTCGGTATTTCTGTTTAGACCAGGCTCCAGCCAGCAGGTACACAGCTTCATATAACCACCTGCTTATTAGTTGCAAGGGTCTCCATCTGTGCTGTTTAATTGTAATTTGCGCTCCAACAAATGAGGGATGAGGTGCAGATTGTCGCTTTTCAAGGCTTGAGACACAAGTTCATCACCTTAAGTTCTGCTCCTTGTCCAGGGCCCTGGACAAGGAACAGAACTTAAGGGAGGAACCTTGTTCTTTGTGAATCATTCACATAGTCTCAATACTTGGTTAGAGACTGAGAAACTAGGACCATAGAACTCTACAGCACAGAAAACAGAATACTTACATTTGTCCATTCTATTCTGTGCCGAAAACATCATACGCTAGTCCCACTGACCTGCACCCTGTTCATAACCCTCCAGACCTCTCCTATGCATGTATCTATCCAATTTTTAAAACTTAAGAGTGAGCACACATTTACCACATCAGATGGCACACCTACTACTGATATCGTTCCAAACTCCCACCACACTCTGAGTGAGAAAGTTCCCCCTAAGCCTTTCCCCTTTGAACCCCTTTGAACCTAAGTATATGTTTTTATCTCTCCTAATCTAAGTGAAAAGAGCCTACTCACATTTACTCTGTCTATACCTCTCATAATTTTGTAAACCTCTGTCAACTCTCCCCTCATTCTTCTGCACTCCATTTTTTAAATCTTTCCCTAACTCAATTCCTGAAGTCCCAGCAACATCCTAGTAAATCTCTCTACACTCTTTCAATCTTACTGATATCCTTCCTGTAGTTTGGCAACCAGACTGCACACAATACTCCAAATTTAACCTCACCAATGTCTTGTATAACCTCACCATAACATCCCAAACCCTGTACTCATTACTTTGATTTATGAAGGTCAAGATGGCAAAAGCTTTCTTCCACCTGTGACACCACTTTCAGGGAATCATGTATTCTGTATTCCCAGATCCATTTGTTCCTCCACACTCCTCAGGGCCCAATGTATGTACTACTTGGTTTGTCTTTCCAAAATGCAACACCTCACACTTCTCAGCATTATAGTCCATCTGTCACCTTCTGGCCCAATTTTACGCTTGGTCAAGACCCCTTTGTAAGCATTGAAAATCTTCCTCGCTGTCTACAATGGCTCCAATCTTAGTGCCCTCAGCAAACTTGCTGATCCAATTTTCTACATTATCATCCAGATCACTGATACAGACAACAATGGTCCCAGCAATGATCCTGAGGCCCACCACTAATCACACCCCTCCAGTATGAGAAGCAATCATCCACTACCACTCTCCGTCTTCTCCCATTCAATCCATTTCGAATCCAGCTTACAACCTCTCCATGGATACCTAGTGACCGAACCTTCTGAACTAACCTCCCATGATGTACCTTGTCAAAGGTCTTACTAAAGTCCATGAAGACAACATCCACAGCCTTTCCTTCATCTACTTTCTTGGTAAACCCCTCGAAAAACTCTAGAAATTTGTTAAACATGAAGTACCACGCACAAAGCCTTGCTGACTCTCCTAAATCGGCCCTTGGCTGTCCAAATATTTGTACACCTGATCTCTCAGAACACCCTCCAATAATTGACCTACTACTGATGTCAGTCACTCTGGCCCATAATTTCCTAGTTTACTTTTGAAAAAAATGGAACAACACGAGCTACCCTCCAATCCTCTGGCACCTCACCCGTGGATAGGATGTTATAAATATTTCCGCCAGGGTCCCTGCAATTTCTACACCCGTCTCTCTCAAGGACCGAGGGAATATCATGTCGAGCTCGGGGTATTTATCAGAATCAGAATTTATTGTCATGAACAAGTCATGAAATTTGGTGTTTTGTGGCAGCAATATGATGAAAACATACACATAACAACCTTACAATATTAAAAAATAATAATAGAGTACAAAAAGTAAGGCCGTGTCTTTGGTCCCTTGATCATTCAGGACTCTGATGGCAGCGGGGAAGAAACTGTCCTTGTGCCTCCTGTACATTTTCCCTGATGGTAGCACAGTTAAGAGGGCATGGCCTGAGTGGTGGGGATCTTTGAAAAAAGAGGCTAACTTTTAAAGATATCAGTTCATGGAGATGTCCTCGATGGAGTGAAGTCTGGTGCCTGTGATGACACAGGCCAAGTTAACAACCCTCTGGAGTTTATTCTTGTCCTGAGAGGTGGCAGCTCCACACAGGGCAGTGATGCAACCAGCCAGAAGGCTCTCCACAATACACCTGTAGAGATTTATGAGAGTCTTCGGTGACATACCAAATCTCCTCCCAGTGGGTAACCATTTCAATTCTGGGTCACATGCCTGTCCATGACCTTGTCTATTATCCCACCCTGACCACCCACTGATTGGAAGAATGACACCTTATTTTCAGTCTGGGCACTCTCCATATGGCATGAACATTGATTTTATTGGTTTCCATTAAATCTGCTTGCCTTTTGTTTCCCCTCCCCCTTTTCCTGTCTTTCCAGTTCTTTCACCCACCTAGCCCAGCCATCCACTCAATGCTGCTGTCCCCTCCCATCTTTCTCCACCTATCATCTCCTGCCCTTGCTACCCCCTTCCTCTCCTACTCTTTTGTTCAGATGCTTGCCAGCATTTTCTCATTCTTTGATGGGCTCAAGCCCAAAACATTGGTTATGTATCTTTGTTTTTGCTACATAAAGGACTCTGATTGACTTGCTCAGCTTTTCCAGCATTTTGTGTTTTCACTTTAACCATGGCATCTACAAAATTTTGCGATTTACTACTGAATCTCCTCAGACACCTCACAAAGTATAGCCGCTGCCCAGCCTTCTTTATGATTGCATCAACGTGGAGGCTCCAGGACAGATCCTCAGAGATGCTGACACCCAGAAATTTGAAGTTCTTGACCTTCTCCACTACTGAGCCCTCAATGTGGACTTTGTCATGTTCCTCTGATTTCCTCCTGAAGTCGACAATCATCTCCTTGGTTTTTGCTGACATTGTGCGCAAGGTTGTTATCATTACACCATTGAGTGAGCTGATCTACCTCCCTCCTGTACACTTCCTCATTGTTGTTTGTGATTCTTCCAACAACTGTGATGTCATTGGCAAACTTGAAGATGGCATTGGAATTATGCCTAGCTACTATTACGAGCCCAGAGGACTCCAAAAACCAGCAGTAACAGAAATTCACCAAGACAAATAAAAATGTCTTTAATTTTCTTCAAAAATAATAAGATCAATATTTAACTTATTATTATTAACTTAACTTAACCCCCTTCTAATTCTAAGCGTATTTGTATGTAATGTATATGGGTTCAGGAAAGTTCTTTGTTTCACCGTCCAATCATTCACTTTTAACTTCTCCAAGTTCACTGGTATCAGTCCGTTTTCCATATTGTGCCCAGAATTTAACATTTATGATCTTCACCAGGCTCTGGTGCTTTAACTTAAATTGTTACCATAAAGGAAGGTCTTTGTTGGTTTCAGGTGAGATATGTTGTTCGTTGGACACACACACACAAACTGATCTCTTTCAATTTGCCACTTCGGTGTCTTGCCAAAGAAATGTGCCTCCCGTTGGGTTTTCCAAAAGATAACTTCTTCTTCTACACAGAGAGTTCTTCTTTTTCCCCTATTTCAGGAGAAACACATTAACCAGCTGCATTCTCTTGTAATTGACTACAAGGGTTGAGAATAGGCTGAACTCAGAACTCAAAACCTGTCTTCAAATGGAGTCTTATAGCAGGTCTGCAAAACTTGCAGTTTCTAACACCAACTGCTGCTGTAAACTGACTATCTCCCTCTCTCTCTCTCTCTCTCTCTCTCTCCTCTCTCTCTCTCTCTTTCTTTGGCAGAGAATAGCATTTTTTCTCTCTATTTCCAAAATCACATGATCTCTCTTAGAACAGCAAACCAATCAGATTTGGATCGCTGGCACCGACAAAAGATTAATCAGCTTCTGAACCTGGACATCTGTATTTTTAAAGACAATAGTTCATTTAGATTCCACATCAGACCAATTAACACCTACTTGTGAATTCTTCATAGGCATTCTTCAAACTCACTGTAAAGACACAGGCAGATATGAAGACTCTACCTTAGGCATAGCTCTTGCATTTCAAATGTCTTTTGTGAAATGTTCTTGAGATGTCTGTTTGTGATGTACCTAAACGAAACCCCCATAATCTATACTTTTTAAAGATAAATCTTATCATAATTTTATTAACCTATTCTGTAACCACACAGTCATGGGTGTATAACGAGTAGAGCAGTAGGTAAGCATGCATCCTTGGGGTGCGCCTATGTGATGACCAGTGAAGAGGAGACATTGTTTCCAATTTATACCGACTGGTTTTCTAATGAGAAAGTCAAGAATCCTGTAGCAGAGCAGGGTACAGAGGCCTAGACTTTGTAGCTTCTTGACCAGCACTGAGCAAATAATGGTATTGAAGGCCAAGCTGTAGTCTATGAAGAGCAGCTGTATATATGCATGAATTGCTGTTTTCGAGCTGATCCAGCGATAATGCATTTGCCGTGGAGTAATTGTGACGATAGGGGAATTGCAGTTGATCCGGACCTTTATTTAGGTATGTGTTAATTCTGGCCAATCACCAGCCTCTCAAAGCATTTAATAGCAGTAGAAGTTAGTGCTACTGGACGGTAGTTGTTGAGGTAGCCCACGTTACTCTTCTTGTGTGAATGGTGGGAACCTCTGACTGCCACAATGAGAGGTTGAAATTGTCTTTGAACACTCTGGCTAGTTGGCTAGCACAGATTTTCAGTACCTTGCCAGGTTCAGCGCCAGAGCTTGTAACCTTGCAAGGGTATATCCTCTTGAATGATGTTCTGATGTCAACCTTAAAGACAGATATCACAGGGTCCTCAGCCTTTTCAGGAATTCTAGTCGGAACCTTTATCTACCTTTATTTGCTCTAAGAAAGTAAGCACTTCCTCCTCTTTAACCTCTATATTGTGACAGAGTATATATATATTATATATATATATATATATACATTTTCTTTGGCTTGGCTTCGCGGACGAAGATTTATGGAGGGGGTAAAAGTCCACGTCAGCTGCAGGCTCGTTTGTGGCTGACAAGTCCGATGTGGGACAGGCAGACACGGTTGCAGCGGCTGCAGGGGAAAATTGGTTGGTTGGGGTTGGGTGTTGGGTTTTTCCTCCTTTGCCTTTTGTCAGTGAGGTGGGCTCTGCGGTCTTCTTCAAAGGAGGTTGCTGCCCGCCAAACTGTGAGGCGCCAAGATGCACGGTTTGAGGCGATATCAGCCCACTGGCGGTGGTCAATGTGGCAGGCACCAAGAGATTTCTTTAGGCAGTCCTTGTACCTTTTCTTTGGTGCACCTCTGTCATGGTGGCCAGTGGAGAGCTCGCCATATAACACGATCTTGGGAAGGCGATGGTCCTCCATTCTGGAGACGTGACCCATCCAGCGCAGCTGGATCTTCAGCAGCGTGGACTCGATGCTGTCGACCTCTGCCATCTCGAGTACTTCGACGTTAGGGATGAAAGCGCTCCAATGGATGTTGAGGATGGAGCGGAGACAACGCTGGTGGAAGCGTTCTAGGAGCCGTAGGTGATGCCGGTAGAGGACCCATGATATATATATATATATATATATATATATGTTTTTGGGAGATAAATTGGGAATGGTTTGTTAGAGTAGGTCACATACAAACACTTTAAAACAGTATTATTTAAAATACTGGAACTCTGCTCCATGGTAGACATATCGGCTACACAGCTTTTGCAAGAAATTTGAAGAGTGCTCAAGAGACTTCACTAATGGATTGTTGTTTGCAAAAGGCAACAGATGAAAGAGCATGCTGGAGCCGCTGCTCTTCTAGAGGAGGGCTTACTGTTGTAAGAGGGTCATGTGGTTTTGCAAGCAGAGAAAGTCAAACAGGCTTTCTCTCAGTCAGAGAGAGAGAGAGAGAGAGAGAGAGGAAGAGAGAGAGATATCACCTGACAGTGTTTCAGCCAGCAGAAGTAACTGGGACAAGCTGGCAAGCCCATTTGGAAGATGGCCTGGTCAAAGCCCTTGTGGTTCATGCAAGGCTGTCTAATGTTTCTCTTGGAATAAGAAAAGACAAAAAGGAACTCTGAGGTGACCTGAAGGAAAGAGGTTATCATCTGGAGAACCCTGAAGGGGTAAGTTTCATCAGCAAGACACTGGAGTGGCTGATGGAAGTACATCAGTTGTGGATGTCCTGGAACAACAAATCTCTCTCTGAAAACCAACAAGGACTTTCCTGAGCAGTAATCATTTACCTTTCAAGCACCAAAGCCTGGTGAACTTTAATTATGTTAAATTCTGTGCACAGTATAAGAACTGTCTGCAACCAGTGAACTTGGAGGAATGAGAAGTGAGATTGGACTGTGAACCAAATAACTTTTCTGAACTTACACACACATTACATGCACGTGCGCTTAAGTTAAGTAAGTCAATAGAGATAAGTTAAAGTTTGATTCTGTTTTCATGTTTAAAGATAATTAAAAACAACTTTTGTTTAAGTAACCATTTGTCTTGATGAATATCTATTGCTGCTGGGTTTATGGGTCCTCTGGGCTCGTAACTATATGTTCTATGCCATTACCTGTGCTGCTTATTTCCCTTCTTTCCTTACATACTATGCCAGATTCTTGAGTAAATACTGATGCATAAAATCTGTTTAAGATGTACCCCCATCTCGTGAGGGTCCACACACAGGTGACTACTCTGATTTTCTAAGGGACCAATTTTTTCCCTTACTATCCTTATACTCTGAACATACTTGTAGAAATCCTTCGGATTTACCATCACATTATCTGCCAAAGCAACTTCATGTCTTCTTTATAACCTTCTTAAGTATTTCCTTACATTTCCATACTCTTTAAATACCTCGTTTGCTCCTTGTTGCCTATTCCTACTGTACATCTCTCTCTTCTACTTAACCAGATCGTTAGTATCCCTTGAAAACCATGGTTCCCTATGCCTGTTAACTTTGACTTCAATCCTTATAGGAATATGCAAACTTTGCACTCTTAAAATATCACCTTTGAAGGCCTTTCACTTATTGACGACATCCTTGCCAGAAAACAACATCCCAATCCACTCCTCTTATATCCTTTCTCATTTCCGCAAAATTGGCTTTTCTCCAATTTAGAATTTTAACTTAAGGACCAGACCCATCCTTATCCATAATTAACTTGAAACTAATGATATTATGGTCAATGGACCCAAAATGTTCACCCATACATACTTCTGTCACCTGGCCTGTCTAGTTCCTTAGTAGGAGATCAAGTATTTCATCCTCGCTATATATTGATTTAGAAAACTTTCCTGAACACATTTCAGAAACTCCAAGCTGTCTATCCCTTTTACGGTATGAGAATCCCAGTCAATAGGTGGAAAATTAAAATCTCCGACTATCACAACTTTCTGTTTCTTACATTGGTCTGCTATCTCTTCACAAATTTGCTTCTTCAGTTCTCTATCAGTGTGGTCACACTTTTCTCATTCCTCAACTCCACCCATATGGCTTCTGTAGATGAGCCCTCTGTGCTGTCCTGAATAAGCACAGCTGAGATATCTTTTCTGACTAGCAATGCCACTCCTCCCCCTTGATCACATCTGAAACAATGGAACCTCAGAATATTGAGCTGCCAGTCCTGCCCTTCCTGTAACCAAGTCACACTAATAGCAATAATGTCATACTCTCACATGCCAATCCACGCCCTAAGCTCATCTGCCTTTCTAACAATACTCCTTACATTGAAATAAATACATCTGAGAACATTTCTATCACGTACAAACCTTTGCCTTCTGTCTATATATGCAGTCCTCCCATTACCTTTATCCTTTTCCACCTCACTATCTACTCTAGCTCTCTGGTTTCCCTCCCCCTGCAAATCTAGTTTACACCCACTGGAGCAATACTAGCAAATTTGCCTGCTAGGATATTTGTCCCCCTCCAGATATGATGCAAACCATCCCATCGGAACAGGTCCCATCTTCCCTGGAAGAGAGCACAATGATCTAGAAATCTCCAGCCCTCCCCACCTACACCATTATATATAACCATATAACCCTTTATGGTTCGGAAACAGGCCATGTCGGCCCTTCAAGTCCACACCATTTCACTAGAACAACTCCATTAGCTCAACCCTCCCACTCTCCACCCATAACCCTCCAACCCCCTCACCTCCATGTACATATCCAACCTTCTCTTAAATGACAGAAGGGACCCTGCCGCAACTATCTCATTTGGAAGATCATCCATTTCTAAACTCACTAACTTGTGGCATGGGTATCAATACTGAGATAACTACCCTGGAGGTCCTCTCCTTCAATCTTGCGCCTAACTCCCTGAACTCACTTTTCAGGACTCCTCACCCTTCTTACCCACGTCGTTGGTCCCTATATGGCCGCTCTCCCTCCTACCTGAGAATGCCATGAAATTGATCTATCTCGATCCCTGCCATCAGGGAGGCAACATACTATTTGGGATAATCAATCTCCTCCGCAGAACCTCTTATCTGTCCCCCTAATTGTGGAATCTCCAATCACTACAGCTAGCCTTTGCTCATCCCTTCCCTTCATAGCCACAGAACTAGAATCCAAGCCAGACACCTGATCACTGTGGCTCCTGCTTGGTAGGTCGTCCCCCTCAACAGTATCCAAATGATATACTTGTTTTTCAGGGGAATGTCCACAAGGGTGGCCTGCACTGCCTGACTGTTCTCTTTCCCTCTCCTTACTGCTACCCATCTACCCTCCTCCTGCCTACCGGTGTAACAATGTCATTATAACTTCTATCAATACTGGTGGCTTCCCTGACAACCCACATCCTGGAAAAGGAGCATTCTCCTGCCTTGGTTGCCATGTCCAACTTTCTAACTCACTAACACACACTATCTAACTATCTCCTTCTATTTCTCTCTATCTGACATGACTGTTCCTTACAAATGTTGTATGACTCTCTGCCTTTAATATACTGGGAGTGTAGCTCCTGAATACTCAACCCTGTAGTATTTTTTTTACGAACTTCAACCCAAGTCAAGTTTTCAGTTTGGGTGGATTTAGATGGGCATCAAAACTTCATTCCATCTTTGAATAAAATTTAATGGCAACTTTTTGTCTGCCTTACGGCAGCCAGAAGGCAAATTTGTGTAATGTTACATGTTCTGTACTAATTACATGACAATAAAGGATTCTTGAATCTTGAGAATGGTGGTCACTGAATCACGAAAGGTTTGCACACTAGCAGGCTGTCTAACTTAGGAAAAGAAAAATCAGATTCAAAACGTTCCTCAAAACTATTAGAGAATTGAGGGGGTGTCACGAGATGGAGTAGTGGCTGGTTGAGTGGAACCAGCCCTCTCTAGAGAAAAGAAAAAAAAAATGTGAAAAAACAGAGCTCAATAAACATAAAATACAGGAAGAGAAAGATAAAGTTACAAAGAAGACACAGAAGATGGCACCCAAAAGAGAAAAAGTAAGAATAACAGTGAAAAGGGAAGAAGGAAAATCACCTGAGGAGAAAGAAGAAGGCCTTACCTGCATGTCAGAGCAGAGAGCCACTGTGGAGAGGAGCGGCCGATCTCCGGTGTTGGTGAGTCCCCAGAGGAGTGGTGTCCCCCCGACCGGCAGATTTCAAAAATGGCTCTCAGAGCCAAGAAGAGGTGCGCAACTATGCATGCGTGAAGAGTTGTGCATGCACAGTGTGCAAGTAAAAGAAAAGGTTAACGCCAGCGGGAAGGGGACTCAGCTGAGGAGCGGCCAGCTGAGGAGTGGTCAGCTGTGGAGCGGCCAGCTGTGGAGTGGCCAGCTGAGCGATGCCCAGTATTGGGGCGTTCGGCTGGGGGAAGTAAGCAAGAAAGAAGAAAAGAGTGGTGAGAAAGAGAATGAAGGGCTGGAAGAGGGTGAGCGGCAATGGGGCGACCGGCAGGGGGACAATCTGCGGCAGGAGGCCCAGCAGCGGGTCGACCTGCAGCCAAAGGCCCAACAATGGGTCAACCTGCAGCAGGAGGTTCAACAGCAGGAGACACAGCAGCTGGAGGCCCAGCCAGAATACAGAAGCAGCTCATAGATACAGACACAGAAGAAGAGGAAGAAGAAGACCAAGAATTTCAAAGGAAAGAAGAAGGTAAAATAGAAGGACAAAGTTTAGATAAAGCCTTTTTTGAAGGACAAATGAGGCCATTAAAAGAATGGCTATCATTAGATTTAGTTCAATCAAAAGAAAAAGGAAAAGAGCTGAAGACAGAATGCAAAGCTTAGAGTTGGTCATGACTGAAATAGAGAAAAGAGTAGAAAATGTGGAGGAACGAGAAGCTGCTGTAGAAATGGAGATAAATGATTTAAGAGGAAAGATGGAAGAGAGTGAAAAAAAAATTAAAGAGACACAAGATTTATTGTCACAAAAAATTGACATATTGGAAAACTACAGTAGGCCAAACAACATAAAAATAGAGGGCCTGAAAGAAGGCAAAGAAGAGTCAGATATGAAGGAATTTATAAAAGGATGGATCCCGAAAGTGCTGGGAATAACAGACTCACATGAAGAAATAGAAATCGAAAGAGCGCATAGAGCACTAGTACCGAAACTGCCACCACATCAAAAACCGAGATCCATATTGGTAAAACTTCTAAGATATACGACAAGAGAAAACATATTGGAGCAGGCAAGAAAGAAGGTTAGAGAATAAGCCATTGGAATATAAGGGACAAAAAATATTTTTTTTTACCCAGACATAACCTTGGAACTTTTAAAGAAGAGGAAGGAATTCAACAAGGCATAAACAATATTATGGAAGAAAGGTTATAACTTAATATTAAGACCACCAGCAGTACTCAAAGTATTCATTCCTGTGGAACAGAATAGACAGTTCTCGGACCCAAAGAAAGCCCAAGAATTTGCTGAACATTTGCAGGACAGAAGAGAGGAGGAGGAGTGACAAGAAGGATTACCGGCAAGAAAATATACAAAAATATGTAAAAATATAAAGTAAAGATAATGTATATATAAAGATTTAAAGATGGATAAGAGATGGGGAAGAAGGGGAAAAAAAAGAGAGAAAGCTTTGTTATAAGTATAGGAAAATAGTGGTTTCTGGGCAGGCTGGTGGGGGGTGGGGGGAGAATAATGGTCACTGTGAAATCGGTTGACGCTTGTGAGCAAGTTCGCAAACCGAATGGAAAAGGGAGTTGTCGCCGTCAAGAGTCAAGGGGAAATCCAAGGAGCAGAGGTTCATTTGGGGTTAAAGGAATTGTTGGGGTATTTCATGTCTTAAGTGCATTATCATATGAAATTAATAAAGAAAACTTAAAAAACAGTAATGAAAAAAAGGGGATGGAGGTGGTGAAGAGGTGGAAAAGAATCAAAAATAAAGATATAAGATGGCCATGTTGGACTATATGACTATAAACACTAATGGAATATATAACCAAGTTTAAGTGTATCCCATTGGGAAAAAAAAATCACATATAATTTAAAAGAGAAAGTTAAAATGTTTGATAAAAACCTGGGAGCCATAAATGGAACATAACAGAAAGAGCAGGCCTCAGATCACCACCACCTAAAATGATAAGATAAACACGATCAGATTTAATGTGTATAAGTAGATGATATGTCTTTTTTGTTTGTATTCCTTTTGTATAAAGATATTGTTTTATTGTATTTTATTTGTTCAATATTTGCTATTTTTGGAGGGGGGTGGGAAGGGTGAAGGGAGGGATGGGGAAAAAAAAGAGAAAATGTCCCTGTGAATATTTAAGAGATGCATCTGTAAATATATTGGTTGATATGGTTCATAGTGCGATAAATAAAGAATTACAAAAAAAAACTATTAGAGAATTGTTTACTGAAACTATGAATCATTAGTTAAACTGCAACGTCAGAAAAATAAAACAACAGTTTGGATTTTGGGATGATAATTTGGACATTTGGGCTTAAGTAGCGGCACATTAACTTTAAATTGTTCATATTTGTGAAAAACTAATGTTATTAAAAAAATTAGTTATGATGGGTGTTTTTGAAAGGGGTTAACCTGGAATGTTCTGGAAAGAAAAGCAACTGTTTTGCTTTTCTGGTGTGTATTGTTATAAGAACTACATTTCCTAGCATGCAATGGACATGGTTGGGAAGAAACAGGAAGGGTTGTTGGTGGTAGTGTGTTAACGCAGTTCCTTAAAAATAAAGTTGGCTGAGTATGAAACCCATGAAAGTTGTTCTTATTGAAAGGAGAAGCATAACATGATGCTGTAATATTTTTTGGCCAAATGTGCAAGACATACATTTTTATAATTCAAGTTCAAATTGAATTTTCCACTATTTCAGAGGACTTTCCTGGACCCAACACACTAATGTCATTGTGAAGAAAGCACATCAGTGCCTCTATTTCCTCAGGAACTTTTGGAGGTTCATGTAGTGACTGGCCGCTTCACGGCCTAGTATGGGGGCACCATTGTCTCTGAGCAGAAATCCCTACAAAAGGTGGTGGATACAGACCAGGGCATCACAGGCAAAACTCTCCCCACCATCGAAAACAACTACGGGGAACGCTGCCATCAGAGAGCAGCAGCGATCATCAGAATCCTGAACAACAAATTCATTTAAAGAATATTACTTTTGCACTTCATTGTTTTATTTCTTCTCTGTGTATTGCACAGTTGTTTATATTTGTTGACATGTGTACATAATATACAGTTTTTTTTTCACATGACCAATAAGAGGAATTCTGCCTTGCCCACAGGAAAAAGAATCTCAGGGTGGTATGTGACATCATGTATGTATTCTTACAATAAATCTCAAATCAGACATAGGGAGAACATACAAACTTCTTACAGACAGCGCCGGATTTGAACCCCAGTCGTTTGCGCAGTAACAGCATTGTGCTAACCGCTACTCTAACCGTGCCATAAAACCTATACTCTGGAAATTTCACTCCTGCTGTTCAGCATGATACTGTTTTACCAAGAGTCTACTGATCTTATCAAAAGGTGGAGCAGACATTAGGGGCTTAATGGTCTACTTTTGCTTTTATGTTCTCATGTGGCCACCCAGCTCACACAAGGCCTAACAGGACCATGCATTTAAATTAGTGGTGTTAATGTGAGATATTAATATTAATGCAATGGATATTGTAGCGATATTGACTACAAATATATTGGGAGGTTGGAGCAGTAAAATAAAAAGATTCATCACAGGAATTAAATGACAAGAACTGAAACTAGATGCCACTGACCACATCCTGCTCTTCAGTTAAACAGGCTAGCTTTCTGACAACCCTTTCAGACAGTTATTAATCTAAATAAGAGGCCCAATTACCTCAACAAAAATTAGAAAGAGGTGCTCCTTTGTAGGGTGTGGGATGATACTTGCTGGAATTTAGAAGAATCTCAGGGAATCTCAGAAATTGAGAAAGGGATAGATAGGCGATTAAGGGATATGTGGAAAAGGCAGATAGGTCAAGTTGAGTACAAGGCAGATAAGCCATGATCTTATTAAATGGTAGAACAGGCTTGGAGGGACAGATGGCTGGCTTATGCTCCTATTCTTGTGCCTAGGTATCCTCATTATTTCATGCCCTCTCTATCTTCATTGACCAAACATCCATAATAAACAGAAATCTGAATCAACTTCACAGAGAAACAAAGATGCTTTAAAGCCTATACCACCATTAAAGTTTGTGAGGGTATCTCATAGAAAGAGAATGCAGTGGGAAACAACATGTCTTTCCATTGTTCTTTAAGGATATAGGTATCATAGGGCGAGTTCAGAATGTAATATCCATTCCCAACTATCTTTCCACTGGTTCAAGTCCAATGCATGCTCAATGCTCATAGAACACCACAGCATAGAAACAGGCCCTTCAGCCCATCTGATCTGTGCCAAACTATTCATTCCACCTGTTCCTATCAACCTGTACTTGGACCACAGCCCTCCGTACCCCTTGCATCTATCAACCCTCCAATCTTCTCTTAAATGTCCAAATCAAACCTACATCCACCACCTCTGCTGGTAGCTTATTCAGTCTCACCACTCTCTCCCTTAAACATTTCACCCTTTACCCATGTCCTCCAGTTCTTGTCTCACCCAGTCTCAATGGAAAAAGCCTGCTTTCATTAACCCTACCTGTACCCCTCAAAAGTTTGTATACCTCTTTCAAAACTCTCCTCATTTTCTGATGCTCCAGGGAATAAAGTCCGAACCTATTCAACCTTTCCCTGTAATTCAGCTCTTCAAGTACTGGCCTTGTAAATTTTTCCCCCACTTTTTCAATCATTGATATCTTTAGTGCAGTTAGGTCACCAAAACTGCACACAATGCACCAAATTTGCCTTCACCAATGTCTGAATCTAAGCAGTGAAAATACAGTGGAACATACAAGTAGAATTAACTGGATGGAGATCTTGAAAAAGAGATTATAGATAATAGGAGATACTCAAAAAGACTGGGAACATTTTTATCAGACCAACGAAGATCAAGAAGGTACTGAAAATTAAAAAAATATTTTCAGGATAACAAATATAAGGCTGCTTTCAGCTGTTAATATGTAAATTGGTACCAGATTACATTATCAATAAAATATTGGAGAGTAGTAAAGAAAAGATTTCTCAGCTTAAATGTTGAGCAGCGCTTTACCAATAAGAAACAATTGGAGTAGACTGTTATTATGTAATTGGAATAGGGTTTAAAGATGAAAAGTGATCAGCAAATAACTTCAGTTTAGATAGCCATGACAAAAATATAAATAGTCTCCTCCTCTGCACTAACTCTATGACATAATACAATTGTCAGATATCAATCAAAATCACTGCCTATATCCACCATACATCGCAGGTGTTCTCTAATGCATATGCAAACTTAACATGATTATGCTTTCTCTTTGGCTCAGCTCCATTTCACTTCATTGTAGAGTTTGCAATTATATTAAACAAAACTATATAGACCTGCACTCGACTTGACTTAACAAAACACTCCAACTGCTTGGTGCCCAAAGTAAAAGTTCATCTGTCATGTTGTACCTTCCCCAATTCCACATGGCTTCCACCACATCGTGATCATGAGCAGAAACTCTCAAATGTTTAAAATCAAAGGAGGATCGCCAAAGAACACCTCCCAAAAACAATCCCTTGCAATGATGCTCTTGCTGTGTCCGACTCAGACAAGTTTAAATTCCCTATGAAACAACCCCCACCCCCCCATCCCTCTCCGAGCTCCTCCTTTATATCAACAAAAGAGACCTCAAATGCTGGAATCTGGAACAAAGAGAATGCTGGAGGAACAGAGTGGGTCAAGCAACATGTGCACAGGCACAAGCTGTACATCCACATTCCAGGCCGAGGCCTCTCCATCCAGATTCCTTCTCTCCTTTCTTGTTCTCATTTTCTCCATCCTGTTCCTTCTCTGTATTTTCTTGGTGCCTTTCGAATTGAATTTTATTGATCATGACCACCAAGTACATCGCAAATAAGAATGTGTGAAATAGGATTGGCAATGGGCAGTACATGTTCAAGTTTCTTATCATCTTATACATAGAACTCAAAGAAACGGCATTCTCCAGTCCTTGGTGGAAAAAATATGCAAACATACATACAGACATACACACATACAGACAATAACACATGTGCAGTACATATACCCATATATAAAAATAAATAAATATTGTTTAATAAATAGTAGAGTTTTGGAGGGTTTGTAAGAGCAGTTAATCAGTCGTTCAATAGTCTCACTGCCTGTGAGAAGAAACTGTTCCTCAGCCTGGTGGTTCTGGCTCTGATCTCTTTCCTGATGGGAAAAACTGGAAGGGGTAGGGGGTCCTCAACAATATTGCCTGCCCTCTTCAGACAACGATCCAGTAGATCACATCCTGGGGGGGAGGGGGAAAGGAGATTCCAGTAATCGTCTCTGTCACTCTTGTGGTCCTGTGGATTGACCTCCAATCCAATGCTCCACAACCACCATACCACACTATGAAATAGCCGGCCAGGACGCTCTCAATAGAGCTCTTGCAGAAAGACAAAAGGATGGTGGCCAGTCACCTTGCCTACTTCAGTCTTCTTAGGAAGTGCAGTTGCTAGGGTACTTTCCTGAGAAGTGAGGAGATGACGAGCATCCAGGATAGGTCACTTCTTAAGTGGCCTCCAGGAAATAGTGTTACTCTTCACTATTAATGTGGATTGGAGGGTGGTCATCCCTGGTCCTCCTGAAGTCCACAATCATCTTTCTCATCACATTGAGACTCAAGTTATTACTCTCACATCCTTTTCTGAGATTTTCCATATCTTCTGTGCAGAAGACCTATCTGCCTTTTCCACATATCCCTTAATCGCCTATCTATCCCTTTCTCAATTTCTGTGAGATTCCCTGAGATTCTTCTAAATTCCAGCAAGTATCATCCCACACCCTACAAAGGAGCATACTCAGGCACCAGCAATAGACATTAGCCAAGACAGCGTTATGTTTAAAATAATATTTTAATTTATAAATCACCAAATATATAACACCTTATCTAACTTATCTAAACTTAACCCCAACTATATGCAACTATACTTATGGATGGAAAATATCCTAAACCATTACAGTTCATGCCCAATTCTGGAAGGTGAGTTCAAAATCTAGTCTCAGAAATCAGTGTTGATATGAAGATTCTTAAATTGATGCAAAGGGAGAGTTTACAATTGAGGTGGGAGAGACCGGGGTGAAAGAATGTTGCAAACTCATGAAATCCTTGTTGAGATGTTTCCAGAGAAATGTCTTTTAGAGACAAATAACAACCAAAACTCTTCTTTTCCTGGTGTAGGGGAAATGAAGTGAAGCTTCACAAAGCTTCCAGAACTCTTTCGTGGCTCAGCCAAAATGACCGTCACAATGGTCACAATCCAAATACAGTATTTCTATGCTTTCTGGGTCAGTCATTCAAAATGACCTTCCCTTTTGGACACGGTGTGGTACACTAATCCCCCTTCAAAAGTGACCATTCCTTTGGCCACGGTGGGATATACTCATTCTCCTTACAGAGAGAAATCAGACATGGACTATTACCACACTTCAGCACAGTATCCCTTCACAGAGATGCTTCTCCAAGTTCTGCTTCCTTAAAATGGCCCCTGATCAAACTGAGTACTGTTTCTTTAACATATTGGTCACATGGTCCCTGCACCTGTGTTTTCCAGGGCTACTTCCTCTCTCTCTCTCTCTCTCTTCAGAAGTAGCGAAAATTAGTACATACTGTCCCAGCCTTTCAACCCACAGTCAATCTCCAAAGCTTGCAGCTTGATTTGTTCTCTTAAAGAGACAGTCCAACTCATATGAAAATGAACTGAGAGCACGTAATAGTCGTTGTTGCTGATGAAGCCAACTATTCTGTCATCTGTAAACTTCATGACTCTTGGCGTTGCATCTGGCGATACAGTCATGGGTCAGCATCAGGAACTGAAGTGGACTGAGCACACAGCCACTTAAACCTGGTCTGCCGCTCAAGAAGTTCTTGGTTGATTTAATCTTGGGATCAACAATTTTCATTCATGTTCCTCATAATACATATATTTCAAAAACTATTCCTGGTGGAAATAAACAGCATCTCTCCCACACAAAGTCATGGTTCTTTGAGTGAAGAAATTCCTCCTTTATCTTTACCTGATTCTTAACGGATGTTCCCTAGAGAACACATCCTCTCAATAGCTATCTTGTCTTTTGAATTCTAATGACCATAAGCCTAACCCGCTCAGTTGACATTTATTAATCTGGTATAAATTAGCTCAATGCAAGTATAACTTTTTTAAATGAAGAGTTCAAATATTCACCCACAGTGCAGTTTTAACAAAACATCTACATTTTCATACTTCAAATTAAGGCTTACATTTAACTTTTCTTCTCATTTTGATTCTGTCTTTTATTTACAAGACAGCCAGATTACTCTGGGTAGCAGCGCTCTGCAATTCTTCTCTTTTAAGTGATGGACTAAAACTCCAATAATCCAGCCTCCAATTGATTGGTGATCCCAATGATTACACTCAGTCCCCATATCCAGGAATTTGAGTGGCCGCGAACTTGGGTGTTGCTGCGACAGAGGTTAGAGGTGGGGTTTTGGGTTGGGAATACAGGGTGTCAGGACACAGATAGGTTTGCAGTGAAGTGGTGTCTGGAATGTAGGGTGGGTGTGGGGGTTGGAGCTGAGCCCAGAGCATTGACTGACTGTGCAGCCTGTGCTAGGGTCGAGAGCCTGGGCCGGGTGGAAGACGGCAGCTGGAGCTACAATAGCTGTGGAACAGAGCATCCGCCTGAAACACTCAAACTCAAACTTTCATTTCTCAAGTTCCTTTTCAACTCAACGGAGTCACTAGAACATTTCCAATATCATTGCGTGACATTTTTTTAAAAATTAAATAAACGTGTCTTTGTATACTAATAATAGCAGGATCCAATGGTGTGGAAAATCTGTCTGTCTGGCACTAACATTGACCTCAGGGTACCAGATTCATCAGCGTTTTAATGAATTGAAGTGTTTTGCTTCTAGTTTGTTTCAGGAAGTTCGTTATTACCCTTATCAGAATCTTTCTAATAACTGCCGGATTTGTGAGGCTCCTTGGCCTTAACATTTCCACTTTATACAAGCTAATGTTTTTAGTCACAGAAGAGGGCATCCGAACTCATCACTGATGTGTCTACATGCTTTATTTATTTAATTTACAGCACGATAACAGGGCCTTTTGGCCCACGAGCCAATGCCACCCAATTGACCCACAGCCTCCGGTATATTTTGAAAGGTGGGAGGAAACCAGGGCCCCTGGGGAAACCCATGCAGACATGAGGAGAAGGTACAAACTCCTTACAGTCAGTGCCCAATGTGCACCCAGGTCACTGGCGCTGGAACAGCATTGCACAATGCCTCCCTAAAACCACCTCACACTGAACATCCACTTTAAAAAGTGTTTGATCATTGCTTTGCATTATTCTCTCCATTCATTTGAATAAGTTAACTTTTATAAACTTTCTTAGATAGCACAAATATTTAAAATGTCTTAGCATAACTACATCGAATTTATTCATATTAAACAACTTTTCTCTCAATTTAATGTGTCCAAGGGAGGGAGTCACGTGATGGAGTAGTGGACGGACGGTGAACTGCAGCCCTCTCCAGAAAAGTCGGAAAAAACAAAGGAAAACACAAAGGCACAGAAATAAAAGTTAAAGAAAAGTGAGTATAAAGGTGGAAAGAAGATGGCGACAAAAAAAGAAAAATCGAAAGCAACGGTAAGAAGAGAGGAAGAGAAGACAACGGAGTAAGAAGAAGAAGGCCTTACCTGTTCGAAGAGGCCCGTGGTGGAGAGAGAAACCCACTCCTTCAAATCGGTAGAAATTGGACTACAAAAATGGCTCGCTGAGCCGAGTAAAAGTGCGCAACTGTGCATGAAAGAAAACACACCGACGGGAGGGGTGACCAGCTGGGGAGTCGATCTCCACAGCCGGAAACGACAGCTGCAGAACACCTGCAGCAAGAAGAGAACACAGAAGACAATGGAAACAAGAAAGAAGAGAAGAAAAGGGCAACAAAGAAACAACAGATGGCCAACCCAGAGGAAGAAGAAGAGGAAGAGGAAGAGTACAGTGAAATAGAAGAAGAAGGGAAAGGCAAGATAAAGGATATACTTTCTCTTATTAAAGAATACATGGAGTCATTTAAAGAATGGCAAACACAGGAATTTAATGATTTAAGAAGAAGAATAAACAACACAGAAGAGAAAATGAATAAAATAGATATGACCTTAACAGAAATGGGAAAGAAAATGGACAAGATGGAAGAGCGGGCAGTAGCAGTAGAAATGGAGGTAGAGGACTTAAAAAAGAAATTAGAGGAATCTAATAAAAAAGTTATAGAGACACAAGAACTGTTAGCTCAGAAAATAGATATAATGGAAAATTATAACAGAAGAAATAACATAAAGATAGTGGGCCTTAAGGAAGATGAAGAAGGCAAGAATATGAGAGAGTTTATAAAAGATTGGATCCCTAGGATCCTAGGATGTCCAGAACTACAGCAAGAAATGGAAATAGAAAGGGCACATAGAGCATTGGCCTTTAAACCACAACCACAACAAAAACCAAGATCTATTTTAGTAAAATTCCTAAGATATACTACAAGAGAAAAGGTACTGGAGAAGACAATGGAAAAAGTAAGAGAGGGCAACAAGCCACTGGAGTACAAAGGGCAAAAAATCTTCATTTATCCAGATATAAGTTTTGAACTCCTAAAGAAGAGAAAGGAGTTCAATACAGCAAAGGCGATTTTATGGAAGAAAGGGTATAAATTTATACTAAAGCATCCAGCGGTATTGAAAATATTTATTCCAGGACAGCAAAACAGACTATTCTCGGATCCAGAAGAAGCACGAAAATTTGCAGAACAATTACAAAATAGACTGAGGGATGAAGACGTGTAATGAGAGTAAAAATGACCACGATTTATATGTATGTGGGTAAAGAGGTATAAGTGTGTATATGTATAATGTGCATACGTGAATGTATCCGTATTTAGAGGAAAATATAGATAGTATAGACAAGAATTAATAAGGGAAGGAAATGGAATAGAGGGAATAAGGAGGGAACTAAAAGAGTGACCTTTGTTACATATGAAAAGTGAAATCTTTTCTGGGGGGGGCTGGGTGGGGAGGAGTTGCGGTCACTGCAAAATCAGCTGACGATTGCGAGTGAATTCGCAAACCCAAATGGAGAGGGGAGATGTAGTTGTCCGACAAGGGATAAAGGACAACTCAGGAGGGGAAGGGGAGATTGGGGCTAAAGAAGTTTTAAATAGGAGAATAAGGAAAATGTTTCATGTTTTAGGAATGTTGTCTTATAAAGGGTTTAAAACAAGAAAACAGAAATGGATAAGAAGGAAAGGTAATGATGGAGAAACGGAAAGGGAAGATAAACAAAGTATAAAATGGCTACGTTGAACTATATGACTTTAAATATAAATGGAATACATAACCAAATTAAAAGGAAGAAACTGCTAAATTTACTGAAAAAAGAAAAAATTGATATAGCATTTGTGCAAGAAACACACTTAACTGAATTGGAACACAAGAAATTAAAGAGAGATTGGGTAGGACATGTAACAGCAGCTTCGTATAATTCAAAAGCAAGAGGAGTGGCTATATTAATTAGTAAAAATGTGCCATTTAAAATAGAAGAGGAAATAATAGATCCAGCAGGGAGATATGTAATGATAAAATGTCAGATATATTCGGAGTTTTGGAATCTACTCAATGTATATTCACCTAACGAAGAAGATCAAAAGTTTATGCAAGATATCTTTTTGAAGGTAGCAAATACGCAAGGGAACATATTAATAGGAGGGGATTTCAACCTGAATTTGGATTCAAATATGGATAAAACTGGGAAAAAAATCAACAGAAAGAACAAAGTAACCAAATTTATAATTAAATCAATGGAAGAAATGCAACTTTTGGATATATGGAGGAAACAACACCCAAAAGAAAAGGAATATTCATATTACTCGGCTAGACATAAAACATACTCAAGAATAAACCTATTTTTGTTATCAGCTAGTATGCAAGATAGAGTAAGAAAAACAGAATATAAAGCTAGAATACTATCGGACCATTCACCCTTAATATTGACTGTAAAGCTAGAGGACATCCCTCCAAGAATGTATCTTCTTTGGCTTGGCTTCGCGGACGAAGATTTATGGAGGGGGTAAAAAGTCCACGTCAGCTGCAGGCTCGTTTGTGGCTGACCAGTCCGATGCGGGACAGGCAGACACGATTGCAGCGGTTGCAAGGGAAAATTGGTTGGTTGGGGTTGGGTGTTGGGTTTTTCCTCCTTTGCCTTTTGTCAGTGCGTTGGGCTCTGCGGTCTTCTTCAAAGGAGGCTGCTGCCCGCCAAACTGTGAGGCGCCAAGATGCACGGTTTGAGGCGTTATCAGCCCACTGGCGGTGGTCAATGTGGCAGGCACCAAGAGATTTCTTTAGGCAGTCCTTGTACCTTTTCTTTGGTGCACCTCTGTCACGGTGGCCAGTGGAGAGCTCGCCATATAATACGATCTTGGGAAGGCGATGGTCCTCCATTCTGCAAGCTCACACCAAGACACAAGAGAAACTTGTCCGTGAACTACTCTTTGCAGATGATGCCGCTTTAGTTGCCCATTCAGAGCCAGCTCTTCAGCGCTTGACGTCCTGCTTTGCGGAAACTGCCAAAATGTTTGGCCTGGAAGTCAGCCTGAAGAAAACTGAGGTCCTCCATCAGCCAGCTCCCCACCATGACTACCAGCCCCCCCATATCTCCATCGGGCACACAAAACTCAAAACGGTCAACCAGTTTACCTATCTCGGCTGCACCATTTCATCAGATGCAAGGATCGACAATGAGATAGACAACCAAGAATGTATAGATGGAGATTAAACCCCATGTTACTTAAAAGGCAGGATTTTAGAGAATTTATTGAAAAACAAATAAAAATGTATTTTGAAATAAATATTGAATCAGTGGAAGATAAGTTTATACTATGGGATGCAATGAAAGCATTCATTAGAGGGCAAATAATAAGTTATGTAACCAAGATGAAGAAGGACTATAACCAGGAAACAGCAGTTGGAAAAGGAAATAGTAAATATAGAAAAAAAATTAGCAATGAAGGAAGATACAACTAAAAGAAGAGAATTGGCGGATAAAAAAATAAAATATGAAACACTACAAACATATAAGGTGGAGAAGAATATAATGAAGACAAAACAGAAATATTATGAACTGGGTGAAAAAACGCACAAAATCCTAGCATGGCAGCTTAAGACAGAACAAGCTAAGAAAATGGTATTGGCATCAAGGAAAAAAGACAACCAAATTACATATAATCCAAAAGAAATTAAGGAAAACTTTAGAGAATTTTATGAACAATTATACTGAACTGGAAATGAAGGGAAAGAAGGGAAAATAGATGAATTTCTGACTAAAACTGAACTACCAAAACTACAAATAGAGGAACAAAATAAATTAACAGAACCATTTGGAATAGTAGAAATACAAGAGATATTAAAAAAATTACCAAATAATAAGACACCAGGAGAGGACGGATTTCCAATAGAATTCTACAAAACATTTAAAGACTTATTAATTCCGCCCCTCCTGGATTTAATTAACCAGATTGATGAAACACAAAGCTTACCAGATTCATGTAAAACAGCAATAATTATAGTAATACTAAAGCAAGGGAAAGATCCACTCTTACCAGCATCATATACACCAATATCTTTACTAAACACAGATTATAAGATAATAGCTAAACTATTAGCAAACAGATTAGCAGAGCATGTACCGAAAATGATAAATTTAGACCAAACTGGATTTATCAAAAAAAGACGCACAACAGACAATATTTGTAAATTTATTAACTTAATTCATGCAGTAGAAGGAAATAAAGCACCTACAGTAGCAGTTGCTTTAGACGCAGAGAAGGCCTTTGACAGAGTAGAATGGAATTATTTGTTCAAAGTATTGCAAAAATTCAGTTTACCAGAGAAGTATATTAATTGGATTAAGGCATTATATAAGGGACCGTTAGCGAAAGTGACAATAAATGGACATGTATCAAAGCAATTTAACTTAAGCAGATCAACGCGGCAGGGATGCCCACCATCACCTTTATTGTTTGCGTTAGCTATAGAACCACTAGCAGAATTGATAAGAATAGATAATAATATAAAAGGAATAAAAATAAAAGACAAGGAATATAAAATCAGTCTATTTGCAGATGATGTTATAGTGTACTTAACAGAACCAGAACTATCAATAAAAGAATTATATAAGAAATTGAAGGAATATGGAGAAGTGTCGGGTTACAAGATAAACGTAAATAAAAGTGAAGCAATGCCTATGAATAATGCGGATTCTCAAAATTTAAGAAGGAATCTCCATTTAGATGGCAAATGCAGGCAATAAGATACCTAGGTGTACAAATAAACAAAAATCTCGGCCAACTATATAAACTCAATTATTATACACTAATGAAAAAATTACAGGACGATTTAGAGCATTGGAAAGATTTACCACTAACAATAATAGGAAGGATAAACTGTATTAAAATGAACATTTTTCCAAGGATATTATATTTATTTCAGGCATTGCCAATACAACTGACAGAAAAATTCTTCAAGGAGTTAAAGAAAATAATAAGGAAATTTTTATGGAGATAGGGGAAACCGAGGATAGCACTAGATAAATTAACAGAATGGTATAAAAAAGGAGGCTTACAACTGCCAAACTTTAAAAATTATTATAGAGCCGCACAATTAAGATACCTATCAGATTTTTATCAAACAAGGGAAAAACCAGACTGGACGAGATTAGAATTAGATAAAATAGGGGAAAAGATACCTGAACACATATTATATAAATGGGATGAAAAATTGGTACAACATAGAAGTTCTCCAGTATTACATCATCTCCTCAATATTTGGAAGAAGATTCATGTAGAAAGAAATAAAACAAATTATCAATTACCAAAACTAATATTGACGCAAAACAAGTTACTCCCTTTTACAATAGATAACCTTTCCTTTAGAGAATGGGAAAAAAAAGGGATTAAAAGAATAGAAAATTGTTTTTCAGGAAATAGATTCTTATCCTTTGAACAAATGAAAGATAAGTACAATATAACTCAAGATACAGCGCTGGCATATTACCAATTGAGATCCTACTTGAAGGATAAATTAGGAAGCAGTTTGAGTTTGCCAGAGGCAAGTAACCTTGAATATGTGATTACAGATACAATGATAATCAAAAGATTTATAACAAATATGTATATTAAACTGCAAGAAAAGGAGAATGAGGAAACAAATGGTAAAACTAAGCAAAAATGGGAACAAGATTTAAATATAAAGATAAAAAAGGAAACATGGGAGAAATTATGTTCTGGAACGATGAGAAATACAATAAATACAAGGCTACGTATGAAACAATATACCAAAGAATCCAGAGATCTTTCTCCTAAGTAACATAAAAAACAAAGAATTTGGAATTGATTTGGAGGATGCACAAAAAAGATTTGTTAAGATAGCTCTGGCAGTAGCAAAAAAATGTATTATGTCAACCTGGAAATTGGAAGATAATTTGAAAATACAACAATGGTATATAGAAATGAATAAATGTATTCCATTAGAAAAAATAACATATAGTTTAAGAAATAATATTGAAATATTTGAACAAATATGGGAGCCTTACATTAAATACAATAGCGAAAACCTACCGGTAACAATCATTACCTAAGTTGATGGAAGGAGAAGGAAAGAAAAGAATGGACTCAGTAGAATTTCTGGTGTTTTTTTTTGTTGAGTGACAACATTGTCTGACTGGTTTAATGTATCCTAGATTGTATACCTTAAATGGATGGGAGGGGGGGGTGGGGGGGGGGGTGGGTTGGGAGGAGGGAGGTGGGGGGGGAGAAAATCTCACTGTATATGTGTGAAAAGGAAAAAGTGTGTATCATGGCTAATGTGATTTATGGTGTGAAAAATAAAAAATTTAAAAAAAATTTAATGTGTCCAACATAAATTCAAATTATTATTTAGTCTGTTCATTTTTTACATTACTTCCATCAGTAATTTCTTTACAAAGCATTTTCCTGATTAATATTCCCTCATCACTACCTGAAAATTCTAACTCTCTATTAAGATACTTTGTAATGTTTTTTTAAGATATTATTTGTTGTTTCTTTTACTTTTTTCTTAAACAGCAACATGGTAATGGACCCTTCCATGCTGCCCACGTGGCTAATGAATCTACAAACCCCATATGTCTTTGGAATGTGGGAGGATACTGGGTGAAACCCGCGGTGGGAGAACGTACCAACTTCTTGCAGACAGCACCGGATTCAAACTCAGGTTGTCAGTGCTGGGAAAGCGTTGCACTGTTTTGTTCCAAATGGGTTTTGTAGACTTTGATTTTAGGCACTGGCTCTTAGTTCCTTTTGGAGCCACCTCAGAAAAGTTAATTAGCTTCATCAAGACTAACTATGAACAACATCCAATTAGGATAACAGTGCAAGGCCACCAAAGACCATATAAAAGTAACAAATTTATCTGATATACTGCTTAACAATGCTTAAAAGATCTAATTGTTTTTATTTGATCAATTGTATGTCTGTTATAAATATATTTTGTTGAACCTTTTTATATTCAACTTTCTAATTCATATCCTTTTCACTTTCCTAATGGTTTAATTTGCTTTCTCCCAGTCAACTCCACTGAACATCTTTTTTCCTCAGTTGGCTGAGGCAACAGTGGTGAAATGTGTTTTTGTTGAAAGGTAGATTGCAACATGTAAGGATACACATCCACTTTCCGGTATCTAGCTACGGACCTATATTATAAGAGATCATGAAAAACAACCTGTCGGTTCTTATCCCACTGATGATGCTCAATCCACTGAACTCCGCCTTTTGTCTCCAGTCATGTCTCCAGAATGGAGGACCATCGCCTTCCCAAGCTCTCCACTGGCCACCGAGACAGAGGTGCACCAAAGAAGAGGTACAAGGACTGCCTAAAGAAATCTCTTGGTGCCTGCCCCATTGACCACCGCCAGTGGGCTGATATTGCCTCAAACCGTGCATCTTGGCGCCTCACAGTTTGGCGGGCAGCAACTTCCTTTGAAGAAGACCGCAGAGCCCACCTCACTGACAAAAGACAAAGGAGGAAAAACCCAACACCCAACCCCAACCCACCAATTTTCTCCTGCAACCGCTGTAACCGTGTCTGCCTGTCCCGCATCGGACTTGTAGCCACAAACGAACCTGCAGCTGACGTGGACATTTACCCCTCCATAAATCTTCGTCTGCGAAGCCAAGCCAAAGAACAAGAGATGGCATTCTGCAGCAGGAGGAGTTTGGTCAAAGGCTTCCAGATTTCCAATACAAGGTGTTTCTTTTCATGAAGGAGTCAACTCGTTAAATGTCATGGTTCAGTTGGAAAAGTTGCAGTGCTCTTCCTTTGAATGGTGATGATAAAAGTGGCCCTCCTATCGTAGAAGCACAAGTGGAGTTTAGGTAAAGTTTTGTTACCATGTTGCAGAAACATTTCAATAACAAGCAGTCCCCTGGTTACAAGTATTTGACTTAAGGACAACTCGCACTTCCAAACGGACTACGCACGGCATCAATAGTGCATCGTCTTGAAGAAGGAGAACACCACCTGCCATTTTGAGTTGGATCATGTTGCTGTTAACATTCCTGCCGACGATCAAAATCAGCGTAATCTGCCTGCTAGCTTGTACTTTAGGGCAAGATAAGGCTCAAAGCCTCCTTTTCAGATTTAAAAGCTGTACGAGGCAGCAAGTTCTGACTTATCTACAAATTCGACTTAAAGACAGACCTAGGAACGGATCTCGTGCGTAACCTGGAGACTGTCTGTTCTATGTTATTTATTTTTTACATAGCAATGACCCTTTCCCTATAGGTTCCTTACCATTTTGACACACATCTTACCTAGAAACATAATCTTACATTGTGGCGGCTCACCCACACGGCAGGTGAGCCAATGCCAGCAGTTGTGGTCAAGTCCACAATCAGAGACGTATTCAGGAGCTTTCAGTGAGGCGAAAAACAACGGACAGGAAGTTGATGCCACTTCCACCCCACACGAGCGCTGAAACCACTGAGACCAGCGTGTGAGTTTGAAACTCTACTCGACTCAGCATGTTTCTTCCACTCACAGTGGTCGATAGCCACATTGGCGACCCCAACAATCCAACGGCATTTGGACCTGACAGAAAGGACTCCAGCAACGTGGACAACGCAAGCCACTCGACTTTTCAAAATGCAGTTTCGCTTAAACTGACAACTTTCTGGACCACTCAGCCCCTCATCTGGTTTCAACAAACTGAAGTCCTGTCCTGAGTCAAGAACATTGTCTCTGATGAGACCAGGCACTACTACACCCCACCAACACCCCCCCTGAGCCAAGATACCAGGACCAGAAGGGCTGGACCGGAACTCACAGCAGCCAACAGCAGCAACTATGGCACACACACTACCCCTTTGCAATTCGGTTTCGGTCGATTTGCATGGACGTTTATGCTGGCCACGGAGACACAACCATTGTTGGGTGCAGACTTCCTCCGCGCATACCGTTTGATGCTGGACCTGAAGGGACAACAGCTAGTCAATGCAATGATATTTCAAACCTTTCCCCTCGGCAAGGCCAGATTGCTGGCTCTGCCCTTGGACTCAGTCACGTGTTCGGACAACGAATTCGCCAGGGTGTTGTCAGAGTTCCCATCCATCATCACACTGCAGTTTTCCACGACAATCCCCAAACACAGCATGATACACCACATTCCCACACGTGGACACCCTCTGCATGCCTGAGCAGGCAGGATAACCAGATAAGCTCCGACTAGTGAGGGAGGAGATGGGCATCGTGCAGTGTTCAGACAGCCCTGTGGGCCTGTCCACTCCATATGGTGCCCTAGACCACAGGAGGTTGGAGATTATGCAGGAACTACAGGAGGTTGAACGAAGCGACCATCTCAGATAGGTATCCAATCCCACACATCCAGGACTTCACAGCCAATCTTCACGGGGCACACATCTTTTCAAAAATAGACCTGGTGAGAGGGTATTAAGACCCTGTCCTCCCAGATGATATCTCAAAGACAGCCATATAATCCAGTTCAGCCTTTTGGAATTTATTAGAAGCCATTCAGCCTCAAGAACACAGTGCAGGCCTTCCAATGCCTCATGGAAGCAATAGGGCGGGACCTGGACCTTCTGTTCATTTACCTGCATGACATCCTGGTAGCCAGCTGCTCCCACCAGGAACATCGAGCACACTTGCACCTACTCTGCCTCCGTCTCAGTGACAATAGCCTGGCGGTCAACCTTGCCAAGGGCCAGTTCGGCTTTGGAGTACCAAATTGACCATCACGAAGCTGTTTCCCTGCCAGGGAAATTGGAGGCCACTTGCAAATTTGCCAAGCCCTACACAGTCAGGGGCCTGCAGGAATTCATCGGGGTGGTTAATTTTTACCACTGTTTCATTCCCTCAGTGGCCCAGATCATGCGCCCCCTGTTCGATATCTGGCAAAATAGAAGAAGCGACAGCAACTTTCTACCAGGCCAAAGATGCTCTAGTAAACGCCATGCTCCGGTCCACCCCTGAGTAGACGTCCCCACGGCCCTCATCATAGACGCGGAAATTGGTGGCGTGCTTGAACAGTTAATCGATGACCAATGGAAGCCGCTCGCCTTCTTCAGCTGACACCTGTGGCTCCCAGAGATCAAGTACAGCACGTTCAACAGAGAGCTGCTGCCCCTATATTTGGCCATTTGACACTTCAGGTATTTCTTGGGAAGGAGAGAGATCACAATCATCACCGATCACAAGCCCCTCACCTTCACGTCAGCCCACCAGCAGCGTCATCTGTCGTTCATATCTGAATTCATCACCATGATCAAGTGTATCCCAGGGAAGAGCAACATGTTGGCCAATGCGCTGTTCTGGACATCCATCCAGCCGGTGCACGCCTTGGCTCAAGGAATGGATTATGTGGCGTTAGCAGAGCCACAAGAGAGAGACAGTGAATCATTGGATGTACCAATTGGGCCCAGAGGGATCAAACTTCTGTGCAACACTTCCACCAGACAATCTTGTCCTCTCGCTTGGATGGGTTCGCCCACCCTTCCATCCGGGTGACCACCCAGTTAATTGCAGATCACAAGAGGGGCAAGGCATCTATTTGCAATGGTAAAAGGTTCACGAGGTGGCCGCAAGTCGTTCCAATCACTGACGTGACAGCAGAGACATGAGCCAGGATGCTGATCACAACCTAGGTGGCGAGGTTTGGGCCCCCCTCCCATATCATCTCAGACAAAAGGGCATAGTTTACCTTGGCTCTATGGTCAGCAGCAGCACGAGTACTAGGAATCCAGCTCCACCAGATAACTGTGCACCACCCTCAATCAAATGGCCTGGTCAGCCTTGATGGCATGCCTCCAAGTGCCCAACTGCATAGACAAACTCCCCTGGGTACTACTGGGCATCCACACAGCCCTCAAGGAAGACCTGGCAGTGTCATCTGCCAAACTAGTTTACAGTGCACCCCTCACAGTACCTGGCGCATTTCACTTCAGGAGAGACTTGGAACACTGGCTCTCTTTCGTATCCAAAGGAGAGCCAGTATGTTTCCGTCTGCCAAGGAGTGCACAAACCACCACTGCAGCGGACGTGTGAAGGACACTTCAAAGTGGTACGTCATAATGGGGAAACTTGTGCTTTGGATGTGGGTGGCTGAGAGGAGACATTTACCATAGACCGCCTCAAGCTAGCACACCTGGACATTGAGCACCAACGTGGTCCCATCAGTCAACAGGCGAGGGTGGCCACGTAATGCAGACAGTGTATGAGTATGGTTTCAGCTGGTTTTGAGGGGGGGGGGGTCACCCTCATAGCAGGCAAACCTGTACTAGCAGTTGCAGTCGAGTCCGCAGTCAGAGACATACTCGGGAGCTCTCAGTACGGGGCAAAATAATGGACAGGAAGTTGATGCCACTTCGGCCCAGCATGAATGCTGAGACCACTGAGACTAGTGTAGACCTTTTAAGTGCACGAATTTGAATCAATAAATCAGTTGGTTTGAAAATGGACTCAACTCAGTGGGCAATATCCACAATATATTTATAATTCAATTTTAATCATTCCAAATTATAAATTAAATGCATTCACTATGATTTATGCATCCACCATGTATTTCATAATTTCAGCAAATCTTGACAGATAGAATCCATCTTCTTCCCAAGGTATCCAGAAAAATAACCTGCCTTTCCCTTGATATCAATAACACAACCGTGTTTCCAATCTTTACAGATTCCTTAATCTCAATTGCCATTTTTAAGCACCTCACTGCATCCAACCTGATTAATTTTTAAACCCCAAAGAATAATTTGCTTCTGTAGCTTCGCACCTGAGTTAATTCTGCCCTTTGGCCACAGACCTGTGATGCTGTTCATGTTGACTGCCAGCCCTCTAACATTTCCCTCTGGACTATTCTAGACTATTAATGTGGAGAAACTCTATAATTTGAAGTATTTCCAATCAACAACCTCACTTCCTCATCCCTCTTGCCATTAGATTAAACTGTCCATTTCTCATTTTATTTCTTCACATAATCTCAGCTTGTGTTTTTCCAAATTAATCAACATCAATGCCAAAGTGAAATTGTACTGTTTCTCTGCATTCATCATCCATTTACTTAGGATTTCAGAATCAGAATTTATTGTCATGAACAAGTCATGAAATTCAGTGTTTTGTGGCAGCATCACAGGGCAAAAATTCATGTTATAAACATCCAATGTTACTATATATATATATATATATATATATATTAAAAAAAAACAATAATGGTGCATGAAAAATAAGGCAGTGTCTTTGGTTCACTGATCACTCAGTGCTCGTCTTTAGGCTCCTGTACCTTTTTCTCTGATGGTAGCAGAGTGAAGAGGGCATGGGCTGGGTGGTGGGGGTCCTTGAGGATATAGACAGCTTTTTTAAGACACTAGCTCATGTAAATGTCCTCAATGGAGTGAAGTCTGATGCCTGTGATGTTGCAGGGCGAGTTAACAACCCTCTGGTGTTTATTCTTGTCCTGAGAGTTGCAGTGATGCAACTCGCCAGAACACTCTCCACGACATATCTGTAGAAGATTTCGAGAGTTTATGGTGACATACCAAATCTCCTCAGACACCTCACAAAGTATAGCTGCTAGCGAGCCTTCTTTATGATTGCATCAACATGGAGGCTCCAGGACAGATCATTTTCATAGTATTATTGACTAATCATTGAATTACAGGAGGCTCCAGGTTACGACATCTGACTTATGAACAAATTGTACCCCCAATTTGGACATGCACAAAATGTTACCTCATGTATGGCCTATCCAGTAAGCAAGAAAGAGAAGGAACAAAGTGTTAACTTTTAATCATGGTCTTTTTGCTTTTTTTTCTATCTACTATTTTAAAAACTGTTTCCTTAATTTTTTTTTCACAGTACTGTTATGAGCCCAAAGGACTCCAAAAATGCAGCAGCAATATAAATTCACCAAGGCAATGGTTACTTAAACAAAAGCAAGCTGCTTTGAATTTTTTTAAACATGGTAACAGGATCAAACTTTAACTTATGACTATTAAATTAACCTAACCTAACCATCTTCCAATTCTAGGCTAATGTGTATGTGTTCAGGAAAGTTCTCTGTTTCACAGTCCAATCATTCACTTTTCACTTCTCCAAGTTAACCTGTATCAGGCAATTCTCATACTGTGCACAGAATTCAACATTTATGAATCTTTACCAGGCTCTGGTGCTTAAAGTTAAATTGTTTTCTGCTCAGGAAGGCTCTTGTTAGTTTCCGAAAGATAATTGTTGCTCATTAGACACACACAAACCGATTTCCTCCAATCAGTCACTTCAGTGTCTTGCCGAAGAAACCTGCCCCATCAGTTGTTTTCCAAATGATAACCTCTTCTTCCATGTCACCACAGAGTTCCTCTTGCTTCCCTTATTTCAGAAGAAACACTCTAGCCAGTCATTTCCTCTTGTCAGGGCTACAAGGGTTTTGAACAGGCTGAACTCAGAACTTGCAACCTTTCTTCAAAATGGGATTTCTCAACAAGCCTGCCAGCTTGCCATTTTGCAACCTCAATTGCTACTGTGGAATTGACCTCTCTCTCTTCCAAAAGAAAAATCATCTATTTGTTAATTCTCTCTCAGCTGTAAAAACCACATGACCTCTTCCTGGGCTCCCAAACCCAAAAGATCAGCATTCTTCATTGCTCCTGCAAAGTCAACCGGAGCCTCAACATCTCGTTTCAGCAAAGCTCTTGCATTTTAAATGAGATGTCTTTTGTGATGTGTTACTGTCTTTGTGAAGTATAATCTACACTAAACCCCCACAATCTATCTCTTTTAAAGGCATATTTACCCATAACTATTCTAACATATCCCATAACAGTACTAAAACAAACATTTGATTAACTGATGCTGAATAAGAACCGTATGTACCTGTTTTGACATCTACAAATTCGGCTTAAAGACAGACGTAGGAACAGATCTGGTTCATAATCCGGGGACTCCCTGTACAATTCACACCAGAATTCAGTTGCTCCAATATCCAACAACAGACTCCCAAGACAGCTACTCTAGTTTCATCTGTTATGGGAAAAGATTACTAAGCCAAATGAGAAAAAAAGATTCAAGGATATGCTCGAAGCTTCCGAGGGGAAGTGCCACATCTTTCTCAACTGCTTAAATCCTCTGGCCCAAATCTGCTGAAAGTGGATATCGAAAACCCCAAGCTCATGCATCGAGAACACACAGAAGCCCTGGTTAAGAGGTGGAAGGAGCATATCACCTCCCAAACCCATCTTAATCTCCCCAACAAGTCCCACAAATCATAAGACAGCTCCCCCTGTCTATACTCCTCATTTTGATCATGTGGGTGCTAGATCTATGCGGTGCCTATAAATGGAAGCTGTGCTGAATGGGCAAGAATGTTTGTGACAAGGTAAGTTTTCTGATGGCTCAAAAATATGTGCTATGGAGAACAGTTATATGAAGGGCAGCTGGGTTTAAAAAAGGATCTACATCAGAGAGGGAAACTGGACGAAGAAATGGCAGGTGCAGTTCAATTCAGAAAAATCTAAGGGACTGCATTTGGGTAAATTGAATCAGGGCAGATTTGCACTGTTAATGGCAGGGTCCTAAAGTGTGTTGTGGGGCAGGGAGAGTAAGGAGTGAAAGTGCATAGTTCTTCAAAGATGGCAGCGCAGAAATACAGAGTAGAGAAGGTCGCTTACCTTCATCTGCCAGGGCATTGAATACAGGGTTGGGATTTCATGTTGAAGTTATACCAGATATTAGTGAAGCCACACTTGGAATATTGTGTGCCGATGTGGTCACCTCGCGACAAAAAGGATAGTATTGAGAGGGACTGGGAAAACTAAAGCTCTTTTCCTTTGAGAATGAAAGGTTATGGGGAGATCCTATCGAGGTCTATAAAATCATGATGGTTGTAGATAAGGTGAACGGTGGCAATCTGTTCCCTAGGATAGGAGAATCTAAGATGAGATGGCATAACGATAAGCCAAGGCTGGGGGTGGTTGGGGGGGTGGGTGTGGTTACAGAGGGATTTACAAGGGATGTGAGGGAAGTTCTTCATATAGCGGGTAGTGGGCATGTGGAACAAGCTGGCAAAATTGTGGAAGCAGGTTCTTTGTTTAACAAACATGAAAAACTCCATGAATGGGAGGGACTTGAAAGGGTATGGGCCGAAAGCAGACAAGCAGGAAGATACGTTGTTCCATATGGACAAGCCAAGATGATGGATCTGCTTCCAAGCTGCAAGACTCTACATGAAAAACTGTACTTGAGAGGGTATGATACGAGACCACCAGCCCAGAAAATGAGCTCAAAAGCCCCAAATCTGATAATTTCAGGATTGAAACTGGGAAATGTTATGTTTGAGTGATTAAGATTTTAAAAATCTACTTAGCTCATAAATATCTCCTGGAGAAATGAGCCTGGCAACTTCACCCAGTCTGGCCTATAGTAAACTCCTAGTAACTCCAAACTCATAGTACCTGCTTATCTCTTAAAGCTGTCGCTGCAATAAATCACATTTTTTTCAAAGTTGCCTCAAGTACAAATAAAAATGGAGTCAGGCACAGTGCAAAACCATACTGGCTATGTGCAATGTACTTGTGACAAGCTGTGTTGAGAAAGTACATTAAGAATAAAGGCATCTTGTGCTGTAATCCTGTCATTCTCAACACCCTCTTGTGTAATGATTCTCAATCTAGTGGGCTGTATGGCTATTAATATGTTACATAGGCTGTACTCTTTTAAAATATGTTTTTCATGATGGGCCGCTAACAGACCACAGTTTAAGAACAGCTGCTCTAGTGGACAAAAGCAAAAGAAAAATGGCTTTACATGCAGAGCTCCACAATTTTTAATGTGGAAATGTGATTGGTGTTTTTATTCAACATTTGGACATGTTAAACAATATAAAGTTTTGAGGAATAACTGCTTTTCCTTGTGAATTGTTGGATTCTTTCCCTGGAGTTACAGAGTAGCAACACGGGCAGCTGATAACTTGCGGGCGAAGGAACCACACAGGCTGCGGGCTGCTGGAGACTGGCTCATGGGAACCAGGTATCAAAATCAGAATTTGAGAGGGCAAGAAGTGGCTTTGGTGCTGAAGGTTTCCTGATCGTATCAGAGGATTGGACCTGCTGCTTGGTCTGTCACTGGACTGTAGAGAATTCTGCAACTTCACAGGCCGTGACATTGCAGAAGGGCGAATAGTGTCTCTGAAGGGACTCTCATTTGCTTCTCTTTCTCATTATTAGTTTGCCTTAAGGCAAGTTGAAGTATATCATATATAATACATGTATTATCACATGATAATTAAAGAAATTTTGAACCTTGCAGACTTTCATCTGCTTGTTATGCTTGAGAATAGTCGTCAAGATTAGATTGCTCAGTTCAACAGGTGGTGTGAATAGCTGAATTGTTTCATGACTTGAATATCTGTGAAATTATGGATGACATTTTTGTTGTATACTATTTTGCAGAAGGGAAGAACTCCATTTTGTCAGTATATGCATGTTCCAGGAGGAGATATTTAAAGAGTTAGTCTATCTGAACAGCACTACTGCCCAACTGTGCCCTCAACAGCCAAAATCAGCACTCCTGTTGAAACTTCTGCAGACCTGGCCACAGATTTGTGATTTAATAGTGAACACTGACAATGGTTTACATTTGGAGAAGTTGTGAGAATACAGTTTGTGGAATCCTAGATTTGAGTACTCAGAAACTGTGCAGTGAAAAGAAACTACATTTCAAGCAAGCATTTGATATTAACCAGGCAGTCAAGCAGGCACAGCATTCATAACATGATATGGCGGAGTCTGTGCAAGTTGGGGTGAAGCTCTTTGGCCTATTAGGGAAAGGGACAGGAAGAATAACTAGAAGCAAAAATGTTATTATTATGGCAGCACATATTATTCTAAAGTGGTCAGAAACAAACTGACCGTTCACCATAACGGTGATGAAATCCTTAGTCGTGGCCAGAATTAACACGTACCTAAGTAAAGATCTGGACCCACTACAATTTGCCAACTGACACAATCGTTCCACTGCAGATGCAATATCACTGGCTCTTCAATCAGCTCTGGATCACCTCGACAACAGTAACACATACATTGTAGCGGCGGCTGCACTGCTAACTGAAGGATTGCACAACCAGATGGGTTGAGTTCAGTGAGAAAAACTGATTTATTGCAGGCTGCCTGGCTGAGAACCAGCCCGGGCCTAGCTGAGAACCGCACAGGGGGGCCCCGACGTCACTGGGGCGTCACGTGGGTCGCCAAGTATGGGCTTTTGAGCCTGGTGCCGAGGTCGGGAGGAAATCCCCGACGGCGCTATTTTGGCCGGCTACCCCACCGCGTGCGTGACAAGCGGAGGTTCCCCTGCCTCATGGTGTACTGCCACACAGCTCCCCCCAGAACTGGAGCCAATGTCCTTTTTTGCCAGGTGGCCTCACTTCTTGGGTTGGGCCACAACTACTGATTCGGTGGGGTTGAGGTGGACTGGCTTTAACCTGTCCACCGTAAACAGTTCCCTCTTACCACCGATGTCCAGTGTGAAAGTGGATCCAGAACGTTGGACAACTTTGTACGGCCCTTCATATGGTCTTTGTAGAGGTGCTGTGGATGGGCCCTGCCTGATAAAAATGTTGCGGAGTACAGCTTGCAGGGGACATAAGAGGCCCGTGTGCCATGTCTGGGCGGCGGTGGGGGTGTGAAGGAGTCCAACTGGGCCCAGAAGCGGAAAAGTAGTCCATGCGGTGACTGCTGGGAGTTGTGAGGTGCGTTGATGAACTCACCGGGAAGGGATAGCGGTGCACCATAGACCAGCTCGGCTGATGACGCCTGTAGGTCATCTTTGGGTGTTGAGCGGATGGCCAAAAGCACCCAAGGCAGCACGTCCACCCAGTCGGGGCCGGTGAGGAGGGCCATAAGTGCCAACTTAAGGTGGCAGTGCAATCACTCAACTCGCCCATTGGCCTGTGGGTGATAGGCTGCGGAGTGATGTAGCTCGATCCTCAGCCTGTTGGTGAGGTGTGCCCAGAGTGCAGAGGTGAACTGGGCACCCTGATCACTGGTGAGGTGGTT